>NC_092636.1:56811826-57135213 GCF_039555335.1 Amphiura filiformis
TGTGGCACTCTTTATCCCATCTGTCCATTATGGTCATGACTAGTGCCTTAGTGGTGACCAGGACAGGAAACTGAAAACTAGTCTCAGACAGGAAATGTATTTATGTTATAATATTGATTTCATTTGTAAAAAGTTTAATAAGTTGACTATAATACAATTTCATCAGTTTCGCCGTCAAACAATGATTAAAGGAGGAAATATGAAAAGTGATCCCGCCCGGGAATTGAACCCAGGACCTCTGGTTTACCCAGGAATCCAGGACCTCTGGTAAAATTGCATTATAGTTTGCTCATTCCCGTCGAAAAAAGCCACTGTTTTTCATATTTATTAAGTTGGTCTTTGTAATATCCAAAAAATTGCATCAAGCATATTGATGACATGAATGTGCACTAGCCTGTTATATCTTGGCCTGATCATCTAATCAGAAGCAAGCTTGATTTTCATGCTTGCGAACATTTCATGCAATAGTCCGAAATCTGAATCTCTATGATCTTGATCATGATGATCATACACCACAACCACCTCCATATTAGGGGTAACTACATCTACCAATTTCGAAGCAATGCATCATCATTGCCACCAATTCACCATGGTCAAATATCCTCTAGGAACATGTTGGTTTATTGATATTTATTGACAATTATCCCTGGGTATGAGATATACATGTATCAGTTGGGAAGCTGTGGTGGATGTGCTTCCCTAAATTGGGCTATTCTGGTTTAAATACATGCACCCCCTACGAAAGTCATGACATTAACCTCTCACACAGGGGGTGTCAATTTCAAATGGAGTCATTCATTCAGGTAGCCCCATTTGAAATTTGTACTCCCTGTGTGGGAGATTAAGATAATGTCTTCCATAGGGGGTATATGGATTTCAACTGGAATAGCCCATTTTGCGCTCTGTCAGCTGTTCAAATTGTGGGTCAAAAAGTTACGTTCTGCTTGGTTTGTTTAAAATTGTCTAGCACTACTTGTTGCAGCAGCTGTTCACCTTAAAATACCCTGTGCCTCTTTACCTCTCCCTTAACTCACAAGGATCTTATATACTCATCTGTTTATACCAGCTATTTTGATTGGTTACAAAAAGGGCTATGTCACGCATTGAGCCAATCAGAGATGTGGTATTATGAATATACTAGTCAGTAGGGCTGAGGGGATACACTTAAAATTGCTAAGAGATTTAAAAGCTCTACTTTGATTGGTTACTGATACTCAGATGATTAATGTAATTAACCAATCAGGCGCAGTGTAAGAAAGGCTGTAGTGCCTTGATAATACTTTGCTTAGTACTTTTGTACTTTGTTCAACTTTTGGATTGATTGATATAGAATGATGTGAATGCAGTTGGGTGCAGCCCTATTGCGCTTGGCATGCGTGACTAGCATACACATGCTTATGTGAATGTATGTGAGTGTAAGTTGGGACTCTATTGAAACCCAAATTAACAAAAAAAACAATTTTGCCATTTATTAACCAAATATGTTCATGTTTGAATGACATGACCTCTGAATGTGTTTTTATGAAAATGAAAAAAAAATTATGGACTAACTCCACAAAATGATGAGGGAGGGTAGTGACAAGAATTTAAAAATAAATTTTATACAGCCTAATCTGTTATAAATAAAATTCTGAAAACATTTATATTCCACAAAATTATGGTATTCAGGTAATATTATCTGCCAAAGCATTTGTCCTGTCAGTAGGATCTCATTCATCCAAGCATTGATCCTGGCCAGACAGAGACTAAAGGCCTGGAATCGGCTGGATTTCTTTGTTGGTGTTATCAAGCATGAGACAATATGTAAAGTCCATTTGGAAGCCATTTCTGGTTTACTGCACTGCTGACCATCTATACTTACTAGGATTTAGATGGATTATCAGGATAAATGTGCACATTTTAGGGTATTTTTTTAAACAGACAATTTAATCATTTATATAAATTAAGTTCCACATGGGTTGCAGACTTATGTGAATGGGTGAGAAGAGTTCATTCATTTAAGTCATGTAACCCATGTCTGGTTATGCCAACAATCACAGGACATATCCTATTTGTTGCATATTGAATCTAAAACTTACCTATTTTGCAGAATGACATCATCAGAAGAATCAACAAAAGCAGATGATATGTGGAAATAAAAAAAGACACAATATTATTATTGTTTAGTTAGTATTATATATCTTGCCAATAATTGGGCATGTGAATGTGGATACACCGTTCCAGGCCCAGGCTTATTTTGGCAAGGGGAAGGACTGAAGGAAGGCAGGAAAGAAGGAAGGAAGGAAGAAAGAAGAAGAGAATACTTTTTTCTCGGGTGCAGGTTTTGAAGCAAGGACTCCACGGGTGCCAGACATGCGTACAGCCGCATCTTGCTACAGGGGCCAAGCTTTCCGCGCCCATATGACAGTTCACATCATGATGCAATCCCATCACATGGGATACTCGCACTTGCAGATGCTTTGTGAATTGAGGACGAGGTTTTTAGATGTTTGGTATGGTTAGTGGTGTATTTTAAAGAAAACTTCTAAGAATATTGTATGGCAGGAAATTTCCAAGAAACTTTGTTCTCACCATTTTCTCAGTGAATATGAGAATTGGGAATAGAGTTTTTATGTAGGTCTTTTTAACTTTGAAAGAAACAAACTGCAAAGCTACTCAAAACTGCAACATACTGCTAGAATATCATTCTCCTTGGTTTTGTTTGTTTATTTATTTCCAATTATTTACAGCCCATTCTGAGCCTGTGTTATCTTTTGTTGCCATCTTAGTTCATAAGGTTAAGATTCTAGGGATCAGAATTGTAGTCAAACAGACTCCCATCACCCATGCATCTCCATAGCTACCTGGTCAAATACATTTACATACAATAATAGTGGGGAAATACCATCCAATCCATGAACCAGAAACATTCAACCATTTACCCAACAAATCAGTCACCCACTGCTAAGTTAAGTGATGCTAAAGAGAAACATTTGAAATGTTTCAGACTTTCATAACATGAAGAAACATTTGTTAGCTTCAGCATGACTTATGCTACCACATTTGAGTAAAAAAAATTGATGAATATAAATGTAATGTTAAAAAAAGTTGCAAACTCCAACAGATTACGCGGTGTGAAATTGCACAACCTAACATGTTCCACTCACCAGAAGTAAGCAGAGGTCAGCGATTAATCGATCAGTACGAACCTGCAGTCTTTTCAGTTTGGAGAGAATTATTCATACTCGTATCATTCAAATGTATCATTTTACAAAACAAATGCCACTGCAACTTTTAAAATCTCACAGAATTTCAGTCTATCATTAATTTCTAAATCATTCCGATTTCATTTTACACATTTTATATGTGGTATGATCATGCTGCAGCTAACAGAATATATATCTGAATAATATCTGATAGGCAAAAATGATGCATGCTGGGAATGAAAAGGGCTCAAATTCACTGTCACTGGTGATAAATTTGACAGCTTTTGAGCCCTTTTCATTCCCAGCATACATCAGGTTTGGCAAACGCTTTTAGTTAATTGTGCTCAATGCAAAAGTTATGATCAGTCAAACTAGTGGGGACTTTTTCTCTCTTTTTTATGTGCTTAGGTTGAATGTGAATTAAACAACTGTCCCACCACATAGTTTGTGAGTCCCTTTGCAAACTTCAAAGTAACAGCAAATAACAAGCTCCAGTAATTGTTTTGTGTTAAATGGAGGGTGCGATGCCGCTTGATTCAGCTGTGTGTATATTAATATAATTCATTGTACTTGTTTATTTTGAGTTGGGAACATGATTTGGTCTGTGACTGATCATTTTCCAGTAGTTGATTCTAGTCAATAGTTTATGATGTTGATTTGTAACAGGAAGCTCTAGTTTCCCTGTTTTGACTTAAATATAGAACTTGCACTGAAAGTCGCACTTGTGATTTGTTCTAATTCAAACTTTGCAACTTACTAATTTTGGAAAAAAACACAACTTAAATTATCCTTCTGAATCATATGTGACCATCCTCCACAACTGAGCCCGGATGTCGCCAGTGCCACTATTGAGATATGCTCCATTAAACTTAACAATAAACAATAGGAAACAAACGATTTATTGACTGTTTTATTGATTTTTCACTACTTAAATGTCAAGTACTATAGACATGATATACATCATTTTAAAGCTAATTTCAAGCAGAATATTTTGGTTGAATATCTCAAAAATGATGATTGGCGACTTCAGGGCTCAGTTGTGCTGGATGGTCACATATATCAATATCAGATCCCTTCATAATTATTTTCCACTTTTAAGACCCCCTGGTCCATAGTTTAACTTGCCAGTTTGTAAACTTAAAATTTTATCATGTAGAATGGGAGTTTCAACCTGGAATGGCCTACTGGATTCTGTAATTTGTCTTCTTCAACTTTTACCCTAGTCAACTAAAATAAAATTTACTTTAGCCACTTTAGCACTACAGGGTGGGCATTCAAAATTTGTCATTACAAACTAGATCTATCAATTATGATGGAATACAGGTGCCAATTCTATTTGAGTCTATACAAATGATAAAAGGATCCCACTTATAAATCGTAGGCTTATACAAATGGACTTGAATACAATAGTCCGGAAACCAAAGCGCCTGTGGTCTGTCCGGGTTGCCAAAAATTTCAGCCCAAATCGCGGGTCAAATAGTCAAAAAGTTGCTTAATTTTTCTTGTAACCATTGATTTCTATGGGACAGGAAACAAACATAAGTCATGGCAGCCAATGACGAAAAGTCACTAATTTTTGTCTTAAGGGGGTACTACACCCCTGCCAAATTTTGTGCCTATTTTTGCATTTTTCTCAAAAATTATAGCGCATTGGTGACAAGTAAGATATATATATTATAGGGGCAAGGACTACAACTACTGCAGTGGAAATTTTATTTCAGCACAGACAACAGTTGTGGAGTTACAGTCAAAAATGAGGGAAAACCAATATTTGATCAATAAATCAATAACTACTTACCTTGAGTTGCTGAATTTTCAGTGCAGTAGTTGTAGTCCTTGCCCCTATAATATACATATCTTACTTGTCACCAATGCGCTATACTTTTTGAGAAAAATGCAAAAATAGGCACAAAATTTGGCAGGGGTGTAGTACCCCCTTAACCATTGGTTTCTATGGGACAGGGAATGCTCAAAAGTTGGGGAAATTCTTCAAAAGTAGCCCAATTGGGTTACCATATGATGGGTTTGGCAACCTTGTGGTCTGTGTGTATAATAGTGCATCCCACAAACTGGCATGAAAAGACATATCAAACTGAAATCTATAAATATTGAGCAAAATTGCCCATCCTTTTTAATAGTACGATGAAAGCCCTTGTTTTCACTACACTTCCAGTCAGAAGAATGCTGTATTGAATACTTACAACAGGTATTTGGGCGATTTTGTTATCAAAGTAATCAATGATGTTTAATATGAAAGAATAGGCCTATTTCTGCCCATCACCCATGCATAATGTTTCACTAAATTTGTATTGCCAAATTCAATAGTTGCTATAAACTGTTTAGTGTAAAATTTCACACGCATTGCTCAATATTTCTTCCTGACTGAAGCTGTATAAATTTGAGATTTGTAATGTAAATACTGAATAATAGAACAGCGATGAATGAGTGAGAGTTTGACAGTCTAACAAAATGTGGCCACAGTCATATATACTGCATGCAAAAAAGTGTAGGTAGCAGGCTACATCTGGGATTATGAATATTATGAATAATATTTTGTAAATAGGACAATTAAAATGATTTAGATATTGATGAACTCAAATATCTAGGTCCATTGAAAGTTCACAGTTGCTTGTATGGGAATATATATTTACAGGGCCTATTTTGATCCCCAGCTTTGATTTTCACCGAGATTCCAAATCTTGGATATGTGAACACACCCACATTTTCATGTGATAAATTACTCCTTAAGACCATTTATATATCTTCATTTCGCCCACTTGAAAAGAATGATATAATGTGAAAGTTAAGTGATGAAATGAACATATGGAATACACTCCTACATATGATATAAATATTGAAACCAATGACATACTAGGATGCACACCAGGGATGCACAAAGACCAAACCTAGATCTACAAGATCTAAATCCCAGACATCAATCAAAAAGTCGTGGATCTTCAAGTCTCATCTCTCAGACCTGGACAAATATATAATTATGTTAATTTCCCAAGAACATACAATTCCCACAAAACCAAAAACATCAATATTTCTCACAATTTCATGTTTTTTTCTTGAGAAAGTATCCATATATCACATGTTAAGCCCAATGCAGACTCCACATCGCAACATCTGGTGATGCTGCGATGCTTTTTTTACATCACAGTATCATGTAATGAAATTTTAGATGTACTGCAACAATATATTGTGGCCGTGATGCAGAGTCTGCATCTGGCTTTAAAGTCATTCTGCCGACCTTGATTTTCCAGTAGCCAATCATAAGCACATCAAAAAAAGTTGAACAAAATTCAACTCTCATCACCGATGAAAATTCCACCGTACGATAAGAATTGTCACCACCAAGCTCACAACAAATTAGCTCAGATTTCATTGTGGCCGCGATATCATAACCATGATGTAGACTCTTCATAGGGCTTAACACAAATATAAAGAATTACTGAACTTTATCATCCCACAACTTTTATGATTTCATCGCCTTGTTCCAGATTCATGTTGATAACAGTTCACTGCATGGCCACCTTCGTGAAACTCAGCATGTTTGATCTACATTGATTGGATTGATCTTATCTGAAATTTCTGAATGACAAAAACTACAAACGTGCGCATCAAATCATTTCTTTTCCAGGTGCTCCACAGTTGAATGAGAAAAATAAATATGTACAAGCCAATGTGGTTTTCATACTTACTTAACCTTGTTACACTTACAGTTAAGAGCTATATACCAAGGATTCTGGAATAACATTTACCAAATGATAGTAAGAGAGTAAATTTGGGCTAAATTTGCATTTTTCTCTGTATGTAGTACCGGTATGTAAATTAGCAAACACATCATATATGAAAAAAATCCCTACTGAACATGTGCGTAGATCGCCATGCGCGTATTTTAGGGGGGCTTTGGGCGCCAGCCCTCGGGCCAAAGTAGAGGCGGCAAAAACGAAGGGGCGGATGAAGAAGGGTGGCAAAAACAAAACGAAGGGGCGGCAAAACAATTAGCAAAGAAAAAAGGCGCCAAAAATTGAAAAAGCATAACAATTTTTGAAAAAAGGTCGCTTTTGGGACGCTAGCGCCTAAAATCTTTTTTTTTTCTTTTCTTTTTTTTTCCTCTTCACTTTTTCAAACGACCGTGAAAAAAATTGGGTCAACCTTTTCGGGCTGATAAGGAAGGGGCTGCAAAATTGTTTCTTCTTCAGCCCCCCGGGGTTGGGGCGGCCACGGTACGCCACTGATCGCGGGGATGGGGGGATAAATCCCCCAATATTTTGGCAGGGGTGATGGTCCATACAATCACCCCCCCCCCAAATGTTGATGCCTGTATGTGGGTTTCTGACCAAATTAACCTCATATTTGGCCATTTTAGCCCTAAAATGCCAATTTTTTCCACCATATTTCAACATTTGTTCCGTAAACTTATAATGTCGCCAAAAGGTGCTGAATTTACTATACTTCAAGAAATTGTTTCAAACCCCATCACCCCCAATGTCAAAAAGAAATCTACGACACTGCTACTGAAACAAAATTATAGGCCTATTAAAAATGAGCATTTCTTTCTTGTTCTTGAAATACTTTCTACTGCATTACAAAATCTGTACTCGCAGATCTGGAATTTTCAATCAACAAAAAATAAGACCAAAGTCAGTTCCACCATTGAAGCAGTACGCCAAGCATGCTGTCTGCACAATACATTTGTCTCTACTTCGCAATCTCATTATTATCTCATGAATATTTTTCTCATCTTCCCTAGACTAGTTTCCAGTATCTAATTAGTCAAATCATTTATTACATAATTTGACATAAGAGAGTTTACTCATTATCAATAACAGAAATTGGAGACATTTAAATGTTATCTTTTGATCGCTCAGACAAATTCCTTTTTCGCCATCTCCAACTTTCCGACAAGACTAATTCTGAGCTGAGACTAGAACATTACTTCATAATCATTGTAGAAACAATATATCATACATTTTATCAGTGTATAGGGCCTAAACCTTTTGAGCCTTAAAATAATGATTAAATTAATTTTGTCTTTTCTGAAAATGTCTTCAAGCACTTTCCAAAATGCCTTATATTAGATCAAGAAGTTACTAAGGTAGTTTGTATCTTTTTCCCCTTTTTCTTACCTTACCTTTCAAATGATGTTCAACACATTTGGCAGTAGGATTTAACATCCATTGACCTCAAAGCCAAATCAATACTTCTCAGATCCGTTATGTTTGATATACTAAATACTATTGTTTATTGACAAAAATGTATTCATTATTGATGTTCTCATATTTTCAATATCCGCTGGAAGTTGGAAGTTATTAAAAATCATAAAATGGATCACTGGATCTTTAGTATTGGAATGTATTTATGTCTGTAAATAATAAATAAGGAATCACAAGATTACTTGTCTTTAGAACTATCAAATTAATTACATAAAAATCAAATTTATTTGAATAAATAATTTATTCAATTATTGTGCCATAAACGGGGACAAGT
This sequence comes from Amphiura filiformis, assembly GCF_039555335.1. Taxonomy (NCBI): domain Eukaryota; kingdom Metazoa; phylum Echinodermata; class Ophiuroidea; order Amphilepidida; family Amphiuridae; genus Amphiura; species Amphiura filiformis. The sequence goes on from NC_092636.1 coordinate 56,820,508, forward strand.
GGGGAAGCTGTGAGCGGAGCACCAAAGACACGACAGAGCGGCAAAGCCAGAACGGCAAAGCTGTGACATCAAGCCGTGAAGCTGCAAAACCACGTTGGTTTCTGTGAGTGTGTGGTACCCAGTTGTTTCTCTCCTTGTGGATACTATGGCCTGTAGGTAGCCAAATCATGGGTGTGGAACCCGTACATTAAATATCCAGGGATATGAGCATCTGACAATATCTGTGTATCAAAGAAGATACTCATGAATAGTCTCAGCTTAATCCTGTCTAAACCAATTGATTTAATTGTAAATTGCTTTGAATATCTTAATCTTATTAGCTACATGTTCTTTCTAAATTCTAGTGTCTGTGTTCTTAGTAAAAGCTCTTCACTAGCAAATTTATCAATAAACTCCTCAAAATTAATCCAATAACAAGACTTTGGGTTCCTGTTTTCAATAGAGCTATTAAATCTATTGGCATTTCAAGTTTGTTTCAAACTTTTCATCAATCATTTCAATAGTTGGCTAAACTTTAGTATTGTTACCCGAGACATATCATTATCAACCATGTACTTCTACAATAGTTGAAAATTGATTTTATGATCGATAATGTCTCCACCTTACACATAATCGGATTTAAATGTTCAAGATAGCGAAAGGAATTAAGGCCTACTGATAAAAATTCAAATTCAAATTGGAGAAGTTGGAGCCCGGACTTTCCTTTAAAATCTCAACTGCACCGAATATGGGAATAATGAACGCTCAAATATGCCATGATTAGGCTATGAAATCCAGGCACGCCTGACAGCTTTTCCCCACACAAATCAAAGAAACATTTAGAGCCCACACATCTATTCGATATATTCTGATTGATGAGCTACCACAAATTAGTCGGTGGGCAGTGCCAGCCAGCCTACAGACACTACTCCTACTCTTTAAACTTCACAACAAATTCAAACAAAAAAGTTCAACTTGATAGTTTGCTAATGATGACATATCGGTACAATAACGTAGGCCTATCTAGTCATAACTTTCAATAAGCCTGAAGCGAAAGTACATGTAATTTCTCACCTTAATTTCTTTGTCAGAGTTATCAATAATATCAATATTTTAAACAAATAATCTTTGTGATGAGATTTATAACTAGATAGCCTTTTGCTGTACAATAAATCCTACTGCATGTACAGCACACTATTAAAGCAAAACCTGAGGCTTTGATCATTCATTCACAGTCACGGATTGCTACAACCATACCACGCAAAAAAAAGCGGGCTCTATTTGATCATTGAACCAATTCATTGAATAGGTTCTACATGATATATTGATAGCTATTGTACTACATACAATGAAGACAGCTGACAATCAAACCAGGGTTTGCCCCAGGTCAGGTTGATTTCAAGTTCAATACAATCTATTGGTATCATGGCCCAAAGGTGTTGTAAGTTAGTTTAGCAATACAACCTGACTTCAGACTGAACATGCTGAACCTGCTCCCTCAGCAATGAAAAATGTTATAATCATAAAACAAGTTCACGGTTATGATCTTTTTTGAAATTACACAGTAAATTCTGAATGATACATTGTGATTTTAATAAGTTTTTGTGTGATGTTTGAACTCAAAAGTTGACTAAATGAAGAGGTTATTAAATTAAAGCCTGATGAACAATTATGAAAGTAAATATATATGCCATAACCTAAATTACATTCAAATAAATCCTATTTCATGTTGGCGGTGTTTTACAAACAAAATTTGACAAAGATTCCATTATCAATCATCACATTAAACCACCTTAATTCATATGGGATGTAACAAAACTGAAATTATTCTTTACAGGAGCTTCTCTACTAATTTATTGGAAAGCCAGCCCATGAATACATTTAAGTATGGTACCGATAAGTAAATTAATCATATCCAACTTGACACTAATTTTGGATTTACCACTGAAAAACTTTACATTTGAGAAGATGCTTTCAAGTTCAGAAAGTAAACATTCCTTTTGCTTGATTTGATTATTTCTTTTTGCCCAGGAAAATGGTTTCTATTTTGTCATTCATATCTGGGAAATGAACTTATCTGAATAGTGCTTTGAAAGTCAAACTGGATATTTTCCATAAATAATAATGTTGCAATTTCAAGTTACTGAACAAACCAAAGGAGTTTTGCAAGTGCTAACAATACAACTCAATGTCCAGATGATTTTGATGTGATTCCATTTTTACTTGCAGGGCTTGTATATGTTTGCCAGATTTAATGATAAAGGACAATTAATCACAGGCAAGTTTTAAAAAAGCCCACTGGGCACTTATTAAGGAATGGCACTAATTTAGTTGAAAATTAAATAGAGTAAATGATGTAGTAAATTGATCTTTCAAATTCAATCCTATTCCTAGCCACCTCAAACAATTTGCAGCCAAAACATTGAAGTATCTGATTCTGAAGAAAAGTATCCGATGGACAGTTGTGCACCCAAACACATATCAGAAAGCTCAGAGTCACATTCAATTTATGTTTAACCCAGAGGTATCAAGTCACATCTAAAGGTACCATATTACTCCAAACATTGTGAAAAATTATCCTTTAAAAAAATAATCTCTTCAACCAATGCAAGTAAAGTTTCTAAATATAGTGATCATGTAGTAACAATTTCAGGTCATGTCCCTTGAGTTTGGCACTGTGCCTGACGTTGGCCCTAGCCTCTTTAGTGACTGATTCAATGAGTCTTAGTTTACAGATCATCAGTAGGCCTACAGTTAGGCCTTACATAATAAATTTCCCCATCACATAGGCCTATAAACTTCTTAACGATTTGTCACAAAAAATTGTAAGATTTAATATCAGTATCACTATCAGTTCACAGATGTGTACACTGAGCGATTGCCATGCACCGTTTTTGGAAAGTAATGGACAGTCCCCGAATTTTGTGATGCATCGCTCATCACTTTTGCATTTAGGCCTATAGTATCACAGCGATCGTAATTGCAGACAACAATTAAAATATACAAAAAGCCAAAATACATTTTTAGAAGATCCATTGCTGTCAATAATTATTGCTTTGAATTAATTCAATTCAAGTTAATAATCAAGAAAGGTAAATTAATTAGCAAAATAATATATCCAGATGATAGGAAATAATATTAATGGTTGATGCATTCACGTGTCTAGAGACATTAACTGGAAGTTGAAATTTCTTCCAACTTGCAATGCAAAAGTGACATCATTTTTGTGTATCGATTGATCTGCTTGACGCTCTGAACACAGAAAATAAGTACTGAGCATGCAAGAGAATCGTTTTTTGCAAAAGTGAAGTTCATACTGTACATCATGCCTAACAATTTCCTAAGTAAAACAACACTGGCAAGGTGCTTAAAATCAAAGGAAATGAAACCATTTTGTTACACAACACTTGTACCTGACTTGCATTGTGCGTTTATTTGTTGATGTTATAATTATATTATCATTTATGGGTGCACCTTGTTGAAGATAAGATGACACTGACTGATGAGACAAAATATAGCGCTAGCTTGTTGCTAGGTAAATCAATTTATGCTCACAATCACAAATGTTGCTACATGTATAGTGCAGTATAAGGCCAGTTGTCATGGTTTACAGAGTTTGAAATTGAACAATTGAGCCATCTGCGATGTCACTAGAACATGGTGACCAACTGACCATGTACCTTTGTAGAGAATTTAAAAGTAAGTAATCATCAGAAAGCTGGACAGATCATGAAATTCTCTAAAGGCAATTTCCTGACACTCTATGCCATCTTTTGATTTTGAAGGCTACACAGCTTTATAGACTAAGGCCTACAAGGTTGCTTAGCCTATTTTTTAGAGGGCCTAACCACACCCAAACAACAATATATAGGTCTGCACACATCCCCCAGACATGTAGGTGGATTTCTTCTATTTATTATGATTTATAAACCTGAATTATGATTATGAAACTTAAGCTATTTTGCTGCATCATTTGGAGTTGTGACAGACATTACAATCACACACAATGTGTGCCATTGATTGTTGTAGGTTGTGTGGGAGTTTTCTATACCCTAAAGAACCATACCCTGGAAGAAAGAGATCCAGTGGCTTTAAAACCAGGACTTTTCAGACTGGCCACGGCAGAACTTTCAAGGGGGAAATTGATGAAATAATTTTGTCAAAAATGGGATAAGGCAACCAGCATCCCGCCGGGTACAAAAGAGGGGGAAAGACTTCGGGGGAAGCTGCCCCTTTTCCCTGCCTTGGTGATGCCACTAAAGAGATCTTGCAAGATAGGGAATTGACAGTAAATGAAATTTACCAAAGACTTCCATATTATGAAGCTTCACGATTAGGCCTAAGTTAAAGAGTAAGGTCTATTCACTTTACTTTGCATGAAATCAATGATTGACAATCATAATGCAATCCAGTCTAAATCAACAAAGCTGAGAAAGATGAGGGAGAGCAAGACAACAAGAACATGCATAATAAATATGGTACTGGTCACAAGAGTTATGCTACTACCAACAAGTCAAACCATGTGTGGAGCTTCAATCAAAGGAGGACATTCAACTAGACCATTCAACCTACCAACTACTTAATTATTATGCATTACTACTTTTTCCTCATATGTGTTGATGTTTTAAATTGAAAGTCCTTTACTGATGAAGAGGGTAGGCTCTTCGCTGGGCTAGCTGGGCTAAGCCCTAGCCCAGTGTCAGATCATCTGGTATCTATAAGTAAAGTAAGTAACACATCTAGGATACACCAACAGAACTTTCGGTCATGTCGACATGTCACTTTTGAATGCCCTATTTTAGAATCTTAAGGTTTTCCAAGTTTCTGCCTACATGCATGTTGTGACTCAGAGTGAAACAAAGTGTCAGATGATTCAGATGACCTTGGACAATACAGGAACTTCAGGGTCTGTGCTTCCATAGTACCTATTCAATGTAGAAAAAAAGTAAGAAAAGGGACCATCTTAACATTGCCATCTTTTTCCACCAATAAGGAAGGCACAAAATGCCACATGAAGTATAGACCTTTATTTAACCATGTTAACCTACAGCGCTTCTTTCTAGGGGTCTGACTCTGACACTGTGATTAAACCACACTATACTACATGTAGCAAACCTTAGGGATTAGGGCAAGGAAAAGGGTTAGGATTAAGACTACATGTAGGATTATGGTTGTGGTAATCTGTCCCTTTCAACTTCATCTGGTTGGCCTGCTGGTTGGTGGGTTGCTAATTTTGAGTATGCCTACAGTACTTGTACTTGACAGTGTGCATGTACAGTGCAAACAGATCAACTTTGCTTTGGTGCTCACAGACCCTTGCTCACAGACCCTTGAATGGAAAGATCGCCAAGGTCTGTTGTTACAGCTTCTCTCTTTCTCAGGGTTTCAAGACCAATTCACTCCCACTAGATAGCCTTTGACAACAAAGGGTAAAAGGTTTAGTTAGGTAACTTGAATCTGGATCACTATTATGTAGTTCAGCCGAGGGGAGGGGGCTGTGGGGAGAACACATAGGGCTTCTTGAGACTAACCCCGAGGGAGCCAGAGTTAACTTCCAAACATACTTTACTCTTCAACAATCATTACCCCCCTAAACCTAACCATCAGAATCAGCATCCTTGTGATTGTGGTAAATAAGCTTCCATCATCCCTTATGACATCTGGGACCCAGACCAATTGCTATAGCAAAATCAAATTGAGTGTTAAGCCTGTGTGGGTTGCACTTCAAAACTAGAAAAAATCAGCTGGCAATTGCCTGTGTTAATACCTGGGTGATGAATGAAACCACCAAATTTGTCATCAACTTTCTACCAGTTGGGACCAAATTTTGCTCCTGTACTTCTTGTGTTGTGACCCATGTACAAATGCTATTGGAAACTGTTTGTCATTTTAGACTATTGCAATACTTGCAATGATACTCAAATACCTAATGTGTCATCAACTTTCTACCAGTTGGGACCAAATTTTGCTACCAGTTCGGGCCTACTATACAAAAAATATACCCTACCATACTTTCTGTGATACGACCCTTAAGTCCGATCCTGACTCCACTTTGCAGCGCGATGCGATGCTGCGATGCTTTTCAAACATCGCAGCATCGGTCGGTGAAATTAAAATGTACATTTTAATTTCATCGCGCGATTGTGCGATGTTTGAAAAGCACGTGGGGTCTGCATCTCCTTTTAAGGTCATTCTACCGACCTTGATTTTCCAGCAGCCAATCACAAGCGTGCACGGCTGCGATATCATCAGCAGCGATGCGAAAAAGTTGAACATTGTTCAACTATTTCATGGACCGAAATTTCCACCGCTAGCGATGATAATTTTCAACGCTGAGCTCGTAAAAACCTGGCTCAGATTACAGTTTTTATAGCATCGCAGCATCGCATCGCGCTGCGATGTGGAGTCAGGATCGGGCTTGTCATTTTAATAGACAATTGTATGATCAGTTCTCAAAACCAAATGTATCCCCTGGGGCCAAACATTCATACTTCCTGAGATGATATGTGTCATTACAAACCATCATCATTTTAGACAATTCCAATGATACAAGTGCTCAATGCATCATTAACTGAACTACCACTACCAGTACCAGTTGGGACCACATTTTGGGACCAAATTCTGTACTTCTGAAGTTCCTGTGATATGACCCATGTGCACCTTGTCATTTTAGACAACTTGAATGTATTGATACCTGGCATTGATACCACTTTTCAATGTCCAAGCCATTTCAATCTTATTTTCAGTTTGGTGAACATGCTATATGATCAATGGATCATGAAACTGTCAGTTTTTCAGGAATAGCATCCAGCACAAAATGTGAAAATGATTACTTACATTGCATTGCAATTTACAATATGGAGCAAATATTTACAAAAGCTTTGACAGATATTGAGCCAATTTCAATAATAATACCGAAACCATTCTGTGAAGTGGAAATATTATACAATTGTACAGTACAAGATATAGGCCTACCGCCTAATACTTGTTGATGTAGGGCTTGTAGGCTATACACACAGATAATAGTCAATATTAAACTGTGACCAGATCAATCATGGTAAATGAAATGGTCACTTCACTTGGCACTCCCCTGTGAACACCTTTCCACAGTTTATTAATACTGCACTGAGTTCCACCCCTGCACCATCTATTTACTCTTTTACTATAAATTTGTATACCCGGGATTTAAATACTGAATCTCAATATCTGAAAATTGCCAAAATGGTCTCACTTTTTTTTTGTAAGATCGAAGATGTCCACTTTGCTGCATGATGTGATATCTAATTTTCCAAAAGAAAATGCCATAAATTAAATCCTATACACACCCCCTCATTTATATCCATGCTATTTTTATGTCTCATTGATTCATGCAACCCCTGGCTCTTCCTGTTCAATACTTTCAGCTGCCTTCTTGCAACCTGCTGTTTCATCCTGGTATCCATTGCATCTTTTGCCTCCAAGATGCCCCCAGTCAGCATTCCACCACTCCCAAGGATGAAAGTAAACCGAAACTCATCAATAACTTTTGTTGTCAACTGTACACAGATCTCATACAATGTCATAGCCAGATGTGATCATTGTTATGAGCTCGGCTAGCCATGACCATGTAACCACTCCTTAATTTATGGGAGTGTTTTTCTCAATTTTACACATGTTGGAATTTATATCATGTGATTGCTTCATACATTTTAAATATTGATTAGTCCATAGACCCTGATAGTCAAACTTCCATTGGTCCCGGTATGAATCAATGTTCATTTTACGTACCGTCCATACAACTGGTGATTCGGTAAATAAAAAAATTCAAAAATCTGATAAATGTTTTTAAAAAGTAAATGACCTAATTTGCACTGATAAGTTAGAAGACCGAAAGTGCTTCGGTTAAATTTGACATTTTTGTGTGAAAGTTAAGATTCGCCTCTCTGTACAGGTATTTCAGCAACACCATTAGCACTGCTATTTTCTTTCTTTTGATGAAAAGATATCAAATGAGAAAAATTATTCATCCTTGAAAAAAAGTCTTTTCTTCAAGAGATCTTTGATTTATTTCCAGAAAACATGTGATGGAATCCAAACTTTCCTGCAATTTATATTTAATTTCTTCCCTTTAAATCACACTTTTGTGCACATTTCACAGACTGTAAGGGACGCACCATTAGATTCTCAGGGGGGGGCATGGGAGTTTGGGTCAGGCAGAATTTTTTTTTTTGGCATGGAGCAGAATTTTTTTTTTTTAGCCTCCAAGAGCACCAAATTTTTTTTTTCGCCGCAGTTATTTTTTTTCAATTTTAATGTACATTTTTATACAAAGTTGGGTGGGGGAAATTTTTTTTTTTACTCATCAGTGAGGCAAATTTTTTTTTTTCGTCTCACTAGTGGGCAAAGTTTTTTTTTTTTTTTTTCTCACTAGTGGGCAAAGTTTTTTTTTTCAAAAAACTCCCATGCCCCCCCTGGAAATCTAATGGTGCGCCCCTAAATCACTATAGCTTCAATTCTATCCTGGTTTACATCTGCACACAACACCAGTAAAAGCACATGCCCTGATCTTCACCCTGTACAAACCAATGTGAAGCCTCTTTAAACAACTGCACTGCAAGAAAAACACATGTTGCTAATAAAGAATTCTACCATGTGTTGTATCAACATGGGCTACCCAGCTCTGTACTTGAGCTTGGAACAATAAATCCTAGATAAGAAATGCCAAAGTTCCTTTTGAAAATCAACCTTTGATACATGCCACAGATTTTTGAACTTTTCACATTGTGGTAAATACAAATATAGCAGCTAATAATAAAGGCAAAGGAAATTTATATTGCTGTCAGTCATCATAGTTTTGAAAAGAATAAACTCTTCACTTTAAAATGGTACTAGTATTTAAGATTTCAAGAAGCTTCAGCGTCTTCAGCTAAATTTGCTTAAAGATATAGTACTGTAACTGTTCTGTAAAAAACGACTAACTACTACTAAACTCAAAGCTAGCCTAGCTGATCAACAAAATTCTAGCCTAGCTAGCTAGCTGATTTATTAATAAAATTCTTCACTCTTGAAGAAATAAAATTTTAAAAAATGACAAATAAAATAAGCTTGATGATAGCAATCTTTATATGAGAACAATCAATGCAAACAATTTGCAACAAACAAATACAGATGATGATACCGTTATTTAAATAAAATTATAATTTCAATAAAAGGTATTGTAGTAAAATTGAGCACTATTTCATAGTGTACATGTATCATTCATGTGTATAATCTGTGCACATGCTTTGGCCCTACACATCATCATGATCATGACACCATTTCAAAATGTTGGCATTTTTAATTCAGAATTTTTTTTTTCAATACTGCATAACTTCACTACAATTGACTCCGAATTATACTTACCACTTCATTAACTGAGAGGGCTACAAAAACTAAGTTGAAGCATGCCAAAAGAAGCAAATTCCATCTATATCTTCCAAAATTTGCCATGATGAGTTCAGTTCAGTTTAAGCCGAAAGCACGGCTGATATCATCAGCTACACGAACAAATTAGTCTGCATTCAATTTCAGTTGGTGTTGTGTTTATTCCAGGATAGAATGTATACCTGAATATCACATTCAAAAGCAACAATTTAATTCCCTTGTTGAGATAAAGTATTCAGATAGTAGGATGGTGGGCGTGTGAATTACACACTGGTAAACACAAACAAGCTGGCACACGAGCTCCAGCTAGCTAGCGGTTCACTTGTCCTGCAATGCAATGTCAATTCCAAACTTTTTTACTGCCCTAAATCGGTTCTGTCCATCTGAAGACCGATAAAGTGATACACTCTCCAAGATTGCCTGGTTAAGAATAAGTGGATGCAAACTTTGAGGTCTACGCAGCTCAAGCGAGGTCCCAAAAATTGAATATTTCCGGCGATAAATTTCCCAGTGAAGCCGGCCCACCATTCACCACCACCGTGCATGCAGAAAGTTGCGACGGAAGTGAGCCATTCGCCGACTCATTCACAAAAAGTTACGAGACTTTGAGTTCCCGGTATGTAATATTGACGCATATTGCGTGTACTAATAAGTTCCCAATAACTGAAAACCATCAAAAGTCCAGTGTGGCGCAGTACATTCTGTAGTAGGGGTGAATTAAAATGGATGAATATAATTTATTTTTCTAGAATCAGTTTTACAATTCGGAACATTATATCATTATTGTGCTTGAGATCAAGATGTTGATTTTAAAATTGAAATATATAATTTGTGACTGGTTTACTTTATAGCAGCGAACTGACAACAGACAACACTTATGAACTAGCAACTTTTTGTAGTGAACTTCACTCTTACCTAAATGGTAGAAACCAATCAATTATCTCTTGATGTGCTCTCGATCAAATCAATATTACACCTGCAGAGCTCACAAATTTATGTATTTTTGCTAAGAATGAATGAAAGGGGAAAAGGTAGGCCTAACCATTTGCTAACGCTTGAATACAAAAAAAACAAAAAAAACACACAGATATTATAAGAATTAAAGAAATGTACACTATGATATGAAGGAACATCACTCATAAATTATGATGAGAATCATAAAAATCAATCAAAATCGGAAAAGATAAATTCAGAATTAGTGTGGAGTAGGCCTACGTAGGCCTATTGCCTATTTCATATGCTCGTACAGTAAATTATTTAATACTTTTCGTCATGGAAAATATTAGTAGATGCACAGTACAGCTTTACGCCCATGCCCAATCGATTGCCTTTTGACAGTGACTCATTCCACCGGGCCGTGGCCCTTCACGATACGATTTTTTTTAGTGCCGATATTAAATACCGTAGTTTTGTAAGTTTTCCATGTTTTCTTAGCTTCCGGCACTTAGACCTACGTGTATATTTAGACATTCGGGGAGAAATTATCCCTCGTAAACAAGCTTAAACATTACTATTTCCAAGATGGTCAGGCGTTCTGAAACTATAACATTCTTTCCACCAAAGATCATAATGATTCTATAGTACAGTAGCCTACTCAATAGTCCGGCCTATAACTAAAAAAATGTTTGAAAGGAGTAACCCGGCAGACCAATGTTTTTGCCAAATAATTTTAAAAATTAAAAAAAAAATCCATATAGGGGGCCTATCATACGCAATTTACAGCTTCAAATGTGTGTAAAAAAATTGGAAAAATTAAAAATTGCAGACCGACCTACCCAATGTTTTTTTAATGTTACGGCAATCAAACATTTTTTTTAGGCCTTATAGTTTGCTGAGATTGTTGAGTCAAATGTAGGCCCATCATGTTACAAGTTATTACAGCATCAATGCAACCCAATGGGCAAATATTTATAATATCACATTTTGTCACAAAGAGGCTCCGGAAGACTTTTAATAGGGGGAGGGGCATCAATATGACTATAAGGGCTTTTTACCTAATTTTACCTAATTTTTACCTAATTAAGAAAAAAATGTTTAACAGCTTTTAGTGTCCTTTCACTTTGGTGTCTTTTTTTCTCTCCAAGTATCCAGCTAATAAACATGTAGGCCTATCCATGGCCTATCTTACGTGAAAGATTTTTAACCAATTTAGAGCTGAATATTTTGCAGCACAGCCTTCTAGGTAAAAGTCTATCTTTGAGTTCGATCTAGTTTGCCAAATTAGGGCTGCGAGGCGCGGAACGCTGAGGGGGTGGGTGCGGGAGGCTTTTAAAATGCATGGATTTTACATAAATGTTACCTTAGTCCTTTAATAATGAATGACACCTTAAAATTATGAATTTTGCCTTAAAATTATGAATTTTGCCCTAAAATGATATTGTGGTAGGGCATTTCTTAGCCGTCTAATTTAACAGTGGAGTATAGGCATAATCATGTTTAATTAGTACGATAGTACCTATAAGTTAACATGATTAATAATTCACCTTCTATTGCTCAATTTGTCAGACCATTCTTCGCCACGGAGGTAATTTCATAGAGTTTGTGTTTTGCTTTAAATTTAGGCTCATACACTATGCTATTATAGGCTAGATGTCTAGCATAAATGGCTCCCAAATCATTGAAATATTGTTGGAAATTAATAATTTCCACTTAAACAACCGTTAGCGTCTTAAACGTTTAACATAGGAAGCTTAATACTAGGAAATTCATTGATATCAATTTGAACGAAGAGGAGGGTGGCAATAAGCCACTTCCATGTGGAAGTGTGCGTTTGTTAGAAAGCAAACAATTAAAACTAATAATGATTTGATGAGGAAACCAAAAGGAATACCGCACTTAATTAAATTGTTCACTTGCTGTGCAAGTTACGAAATTATTTACAAGTTCACAGTCAGTTGTGAACATGTGTTAGAAGAGACCTAACCGAATTTTTGTAAACTAAATTAAAATTACCACAACTTTAACAACAGAATTTTTGTGGGACATGACAGCACACATCAGACACATCAAATTGCATTCTGATATCAAACAGTTTCAATTTTTTTTAAATTTGCGTTATAATATAAATTTTATGGCAAATTATTGAAAATATATATTTTTTCCTGGAAGTAAACTTTATCTAATGATATGTACTCAAAGTGTAGGCCTATGTATCTGGGAGGAAAAGCCGTCCATCATTTGTTAGGTCTTGGGGATGTATCGGGGAGGGGCAAAATAAAATTTTGGGGGCACACAGACGAGAAAAAACAAATATAGTTGCATCATACAATATATATAGAGACTGTACATGTATGTCTTCGAACTTCCAAAAAAGGCTTTATTGGGAATGGGATTTTACACTATTTTCGCCCATTATCAGGATGGAAAGGGTTTTGTCTTTACAATGTGCGCGTGTAGCGCGCAGAAATTGGACGGTATTTTACACTATTTTGGCCCATGATCGGGCTGAATTTTGGTAGAAAAGGGCTCCTTGCCCCTTTTCTTTTCCTTTGCCCTCCTTTTCTTTTCCTTTCGCCCTCGTTTTTTTTGTCAGAGGGGCACTTTTTCTTTCATTTTTTGTCAGGGGGCACTCTGCCCCCCCCGCCCCCCTGCTGGCTACGCTACTGGGATGTAGGCCTATCATCTTCATTACGAAAAGTCGAAATTTCAGTTCAAATGATGGACGGCTTTTCCTCCATCTATATACCATTATAATGTACCCGTAGCAAACGCGAGCGCGTGTCCAATTGCTTTTAAACTACCCATACCTCGTTTAATATTTTTTGTCTTTTGCCAACCAAAAACCAAAAAATTGCAAGAGACACCCCCCTAAAAAATCATACACCGTTTTGGTAGGGTAATATTGCATTGTGCGCGCTTCGCCCACACTGGCTCATGAAAGAGCAAAACACACCTTCAAATGGGACAAAAACTTGAGCGCGCAAAAAAAGGAAAACAGTCCCATTAAAACCGGAACCAAAATGCTAGTCCCCGTCCTCGCGTATTTATACCATTAACTAATTCTGTCGCCAAAAGGTACTGGATTCACTTCAAGATTTTTTTTAACCCCATCCCCCAATGTCAAAAGGGAATCTAGGCCATGCCCTATGAATTTTCCAAAGACCCCAGCATGCATATCCTCCCAAGAAAGAAAGTAACAAACAAAATCGTCAACATTCGATCCGATACATATCATTGTATTCAGAATGCAATTTGGTATGTCTGATGTGCTCTCAGAGTCAGATCCTATCCGACTTCGGACACGTAAAAGACCAGACAAGATTTGCACAATAACCTAATTGCATTTTCCATCAAACATTGAGGGGGTACAATATAGTCTGCTCTCGAACAGGCCTGTCTCGAACCTGTCTCAAACAGGGCTAAATCTCGAAGTCTGAATTCGTATGTGATGGAAATGCCCAAGCCCAAGGTATTTTCGTCTCAGATAATAATAGTAACCCAGCAAACGCAAAACGTTTTACAGAAAATGATTTATATATTATATTAAGGTATAAAACATTTTAATAGCATTCAAAAAACATTTTTGAAATCATAATGAAAAATATTTTAACATTTATAAATTACACTTGCCGAAAAATATTTGACAATAACATTTTGTGATCATGACATTTTTAAAATGATGTTATAGTGTTTTTTCGTAGAAAACGTTTTAAAAACGTTTTCATGACCTTTATATAACCCGACATTTACATGTTATTAAAACACTTTTAATAAAACCAAAACGCGTTTAAAACACGTTTATGACCTTTTTATAGGCCACACGTGCATGTCACCGTGGGAAGTTGCCCAAGGTTGGCAAAATTCTCCAAAAACGCCTGAAATTGTGCAACATTTTTTAATGTTACGTAAAGTTCCCCAAAGCTGCGCAAGACTGTCATGACCTGTTTGAGCTGCATTGGAAAATTTTGAACAAGTTTATGAAATCCGCGCCCGCTTTACGCAGCTTGCGCGTAAGGTGAAGCAATTTTGAGTAATTTTGAAAACTTTTCAGCATCTTTTCAGCAACTTTTTAAGCAATTTGGAAAAAATGGAACTTTGAAAAACTTTACGCGATTTTGAGAAACTTTAAAGCCAGCTTGTGAAACTTACCGCGATTTCGAGGAAGTTTTAAGCAAGTTTGTGAAACTTTGAGTAACTATTTTCAGTACTATTCCAGTTAAAATCCATACACCCTCTACACCCATTCAGGCAATTCCATGCCTTGTCAGGTGCGGGGACTGATTTCAACTGGAATAGTCCAACAGTTCCTCTCTTTTGCAGGATTCAATTTTTAGACTAGCCCATCCGGATCCCGGTAGCCTATTCCCAAAATTTCAGTTGATTCAGTTTTGTGTGCATGATTCCGGGGGTACTCAAGTTTGGTTTTGGTAGGGACGTGCCGCTGAGATTTTGGAAGTAGACCCATAAATATACCAATTTTTCAAGAAATTTGGACCCATTGATATACCAAAAGTCAAAATTTTCGGCCGAATTGACCTAAAATTGTCTTAGTTTTTACAAATTTTCCCAAAATTTTGGGAACATTTTGAAAAATGTGGCTAGATTAAGGGCTGATTATTGGGCTGTTTTCCGAAAAAATTGAGAAAATTTTGAAAAAAGGACCCATTCATATACCAAAATAGGCTTTGAAAAAGGGGTCATTGATATACCAGAAGGCTGAAAATGCTACCCATGTTTGCGGCACGTCCCCGTATGGTCATTTGTACTGAGTACCCCCCCCCCCCGGGGCATGATTTAGCCACGTATATGAGCTGTTGTAATTTCGTTCTGGTTTAAAGCCATAATGTACGATCTTATTTTTTTCAAACCTGATTTTTTGGCATATTTGTAATGTTTACACATGTTTGTTGTGTTTGTAGGTCAACAGAGCAAAGTTCGACATAAAGTCATACTGATTCACGAATTGTGACTTTTATGCTCTCCAGTAGGATTTCTTTCATTTTACCTTGTTATTTGAGCTCAAAATGGACAGCAACCCTTACCGAAAATTATTACTAGTATTATTTCAGCATTTTGAGTGTAGAATAACAAATTTAAATTACTAGTATTATTTCAGCATTTTGAGTGTAGAATAACAAATTTAAAAATTTGAAGGAAATCGTACATTAGGGCTTTAACCAGAAGGTAATACAAATTTGACCAAATGTTTGCTATAGGCCTAACGCGAAATTTTTTGTACATATACATAAACAGTAGGGATCGGTCATTATTTACGCCAGGTGATAGGGGATTTTAAGGGGAATGCAAATGTTTTTGGTGCGCAAGAGGGGGAATCCGAATTTTTTGCCAGGAAAGAGAGCCTGAAATTTTGCAACATTTTTTAATGTTGCGTAAAGTTCCCCAAAGCTGCGCAAGACTGTCATGACCTGATTGAGCTGCATTGGAAAATTTTGAACAAGTTTATGAAATCCGCGCCCAATTTACGCAGCTTGCGCGTAATGTGAAGCAATTTTGAAAACTATTCAGCATCTTTTCAGCAACTTTTTAAGCAATTTGGAAAAAAATGTAACTTTGAATGACTTTACGCGATTTCAGCATTTTGAGTGTAGAATAACAAATTTAAAAATAGTAGGCTACATTAGGGCTTTAACCAGAACGTAATACAAATTTGACCAAATGTTTGCTATAGGCCTAACGCGAATTTCTTTGTACATATACATAAACAGTAGGGATCGGTTATTATTTACGCCAGGTGATGGGGGATTTTAAGGGGAATGCAAATGTTTTTGGTGCGCAAGAGGGGGAATCCGAATTTTTTTGCCAGGAAAGAGAGGGAAAGTGAAATTTTAAATGGAGAAATAAAAAACAAATAAGGGGAGCGGAAACGAAGGGGGGGGGGAGACAAGAACATTTTTGTCGAAAATAAAATAGAAATACCCCTTGCCCCCTCCCCCCTCCCCCCACTGGCATTAATAGTGACCAGTCTCTTATAGGCCTAGCCAGAGGTTTCCTTGACTTACTTGACTGATCTGCACAGAACGTTGTCTCCCTTTGCCCCCTGCCGAGTATAAGCCTCCTCCATTCAGTTCTGTCCCTGCTTGTGTCTCTGCTTCCTGTGGAGTCATTTCCAGCAGTAGCGTAGCCAGCAGGGGGGAGCAGGGGGGGCAGAGTGCCCCCTGACAAAAAAAAAATGAAAGAAAAAGTGCCCTCTGACAAAAAAAAAATTAAAGAGAAAATCAGGAGGGCAAAGGAAAAGAAAAAGAGCAAGGAGCCCCTTTTCGAGCAAAATTCAGGGCCAAAATAGTGTAAAATACAAAATTTTTCCGCGCTACGCGCACACATTGTAACAATAAAGCCCTTTTTTAGCCGGATAATGGCCGAAAATAGTGTAAAATACCATTTTTTTCGCGCTACTCGCGCACATCGTCCCCATAAGGCCCTTTTCGGGAAGCTCGAAGACATACAGTCTCTATGTATTGTATGATGCAACTGCAATTTTTTTTCGTCTGTGCCCCCAAAATTTTATTTTGCCCCCCTGACCAAGAACGCTGGCTACGTCCCTGATTTCCAGGTCCCTCTGAATTTGATCCTTCTGTCTGATTGGTGGACGACCTGGTGGTCTTTTTTTGCTGAAGTCATATATGGTTTCCAGTGGAATAAATATCTCAACTTTTTTGAGAACAAAAGAATTGAGATATCCACAATTGAATGTGGTGTGAAATATCTGACGGGTGGTGAGGCTAACTTTAATTAAATAAATAAAAAAATGTTATTAATCATGATGAACGCACTCAGTTATACTCGAAATTATACAGATGGTTATCACAAGTAAAGTATTCAATAAATGGTCGTCATATAAAAGGTTTGATCGTGAGTGTTCTCTTGTTGATGGTATCTTCTTAGATTTTGGTTCTGCATTTGATAAAGTTAATCATAATCCTTTGCTTGATAATCGTCATTCTTTGGGATTTATAGAGGTCAAATTACTTATTCGTTGGATTCAAAACTTTTTATACATGTAAATCATTTTCAAAGGTGCGGTTTCTGAATAGTTTTAAGTAACTTCTGGTGTTCCACAAGGCTCTGTCCTTGGTCCTATTTTGTTTCTGTTTCTGTTGTTTGTTGTACAAATACCTCATTTTGCCGCATGTGATCTATTGTGCTTGCGTCTGGGCTCAATTCCAAAGGAATCGTATTGACATATTTTGGTGAAAATCCAAGTCCCACATACTTTGTTCTACAAAGATTGTCCTGAAGTTGATTTTGAGGATCGTCCTTCATATTATGTGAGGCTTGTGGATCTGAATTTGATTCTAAGTTGTTATTTTTGTATTTTGCAAGTAGTTCGAATAAATAATATTAGTATTAGTATTAGTATTGTTTTATTATTATTATTATTATTATTATATAATTAGTGACATTAAAAGTAAAGTATACGTATGTTATCGAATGCAACATAGGCCTAATTATCTTGGCATAATTATAATGAGGGCTAACTCATTGAACAATTCAGATTTTGGGATCTACTTCAGACTACCGGTTTATTGATCCTGAAACCCTGAGTATAAAATCGACTATGTACATGTACTTTGAATTCTGAGCAGCACTTCGCCAGAGAACTTCTACCCTAACACACACTGTCAATCACAGCCGCCATCTACTTGCTATTAATCTAAACTATAACCGCAAGCTCCAAGCATTGAAGTACGAGACACATATACTTCCATGCGCCAAGTGCATGAGAGTTAAACTTTCGCGCCGACACAAAGCGCCGCAAATTCCACAGATAGTTGTGTATTTAAATCATCACGAGATCTGGGCGATCAATCACAAGCCAGATCCGATGCATAACATCATGGCTAATTTTATCAGTCCAGTTTTCTGGACGGCTTTTGCACACACATGCATGGGTTCTGGGAGCAGTAAACGGCCCAAAAGGTATGGTACGCAGGCCCACCGGCACTTGCAATGGACACGCCCTGGTTACACACTAACCTTTGCTTCAGCTATGGGCCAGAGCAAAAGGCTTTTCCTTTCTTCAGGCGGATGAGAGATCCCACCAAGACTCCAACGGCGAAGGACAGACATGGTGTCATTTACCAATGGACACCCTATACAAGTCGTTACTTGAAGCATGTCATTAACGGACGGATGAAACCATTGACACGCGGATGGTTCAACGACCAACATGTTTCCAGATCAGTGGCATCACATTAGTAAACATGATAAATGGCTGCTGATCATCTGCCTAACCAGCAGAAACTTCGTGCGAATGGCCTAGCAAGTCTGTAGAAGAAAGCAATTGGCCAGAGAAACAACAGGAAATGTAAGAAGATGTTACCAATGTTAAGCAAACGACATGCAAACTAATATAGACCACGGAGACTGAAACCAAGTACAAAGATTGTGGTAACCTGAAATGTCTGCGGAATTGGCGACAAGAAACCAGAAATTGTTGAGACGATTGAGCAGTTTCATATTTCTAATTTAATATGGGACTGGCAGACACAAGGCGGAAAGGAATTGGGATGGTTGAAAGTCAGGCCTTAAGTATGCCTGGACCAGGAGCTAAAATGATCTCCTGGTCCCTAAAATGGCTCCTGGTCCTATAGTTTGTAGTGTAAAATATTGGACACACCAGGAGCCAAAACTGAGCAACCATGGGGTAAAAAAAGCCTGGGTGCCTGCTTAATATAAGCCTTGTTGAAACTCATAATAACTATGTATTTGTTTGGTCTGACAGGAGTGGATGGCAAGAAGAGAGTTACTCATTGAGTAGGATTATGCTCCATCCAGACATTGCCAAGAATATTATGGATATCTCCTAAATCATCAAAATGCAAATTTTGAACCTAGTGATGATCATGGGTGACTTCAATAGGCATCTAGGTGGCCAGAGAATTCGATGAGAAGCACATCTTGGCCCACCCATTATTGATAGTGATCATCACTCTGAGAGGCACTACAATGGCCAGCTAGTTCTAGAGCTGTGTGCCCAACATCGATTGTTTGTGACCAATACTTCCTATCAGCACAGACAAAGTCCAGTTTACTTTATACATAGTACAGATGGAAACAACCATGATCAAGCCTCACAGACTTCATCTTGAGAAAGACATAGAGTGGTTGACTCAAAAACTGTACCAACTATCTAAATAGACACAGACCACAGATCAGTCATCCTGGAAGACAAAGAAGAAAAGATCGAGGAAGAATGGAAGTGGTTCAAATCAGCTCTAACAGATGCCCTTTAAGGAAGAATGTGGATGTAAAACGCAGAGGACCAGGACAAGTGAAGGGGACAGCGTGGTGGAACGAGGTGAAAGAAGCTGCACAGAGTAAGAAGAAACGTTACAAAGAATGGATGTAATCTAAAGTAAGGTGAAAGCAGCAAGGCGGGAATGCAAGAAAACAGTCAAAGAATCAACAAACTCACCCGGACAACAATTTGGAGACGATCTAGCAGAAAAGTGTGAACATTCATCCAATGAATTCTTCAAGGCGGTGAAGACCTTCAAGCAGAGAAATCATTTGATCCAACATCTATCATAAATGATAAAGACGGGAGCTCACTCAATGGAAATAATGAGATAAATGGGAAGTACACTTCAAAGAATTGCTGAATCCAATCAGCGACCAGACCCATCAAAACCCTTTCAAACCAAGGTTCCCAGACCAGGCTGTACCAAACATCCTTCCTTTAATCAGAAGTAGCAAATGCAGTTAAAACTAGCCACAGTGGCAATGCAGTTGGGACAGCTGGTATCACAGCAGGTGCAATAAGAGCATACTGGAGCGCCATGGTCTCCTGAAGCATTGAACACTGAGACCATAATACCTAAAGGTATTATGGTCTCAGATTGAACATAATCAAGACTTGTACTTAGTCTTCATAGATCAGGGAAAAGGCATTCGATCGGGTTGACATGGATGAATTGTGGGAGTGGGAAGTATTGGAAGAACATGGAATTGAAGGACAGCTCTGTGCCTTGAGAACACGAAATGGATATACTAACTGGTTCCCAGTGACATCAGGAGTACGTCAAGGTTGTGTGTTATCTCCTTTCTTTTTCTTGATGATGGACAGAATCACACAAGAAGCAAACCCAAATTACACCGAACTTCATGAGCTTCTATTTGCTGATGATCAATGCCTCATTCATAATAAAGTCAGTAAGCTCCAGGAACACACAACAAAATTAAACAATGCCTGTGAAAAATATGACATAAAGATCAGTATCCCCAGAACAGAATCCATAACAGTAAGTCGCTCACCAAAGTTCATTTAAGACCAAATGACAAAATGGTTTGGATACATTGTGAGAATGGATCTAGTTCAGCCTACTGCACAAGAATGTCACAGCCCGATATCAGCCACCAAACCAAGAGTGAGACTCAGATGAAGATAGGAGGATGGTTTTAAGAAGAGTGTAAAGCAACTGGGCACCACCATGTCTGAGGCCTCCCATCTAGCCCTTAACAATAAAAAAAAAAAAAAAAATCTTTAGTGACCATTTAGAGAAATAATGAAAAAGCTGACCTCCCCAAACACAATTAAGTTTCTTTGGGTATAAAATAGTGTTAAATTCCATATTTTTGTGCGCTTCGCGCGAAATGGACCTTCATCAACTCTTACTTCAAATAGTATGAAACTGATCATTATCGCGCGCTGCGATCGTATATATACCACCATAATTGAGCCGGAATAATGTTCACTGGGCAAATACTTCTTTAATCTTGTAATCTTCAAGGGGAATGTTTTCGGTATGTTGGACGCCTTGATTTTTACCCCCAACTTAACCGCTTAAATTGCTTCAAGTTAAGTTGTAATCTTGAACTGAAGGGAAATGTTCTCGGTATTTGTTATTTTGATATATAGCAAAAAACAAAACAAAAAAACAAACAACAACAACAACAACAAAACAAACACCGGCCCTTCCCCGGCTCAACCGCTTATTTGCTTCGAGTTAAGGTTGGACGCCTTGATTTTTACCCCCAACTTAACCGCTTAAATTGCTTCAAGCTGAGTTGTAATCTTCAAGGGGAATGTTCTCTGTATTTGATATTTTGATATATGATGCGATCAATCAAAATCAGTCCGAACTCGGAAATATTAAATTGGCCGTTTCTTATAGGATAATAAAAAGCATTTACAAAGCTGCATTTTGCAGAAACCCCCATTGAAATTAAACAATCAGTTCCAAAGATATGAGCAATTAAAGAGTTTCCAAAAACAAGACGAAACAAAAGGAAATATTTCCTTTGTTTGGCTATATCTCAAAATCAATATTTCCGAGTTCCGACTGATTTTGCTTGATCACATCACATAATAGCAACAACAACAAAATAAAATAACACCGGCCCTTCCCCGACTCAACCGCTTATTTGCTTCGAGTTAAGGTTGGACGCCTTGATTTTTACCCCCAACTTAACCGCTTAAATTGCTTCAAGTTGAGTTGTAATCTTCAAGGGAAAAGTTCTCGGTATTATAACAGCAAAAAACAACAACAAACAAACAAAAAAACACCGGCCCTTCCCCGACTCAACCGCGTATTTGCTTCGAGTTAAGGTTGGACGCCTTGATTTTTACCCCCAACTTAACCGCTTAAATTGCTTCAAGTTGAGTTGTAATCTTCAAGGGAAATGTTCTCGGTATTATAATAGCAAAAAACAACAACAAACAAACAAAAAACACCGGCCCTTCCCCGACTCAACCGCGTATTTGCTTCGAGTTAAGGTTGGACGCCTTGATTTTTACCCCCAACTTAACCGCTTAAATTGCTTCAAGTTGAGTTGTAATCTTCAAGGGAAATGTTCTCGGTATTATAATAGCAAAAAACAACAACAAACAAACAAAAAACACCGGCCCTTCCCCGACTCAACTGCTTACTTGCTTCGAGGTAAGGTTGGACGCTTTGATTTTTACCCCAACTTGATCGCTGTAATCTTCAAGGGAAATATTCTCGGTATTTGATATTTTGATATTATATATAATATATAAATATATATATACCGTAAAACCTCGTCTACAAGCATATAGAGTTCGTCTGATGAAAGCTACATTAATCCAGGCGCCATTAAGGAATTTGAGCAAATAAATTACAGATCCAATCATATACACACAAGTATTATTTTAAGGCCAATAAGGCCAATCTAAGGCCAATAATCTGTATTATTTTAAGGCCAAGTATTATTTTAAGGCCAATTCTAAAATAATAAACAAGTATTATTTTAAGGCCAAAGTATTATTTTAAGGCCAATCTATTGTATTGTCATATGTATATGTTTCCAATAGAGGTTGTGCATGACGTATAATACCGTAAATATTTTGTTTGTTTGTTTGTTTAAACGGTCGCTCCGTGTGGAGACACGCTTGGGTCCTGATGGGACCAGACTCAAACAAAATGCTCAAGCCGGGCTAAAAAGCCTATATAAGCATGCTGGCCTGTATGGAAAGAGAAGTGAGAAACAGATTTGAAGACAAAGAACAAGGAAAAGAAGGCCACTCCCAACAATCAAGTTAACAATTTTCATGTCAGCCTTTGGGTCAAGAGAAAGGAAGTGCTTAATCCAATCTCAACTGCCACTGAGGCTTTATTGGCGGACTTCTCAAATGCATTCAACAAAAGCATGATTGCAATCTACCGCGACAGTTCGTCTCACACACATAACAAATGCACTACGATCAAATGATGACAACATTTGATTGAATGGACTGCCCTGCGCCATGATTATACGATGAAGGACACCGGTTCAAATCCTTTGTTTGCAGCCAATCTATAAAATCATACAGGGCCTCTATTAAGTTAGCTTTCACCAAAAGTACTGCATCTAAAATCGGACTTCTTTCCATATCCCTGTCCCGTCATATCCGGATGGCATCCCTTGAATTTAGTAGCCTCTGAGCACTATTGGGATTGGCCTGGCTTCGGCCGAATGTTATAAATAAATATTTGCTTGTAGACGAGGTTTTACGGTAGGCCTATAGCAAAATAAAAAAGAAGAAAAATACCCCAAAAAACAAAACAAAACAAAAACCACCCGCCCTTCCCCGTCTCAACCGCGTATTGGCTTCGAGTTAAGGTTGGACGCCTTGCTTTTTGCCCCCCCCCCCCCCTCCACTTAACCGCTTAAATTGCTTAAATTCAAGGGGAATGTTCTCGGTATCGGTATTTATTATTTTTGATATAGAGAAATTTTACCATAGGAAATGAGAAGCAAGTCCTGAGTGCAAGAAAACAGTTAAAGAAACAAAAAAACTCATCCTAACAACAATTTGGAGAAGATCTGCAATTCCGGTCAGAAGTAGTTAGAACACCTGTGTAGGATTGCTACACCCCTGGCCAATTTTGTGCCTATTTTTGCATTTTTCTCCAAAAATATAGCACTTTGGTGAGAGGTAAGATATGTATATTATAGGGGCAAGGACTACAACTACTGCACTGAAAATTCAGCAACTCAAGACAAGTAGTTATTGATTTATTGATCAAATAGTGGTTTTCCCTCATTTTTGACTGTAACTCCACAACTGTTGCCTGTGCTGAAATAAAATTTCCAGTGCAGTAGTTGTAGTCCTTGCCCCTATAATATACATATCTAACTTGTCATCAATGCGCTATAATTTTTGAGAAAAATGCAAACATAGGCACAAAATTGGCCAGGGGTGTAGTACCCCCTTAACATACTGAAATTGATCTTTCTTTGATGTAAAGTTTGAACCGTTTCCTACTACTACAGCCCTCCCCCTTCCCCATCAATCAATGTTGGATGTCTCTAGGGATGCATGACCAAAAAAACAAAACAAAACAAACAAAAAAACTACCAACTTTGATTGGGGGAATGGGGGCACATTTGACAATTATGACCGGGATTGTAGCTGAAAAGTGTGAACATTCAACTACAACATGTATAAGGAATTATTCATGGCGGCGAAGAGTGGACCTTCAAGCAGAGAAACTATTTGATACAAAATCTATATATCATAAATGATAAAGACGGGAACCCACTCAATGGAGTTGATGAGATTAAAACAAGATGGGAAGAACACTTCGGAGAAACGGCTGAATCCAATGAGCACCCACCAAAACCCTTCCAAACCAAGATCCGTAAACAAGTTCATCAGGATTGACAGTAGATATCATTTATCATTTATATCACTTCCTGCCGCACATGACCAACTCCTAAAACCACCTAAAACAGCGCCACCAACGTCACGCTCCGACAGGATTTTTAACATGTACCTTCCTTGGTGTTAACACTCTTCCATCAGAAGTGACAAATGCAGTTAAAACTAGCCACAGGGACAAGGCAGCTGGGACAGATGGAATTACAGCATATGCAATAAGAGCATGTGGAGAGACAAGTGTGTCTTGGCTCACAGACAATTAGTGTCTCTTGGCTTACACAAGTATTTATCAACGCCTGGGACGAAAGAAGAGCATCTGAACTAAAGATTGGCAAAAGGCTATTGTAGTCCATGTAGTCCCGATATGGAAATGGAAGGGTAGCAAGCGAGGCTGTGGAAAGTACAGGGGAATATCCCTCTTGAGCCATGCAGGAAAGATGTTTGACAAGATACTTCCCACAATTTGTTCATATCAACTCTGTCGAATGCCTTTTCCTGGTCAATGAAGAGTAAGCGCAAGCTTTGATCATATTCAATGCTTCTGTCGCACATCTGACGTAGAGCAAATATGGCATCTGTACATCCTCTGTTTCCCTAAAACTGAACTGTGTCTGGCTAAATTGGAAATCCACGTTTGGTCTTAATCTTCTCTAGGAAGAAAATGAAATTGAAGGACAGCTCCTGGGTAATCACAGAGCTCTGTACAGTAGCAGTTTCTGTGCCATGAGAACACGAAATGGATATACACCAACTTCTTCCCAGTGACATCAGGAGTACGTCAAGGATGTGCGTTATCTCCTCTATTTAAAAAAAATATATATGGACAACAGAATCACCTATAAGAAGCAAACCCAAATTACACGAAACTAAATGGGCTTCTATTTGCTGATGATAAATGCCTCATTCATTATGAAGTCCGTAAGTTCCAGGAAGACACAACCAGATTAAACATTGCCTGCGAAAAATATGACATGGAAATCAGTATCGCCGAAACAGAATCTATGACAGTAAGTCACTCACCAAAGACCTTGGACATCCAAATCAACAACAGTATTCTTCAACAATGCAAGGAGTTCAAATACCTTGGGAGTATATTCGCAGAAGATGGCAAATTGGACAGGGAGCTAGAGACCAGATGTCAAAAGGCCAAATCCTGCCCCCTTCTTTCCCATCGTGCCATTAACATGGATGTTAAAATGAGTCGATAACCATATCTTTACATTAACTCTATGCTACCATGTCCATACATGGCCCATGAATAAGAAGACCGAAAGAAAGAGCACCACCTGTCTACCTGTGAAATTAAATGCATATGGAAAGCAGCTAATAAGACAAGAAAAGATGAGATCAGGAATATCGAATGAAGCAGCAATAAGAGTCATGGTAGGCACAACTTGCACAAGAAGTATGGAGTTAATTGGAGACCAAATGATAAAAATGGTTTGGACATATCGTGATAAGGGATCGAATTCAGCCAGCCGCACACTGAGCATGCATGTCACAGCCGGGTATCAGCTACCAAACCAAGAGGGAGACCCCGAAGACGATGGGAAGATGGTATTAAGAAGAGTGTAAAATAACTGGGCATCACCATGTCTGAGTTCTCCCACCTAGCCCTTGAAAGGAAGGTATATCTCTCCGCGACACGTCATGGTACAAGCGGAAGAAAAAACCCAATAAGAGAGAAGCATGATATATTTGTGGCAAATTTTATCAAAAATGTTGGTGTAGGCTTTCTAATGTGGATAGTCTATATGTGCCGTCATATATATAGTAAGCTTAAGCCAGTCACTTTGCATAGCCATAATGTGCTATTAATATAACGAAGGAGAATTCAAAGGAGAATTCGAGTACAACAGAGTGCTCTTCCGTGCCAAAAAGGGATGATATATTCTTCCGTCGACTTTCTGAAGTCCGGTTTATGAAACAAAACATCAGTAAGTGAAACAGTGCGGAGAAGTGAAAAGCTTGTCTCCTGAATAAAGTGTGTGAATGGCGAAAGCAGTACCGTTTTGCACAATGATTTTGTACGCCAAGGAAATATTACGTCAACCATTTGTTTTCGCACGACGATTTTGAATCAGGATATTATACATCTTGTGTGTGTGTGTTGGAGAGAATTAAATACGCCAAAGGCAGTAGTGAAAGCCAAAAGTGCTTCATTGTTTGTCGACTCAAAGAAGCGGCAGAATGAAATATCTCCATCACCGAACTCACGGTGATATTTTGCTGGACTAACATAGTGTGTTATCTGTCTGTCAAGTGGAGCAGAAATCTTGCTCAAGAGATCTCCGAGAGAGGAGCTTATGCTCAACATAGAAGACCATGTAGAACACTAGCATAGCAGCTAGGATAGTGAAAATATAGTCATCAGGTCTTCTTGGACTGAGATTGTGGTAAACCAGGGGTTTACCTTGGATAGACAGGATCTTGGACATTGCCGGATCAAGATCTGGGACCATCAACCATCACATCAGAAAATCAGCCAATCAAGATCGCCAGGCTTGGTTAAGTAAATATAGCTAAAATATTCTTTGTAATAATTTTGATAATTGTTGTAATATTGTATAAGGATTTGATTGATAGCCATACTGCACTAATTATAAATAATCATAAATGTTCAATGTAATAAACAGCGTGTTTACGTGTTTGGTGTTGCGTGAACTCGAAGCAGGTGATTTTGGCCTGGGTCATTTTAGTGACCATAATAAATTGGGGGCTCGTCCGGGAATTGGGCAACACACTGTAACAGAGACAGTTCGTATTAATTTATTGAGTATTAAAGTGAAAGTACAGTATGGGTCTTAAAACTATAACTTGGGGGAAGTTTGATGATTTGAGAAAGCCTGATTTGCTGGAATTAGCCAAATATTATAATTTGGATGTAAAGCAGGGTACTAGAAGGCAAGTAATTAAAAATGCCTTGATTGATATTTTGGTTGATGAGATTTTCGAGGAATGAGAAACAAGAAAAATTAGATATGGAAAAACAAAAATTGGCCATGGAAGAAAAGGCGCGCCAGGAAAAGATAGCGCTTGAACATGACAGCACAAGTTAGATATGGAAGAAAAGGCACGCCAAGAAAAGATGGCATTTGAACAGGCGCTTGAGCAACACAAATTGGCTATGGAAGCACAGTTGAAAGAAAAAAAAATTGAGGAAAAATACAAGTTTGAGCAAGAGCAATTAGACTAGGTGAAAAATACTCAGCAAATTTCTCCTCAAAGTCAGGCTTTGATGTCACAAAATATATCAGTCTTGTGCCAAAGTTCGAAGAAAAAGACGTAGACAAGTACATTGAACACTTTGAAAAGGTTGCCACAGTTTTGTGGGGAAGGCCAGAGAGATTTACTCATCTCTGTCAATAGACAAGTGCAGTGACTATGAAGAAGTCAAACAGGCAGTCCTAAAGGCCTATGAGCTGGTGCCGGAAGCATACAGACAAAAATTTAGAGGGGCAAGAAAGCAAGCAGATCAAACTCTATGTTGAATTTGCTCGAGATAAAGAGCAAATGTTCGATAGGTGGCTCGGCTCCAAAGAAATCAAAGGTGATTTTGGCAGCAAAATGATCTAGAACTCAAGGAGATTAATCAAAGGGCATTGACCCTTGAAGAAGCAGAACAAGAAACAGGGTGGTGTGCTTATGAGAAAGTGGCGCCCACCTGATGCGCCTGTCGATGAAGAGTGAAAGGTGGTGCACCAAATTGTGGTACCAAAGGTCTACCACAATGAAGTTATCAACATAGCTCATGATAGTCCTATGGCAGGGCATTTGGGAGTTAAGAAAACTCATGAAAGAATTTTGAGACATTTCTGGTGGCCTACACTTAGGAAAGATGTGTCGGAATACTGCAGGTCATGCCACACATGGCAGATGGTGGGCAAACCAAATCAGACAATTCCTGCAGCACCACTAAAACCGATTCCGGCCTTTCATGAACCATTTTAGAGTCATTATAGACTCTGTAGGGCCCCTACCAAAAACCAAATCAGGTAATCAGTACCTGTTGACAATTATGTGTGCATCAACACGCTTTCCTGAAGCCATACCCTAATATGAAATATCAAGGCGCAAACCATATAGTAAAGGCTTCAACAAAGTTCTTCACACTTGTAGGACTCCCCAAATCCATGCAGTCTGACCAAGGGTCAAATTTCACTCCTGGTTTATTCCAAGAAATCATGTATCAGTTAGTCATAGAGCAATACACATCAAGTGCATACCATCCGGAATCACAAGGTGCTCTAAGAACATGATCAGGAGTTATTGTTTGGAATTTCAGAAGGACTGGGATGAGGGTGTCCATCTGTTATTGTTTGCTGCCAGGGAGGGTGTTCAGGAAACCCTAGGATTTAGTCCATTTGAGCTGGTTTATGGACATACAGTGCGTGGACCCTTGAAGTTACTGAAAGAGAAGAGGCTAGATGAGAAATCTGACATAAATCTCATGGATTATGTGTCAAACTTTAGCATAGGTTTAAACGAACGAGCAACTGAAATTGCTAAAGAGAACTTAAAGCAGGGCCAAGCCAAAATGAAGCAATGGTATGACAAAAAGGCCAAAACAAGAGAATTCAAACCAGGAGAAAAAGTTCTCGTGCTTTTTCCAATTCCAGGACACCTACTACAGGCTAGATATTCAGGCCAAAAGTCAAAAGTGGGTGAAGTGGCTAATATTATTAAGACTCCTGATAGACGCAAAAGTAGACAGCTGTGTCATATAAATATGCTGAAAGAGTATATTGATAGAAATGTCACTGATGGTTCAAAATCAGTCTGTTCAGTTACAAATGCTGAAGTATAAACACCAGTGAAGATGCCAACTCTGACACCACAAGTGATCAGAGTGATGATGTAAAACACAAAGAGTATATAAATGTCAAATTAGAAAACTCTTACGTGCTAGGAAAATTAGATGAAAAGTTAGGGCATCTTTTGGAGGATCAACAAAATCAAATTAGAAGTTTGATCAAAGATTTAAAAGTATCTTTCCTGATACTCCAAGCAGAACGAACGCTGCGTTCCATGATATATATAGATATTGGTGACACAAAACGAAGTAAGCAGCATCCATAGAGTGAATCCATTGAAAATGAAGTATCTCAAGAAAGAGATTCAATATTTGTTAGACAATGATATAATTGAACCAAGTGACAGTGAATGGAGTTCACCATCTTTCCTTCTTCCCAAACCAGATGGTTCATACATGCTCTTGGCAAATGAGATCTGTAAATTTGCATTCAAAGACGGATTCGTACCCTATTCCGAGAATTGATGATTGCATTGACAAAATTGGAAAAGCAAAATTTGTGAGTAAGCATGGTAAGGTTGATCTTTTGAAAGGGTAGGCCTACTGGCAGGTTCCACTCACAGACCGTGCCAAAGAGATTTCCGCATTCTGTACACCATTTGGTCTTTACCAGTACAAGGTTATGCCATTCGGTTTGAAAAATGCGCCAGCAACCTTTCAAAGAATGGTAAACCAAATCGTAGCTGACATAGATGGTTGCGAGGCGTATGTTGATGATTTGATTGTTTACAGTCAAACATGGGTGAATTTTTCAATTTGGTGAAAAGTGAGTTTTTTCAGAAGCAGTTTAAACTGGTAGTTGATGCTAGTGATGTAGACCGTGGTGGTGTTCTCATGCAAGAGGGCGAAGATCAAATTGATACCCCTATATATGCTATTTCTCAAAGAAGTTATCAAACACCAAAGAAATTACTCCACAATTGAAAAGGAGTGTATCACAGTGTGCCCTGTGCTTGTCTTCACAGATCATAATCCACTGACATTCATCCATAGGATGAAGACCAAAAATCAAAGATTGGTGAGATGGAGTTTGACATTACATGAATACAACCTGGACATCAAGCATATTAAAGGAAAAGAGAATGTTATGGCCGATGCCTTGTCCAGAGTTGAATAAGACAAACAAAATTTTTCTTTAAGAAGCAACAAGAGTAACAAGTAGTCACTGTATAATGTAAATAGTGTGAAAAGTAAACATAATAGTTAATATGAAGATATGTTTTATATAATTGGAGAGCTAAGAAAGTTTTCTTTGCATTCAAACTTTCTTCTTTTAAGGGGGAGGGTGTTATATGCCCCCAAATACAATGCTTGCGGAACAATAATAGTGTGAGTGTTTGCAGTCAGTGTAGGCCCTATATAATACTGACGCGTGACGTTCAATTGTCATGGTTAAAATACTCCCCAAGTGCTGCTCAAAATTCAAAGTAGGCCTACATGACGATTTTTAAGGACATATTGTAGTAGGCCCCCTACTTGCCTTTCTAGTTACATTGATGGTATTAGAATGGTATTAGAATCAAACACTTTTGCTAATAATAACACTATAATAATAACACTATAATAATAACAATATAATAATAATAATAATAATAATAATAATACTAATACTAATACTAATACTAATACTACTACTACTACTACTACTACTACTACTACTACTACTACTACTACTACTACTACTACTACTAATAATAATAATAATAATAATAACACTATAATATTAATAATACTATAGGATTTACGGAATCAATCGCAACATTAACATGATGGAATACGTTAACATAGGCGCAGGCTAATCGAAATTAACTCTCATTAAATTCTCATTTTGATGTAACCCGGCAAACACAAAACATTTTACACGTGTCATATTTTGGGTCATGTCAAAATGTTACTGCAAGATATTTTGACAACATTTTTTTGCCAAATATTTCGACAACATTATCTTTTGCAGTTAAGTTTTTTTCAAAAATGTTTTGGATAAGTGTTATGAAAATGATTTATACCCCGACATTGAAACGTTTTCTGGCAACCTTTCTAACTTTTTGCGAATAATGTTGAAAACGTTTTGTGTTTCAGGGAACTTATCATTAGCAGTTGAGTCTTTATTATCAGCTTCTAGGCTGCGCAGGACACGAGAGCACATCAGACAAATCTTCAATACTAAAGGTCAAAATTTGCAATTGATCGTCGGCTTTTCATCCCAGCTACATACACGTAAGTACATATCATCAGATTTATAAAGTTTACTTCAAGGACTGTTCAATCTCAAAAATGTCAATTTTTAATCATTTGCTATAAAATATGTATTATGTCGCAAATTTAAAAAAAATCAAAATTATTTGATATCAGAAGGATATTATTATTCAGAATGCAATTCGATGTCTGATGTGCTCTCATGTCCCACAAATATACTGCCCAAACGCTCATACCAGAGCCCTTTTAAAGCATATAGGCCTAGTAGTATTTGTTGACACCCCCCTAAATTCACTTTGCCCACCTCCCTCCCATGATCCCCCCCCCCCCCAAAAAAAAATCCTGGTGCCGCCACTGATTATGTGATGACGGGTCAGACATGCAGATCGTCTGCGGTCCTCCAGTAAATTTTGTATTGGGACTGATTATTTGGACTAGCGGTACTGGTGTTCCTTCTTAAGAAAATGCCAGTTTGCCATAACGTAAACCTGTAATGTCAGATAGAGTAAGTATCTTGGGCTATAGTTGTTACCCAGTTTTATTTTCTAATTTCATGAAAACAAACGTTTAGGCCTACAAATCCATTCAATTGTGCTTCTTTTAATAACATTTGACTTACCAGTATACAGTAGGCCTATTATTTTGTAGGATACTTTATCGGCTACTCCACAGATGACAACCTGCCTGGTAGTGGTAGTCATGGTAGTTATGATTGAATTCAGCATAGGAAAATGACGACCAGTACAGTGTCTTACTGTCTTTGAAAAAATCCGCGAAAATATGTCAGTTTGATTATTGATATTTTGTTGTCAATCGATTCTACTTGACAATGGTACTTCATATACACGCTGGTTCCCGATCCCGGAAGTAGCCTCAACTATCAACATTCTTTGATTCTCAGTTTTAGCTCATTATCAACTTGGGCTATACCATTTACTCGATTAAATTGATCTGAATTAGCCAAAACTAAATTTTAGAAATGATTTATTATTATTTTATTATTTTTTAATTACAAACAGATTCTCATAATTCCTTCTCAAATAATTTTTCAACACATTTTTAGACAGCGCTACTCTGCCAAAACTGGGAATTACAACATTATTGTAAATTATTAATCGTTTGAAATTCACTTTTCATATTTCCCAGTATATTTCCATGTCATTCACTTCGGTACTGGTCAAAATTACCTGAGTGATTGGTCCCAGTGTTTACCCCCCCGTGACACTGACATAAATCACACGATCACAGTAATTAGGCATTACTAAATACATCATAAATGTTAACGTCTCTCCTAAATTTTTCTATCGTAATCATAATAGACATAAAAAATAAAGCAATAATATTTGTTACGGTCATCTTCCTTATTTAGCACCAAAAACTGAACTATGTCTTTGGGTCGAAACAGGATAAAATTACACGATTTGCGCGCGTCAACTTGGTCAGTCAATACCAAACCACAGTCGTTTGGGGCTAAAATATTCTGAAATTTAAAATTGTTCGTCGGCTTTAGTCTTGCAATGCTTGTCCCTCCTAAAGTTTAATTTTGTCGCTGCCTGCTGTCTGCGAAAGATCCATGTTTGTGAAAACTCACAAAAGGTCTTTTTTCTTGATATGATAAAAAGAGCCATTAAAGAATAAAGTACATTAATAGGGCATAAAGTCCACTTTTTTACATCAACACCAATTTCTTCGCAAAATCTTGACATTTTGTAATTTAGGCCTATGCTCACCCAGTAAGTTTTCCCAGATTTGAGGGCAAAAATAAATTAAAAAAATGATTTGCCATAAAATGTGTATTACATTGCGAATTTCAAAAAATCAAAATTATTTGATATCATCAGGACATTCTTCGTATTCAGAATGCAATTCGATATGTCTGATGTGCTCTAATATCCCACAATAAATACTGTCCAAACGTTCATACCCCTTCCCTTAAGTTACTAGGTCGTACAAAATAGTAAGCCCTAAGTATAGATAATAGAGAGCTTGCGAAATGACGTTACTTTAACTTTAACTTTAACGTCTAGAGGATTATAGAGGATTATGTATTCAAAACCATCTTGGTTTTGAATACATAATCCTCTAGACGTGGTTTTGAATACATAATCCTCTATAATCCTCTAGACGTTAAAGTTAAAGTTGAAGTAACGTCATTTCGCAAGCTCTCTATTAATAGTATAGCATTCAAATAATGCGACCTAGGCCCCTATTTTCAGTAGCAGCATTCATATAATGTGTGATGGCTATCTTCAGTAGAAAGCAGCATTCACATTATTAGCTATTTTTTCAGATTTCACATGAGCTGTCAGCTGCTATCTTCAGTAGAAAGTAGCATGCAAATGCATATTCGTCTGCATGTAGCGCCTACAGAATAGGCCCTAGCAGCAAGACTGTTATGACCCCGGGTCATGACCTGATTGAGCTGCATTGGAAAGTTTTGGAAACTTTTATTAAATCCGCGCCCACTTTACATAGCTTGCGCGGAAAGTGAAGCAATTTTGAGTAATTTTGAAAACTGTTGAGCATCTTTTCAGCAATTTTGTCAAACCTTACGCGATTTTGAGAAACTTTAAAACCAGTTTGTGAAACTTGCCGCGATTTCGAGAAGTTTTAAGCAAGTTTGTGTGAAACTTTGAGTAACTTTATACTATTTTGACAATTTTTGACCACTTTGGGCAACTTCCCCTGTGACATGGGGCCTTTTTGTGTTTGCTGGGAATCTGTTAGTCCGAACTTTGGTCCGAAGCCAAGTGTTTGTGGTGAGGGCATTTTAGGTTATAGGATTAGGGTTAGTATTAGCGCTGGGGCAGAGACTAGGGTTAGTGTTAGGGATATGGTTTAGGTTAGGATCAGAATAATACTAGCTTTATGTTTAGGAGTAGAATCACAGGGTTAGTATGTTCGCCCATGCAGTTGTCATAGTAAATCAGTGCCAAAATGGTGCCCATCAGGACTTTGTTATTTTTTGGCCCCTGACAACTGACTCTATACGTCAACAGGTAAGAAGCATGCGTACGGTTATCTTGCCCCGTGTGGTGCTGGCCTAGCTCCGTGACATTTTAGATTTGTAAACGCGCATTTTTGCCAATTTTCGTCAAATCCCTCTACCTTGAAAGCCATTCAATGAGGAGATGCATCAAATTATTTGATTTAACAGAAGTTTGTGTTGCTGATTTTGGTAAAAAAATGGGCCCATATGGTGGTTTGATGGCGGGCCCACAGTGATTTTCATTGGCAATAAGTGCCTGTCTTATTTCCAAAGCATCACTTCAGCAAGTTGACATGTTCATCTATACCTTGACTGAGGGATTCATGAGAGAGAACACAAAATAGATGGCTCATTATACTAATTATTGTCTGTTTTTATCTCCTTTTATTTTCACCTACACTAATCACATAGATTGCACAATATTATAACATGTTACATATGCACTGTTAAATAAGTACTACAAGACAAAAACGTTTATTTTACCCTATTACTCAATAGTCTATACATGAATAGGAATAGGACTAAAATTGAACTCAAATTTAAGGGTTAGTCATTATGAACTGGGAAAACTATTATCTTACATAGTATATTTGGGCACCTTATGTGAACAACAGAACCACCCCTGGCAATAACCAATAGCATTCCCTTGCCCTTGCAGGCTTGGTGGCTGCTTTGCATTGCATCCATGCGCCCTCCACATACTATTCAAGGGTATTTCAATCAGAAGAACTGAGTCAGAGCCTGTTCTATGCCAGAACATTGGAAGTGTCACCCAGGTTAAATATGCATGAATGAAATAAATTTCAGGTTTAAATTGTTGTGATTATAGAAAACTGTTTTGACAAAATTACGAGATGGTCATTATATTTTAATTTAGGTACTAATATACCCTGATATACTTGGGACTGCACCATTATGTACGAAATAACAATTCAATTATGTATGTTAATTACCATGGAGTGAAAAAAAAAGGTTGACAATATCAACAAATATGGACTCTAATCAATGAATAATGACACTAAATAATGTTGATATTTTATTCATAGTGTACTCTCTAACCCCAAATATCATTCAAAATTTGAACTACTCCACAGTGGTGGATGTTTCCCTCAATGTATTTTCAACTTATAGAGGGCGACATAACCAGAACTGATGATCAACATCAATACCCTCAGCCATAGAGGGCAGTATTATAAATCTATTCAAAGTGCCACATAATACCCTGTTTTTTAAGAAAAATTGATCATGTAACAACAGAGTTAATAAATGGCTTCTAATATCAGAAGAAGCCAACATGATATGTACCTAAGTTTTAATTATGGTCAAGTTCTTGTTCCCATCCATCAACTAATTACTGCATACAGTAGGTTAAGCAATGTCGAGCCCATTAGAAATGAGTAGATGGACAGCCAAGATAATACAAGACTAGTATTAATGGTCTCTATCAGATTCTAGTGCATTCAGCAGGTGTATTTGATATGCATAGTCAGAATCATTATAGGCTATGGAAATGTGAAGTTCAATTCTATATTCATGACTTCATGGACACATTTCAAATATACATCGATCAGTACCAAATACTTTGTATGGCTCTTTATACTACACTAACTAGTAGACCCATTTTAAAAGTGATATAGTATACAAATATTAACTGTCTATGAGTGTGATGGTGAAATATAATCACGGCGTGAAAGATGAATGGTTCCATGCCACGAGCCGGACGGCGAGTGGAATGGAACAATACATCTTTCACCAGTGATTATATTTCACCATTACACTAATTTGAGACAGTTAATATTTGTTTTATATCACTCATGCATAAATTCTATTACTAAAATACTATTTAAGGTAGGAAATATATTTTTTCATCAACATAACACGATGTTTTGCCGTGATATACTTCACATTTTGGAGTCCACCCCATAACTAAATCGGCGAAGTCGACGAGTCAGCGCACTGACTTGGCGCAGGCGCACTCACGGCAGAGCACATGATGGGAAAGACTATCACACGGAGAGGGTGATAGTAAAAATGATAAATGGTAATCAACCAATGAACTGTCTAGAATTTATGTATGAGTGATATAATTGACCTTATTCTATATATCGAGTGTATAAGAAAGCAGACAACATAGAGAATTCAAAGTCTTGATACCTCTGGTAAGATATCACAAAACAATTCTCAAAATAAGCTATATTGATATTAATCTGCGATGTTATAAGGCTCACCTATACTGATCATACTATTATACTTCCAAGTACATTTTACAATGATGCTTTTATCTCATGGGATATCCTGTCCAGTAAGCCTTTAATGACTGGCACATAAAAAATGCTTTAAATGGTGGCCATTTTGATGCATTTTTTCATGCTGATTCCAAATATGGTCATGAAAATTTACAATTCCAAAATGTTTGAATATGTAAAGAAAATTTGGAAATTGTGGTGTGTGTTCAAAGGGTTAAGGGATTTGATATAATTTGACTTTATTTTCTATATGATTGATCAATAACCTTACTCGGTAACTAATTCTATCTTAATCATGATTCACATTGTCCAATATATCTCTAATACAATCATAAATACATAATTCATATGTATAATAACATTGTTTTATTGCTTCACATGTTTAGAGTATTTCCACTACAAAATACAAAAAACAATTGGGTTATTCCAGTTGAAATCCATACACCCCTATGGAAGACATAACCTTAATCTCCCACACACAAGGTGTAGATTTCAAATGGAGTCACCCATTCAAGTAACCCCATTTGAAATTTGCCACCTGCAAGGAAGACCAAGGTGATGTCTTCCAGATTGCAACCAGAACTGCCCATTGTTTCTCTAGTACTACTAGTACATGTAAAGTGACCAAACATCATCAATAACAAGTGACAAAATCTGACTCAATGCACCATGAAAACTAATTTATCACAACATTGAAGTCTGTCAATAACTGACCATTCACATCAAACTCATGTTTATAAAAACATGTGGCAATCAAGTTGTAGCATGTCCAGTTTTTTTTAATTTTAAGACACAGCTTTGACAATTGAAAATATCAATGTCTCAATTGCCAACAGACAAATCAATGTAAGTGTCAAATTCTAGCCCTGTTTCCATTATCTATTTTCTCAATTTGTTCAGAGCTTTAGAATTGACTGTGTAGTCAGTGCTTATACATTAGATCCAAGTATTATATCCAATAAAGTCACCCATTATGTCACAAATCTTTACTTTTGTTACTACAAAATACTTGCAGTTTTCATTAGTGTACCACCATCAGTGAAAAAACCAAATATCACTAAATTATTAACATATCTTTTAAACTTTAGTTTCGCTTCCTATGTTTCAAATTTTCTCTATAATATGAACAATAACATCTACGTTCATCAATCAACACCAAGCACTTTTTACACACTGCATAGCAGGAATTTTCACAAAATGTCTATTTTCACCCTGTAGCAGGAAATTCAAGTGAAAACATGGAACCCTGCACAAATATTGTGTTTTGAACTTGAGGAACCTGCAACATCAAGACTGGGAAAATGTCTTTTCAGAGTAAAAATCATGACAAATATGCAAAAATAACCTACTATTTACTGTGTCCACCATATACTTTCTATATATATCTGTCTTATTATATAATGAGCTGCTCAATTTTCTCTGCAATGCTTCCCTTCCCATTCATAATATTCAAATTACAAATTATACAGACATATTTCTCTTTACATTTAACCCTAATATCCTACCACAAAAATTGACATTTTCACAAGGCTCACGAAACATGGAAGCCTACAACCATTGTTTATTTCCTGAATATTCATATTTCAACACATTTATACATCATCAGTACTGCATGGGTTAACATCATAAAATTATTTCTTATTGGTAATATCTAATTTACATATTTATGTGTCAATGTGCTATTCCATTTGAAAGCCATACATTCTGTATGGAAAACATGACCTTAATCTCCCACACATTACAGACATAGTCCGAGTGTGAAGATTAAGGTCATGTCTTCCACAGGGGGTATGGATTCCAACTGGAATAGCACAATCTTCAAGATTCTTTACACTGGTTATGTACACTACTAATATCTAAATATAGTTTTAATAATACATTTTTTCTGATCTAAAGGGCAAGAAAATAAAGAACATAGTCAATTTCCTCATTAATATGCCTGCTGATTTGTCAACTATAAGAAGTACAAATTGCTGTTTACAGAATCTTGTGTGAGCGAACGTATGCAATACAGTAACCTCAATCTAGGTCTAGCCACCTAAAATTTGTGATTTAATCTGTATTCAGACATTTGGTAAAGGTTTAGGTGGCTAGGCCAGAAATCGGGTTGCTACGTAGGCAATATTGGCCTTTTGATATGATTCAAGCAACACACGTGAGGACATTGCCCGTTAATATCACAGGTCTCACTACAATTCTTTCACATTATTTCACTGGCTTGACGGTTTATACAACATATCTGTTAACTGATGGGCTACATCATGACCCTCAGAAGCCATAGAGGGCAGCATTACAAATTCACTCAAAGTGCACACACAGATGACTTGTTAAGTGTGAAAGGATTGTAGCATGACCTGTAGTTACTGATGAGGTGAGAGCAGTGTTCAGATGGGGCTACATGATATGCAAAACAACTATTATTGTACATCTGTATATGAAGCCACCATTGCAAGCACTTGAAGTCACTACATCAGTACAGTATTTAATAAGATAAAACACAAACCCTAAAACCATAAACCCTTAAAACAAAAGATGTTTTTTGCTGTAGTTGACTACTGCTATTTCAGTAATTAATAGACAACTAGAGGATGAATTGAATACTCCCCTGCATGCAATATAGTTGGCAAAATTGACCCATATGAAGCCATGCAGCAGCACTCACTCACTTATTAAATGGTACATGAAAATGGTCATGCTGAAAGTGCTCTCATGGAGTTATATGAAAGTCACATTGTACCTATACATAATTTATGCATAAAAATCCACATGATGTTGCAAAAGAATTCAAGTTTCTTCCACACAAACCAATATTTGCTCAATGCTGAGAGATAAGGTGCAGAACCACATTGCCTTTTGGGATAATTGCAATTCATCCTCTGTACACGACTAAACCTAACACAAAGCCATGTGAAAAGCAAAATAATCACATGCAAATGTTGCGCAAATGAGTAATTAGTGGTGACAAGAGAAGGAATGACTTAAAATCATTTTCAAAACATACGCTGTAAAAGATAGGTTCACCAACTTTACTTCAAAATATAAGATTTTGTACAGCAAAATAGTATAATATTGATACAGCACCGTCTACACTGCAGTTAGGATAACTTGCAGTTTGTTGATTTTAAGATCAATAAACCAAGTCATCGCAAAGTGAGCATCTTGGCGAAATAAAATTGAGTTGCTATAATATATCAGTCACAAGAAAGTCAGGTTGATATGTAATTTACTGCATTCATATTTCTACAGTTGTCATCTGACAACATCACCACTGATGACATGTAATCAAACTGCACCATACAAATTGACACTGGATGTAACAGTTACTCAATTTTTACCCTT
Source organism: Amphiura filiformis (assembly GCF_039555335.1). Lineage (NCBI taxonomy): Eukaryota > Metazoa > Echinodermata > Ophiuroidea > Amphilepidida > Amphiuridae > Amphiura > Amphiura filiformis. The sequence continues at coordinate 56,860,536 of NC_092636.1, forward strand.
TTTACCACAATTGGATTTTTACATAGAGTTGCTTTATCATATGCAGGTGATAAGACTTCTGGGTGGTTATAACTTTCATTGTGGCTGTACCTACACAGGGTGTGGCCTTATATATTATTTTATTATTGAAAATATTTTGTTTCTTAAAACCTCTCTACTATATTACTTCACCACCACCTTGTATTGACCATAGACTGAGTTCGCTTGAAACGGTAAGCGGTAAGGTTAATAATAAATTGAGTTACAACAAAAGTAATGTGTGAAGATTTGACTTCGAAATAAATAGAAATGCCCTACACATGTCATACTACTCCATAAACCTTAATGCAAGATAGCACAAGGAACTGTATACATAACCTGGTATGTCCGATAACAAGAATTATGTACCACAAAATAACTAGTCATACAATGAATTTGGTACTTCTACAGACATCACTGTGGATCTTTCTGTTTCAAGCTGCTTCAAACATCAGATGCAACTGCATTAACATTTTTAGGCATAAGATATTTAAGCTGTTGATGATTTCAGTCGTATGGAAGCCATCTTGTTGACCTCTGACCTTCTGCTAGCATATGACAAAAGAAACAGTGAAATGTAAAATATGCGGTCTGAAATGACTGAAAAAAATTCAAAACTTGACAATGAAAAGTAAGCACCTTCTTAAAGCTTATATTGAAGCATATGACCATTTCATCAAATTAATAAATACTTTTTAAGTATTTATTAATGCCTCTTTAAAGAAATTATTTTTAATATATAAATTTCATTAATGAAATAAATTTCCATACCACATAAAGTGAAACCAATCATAATATTTAGCAGCAAACTTAATTAGGACAAAATTAGGGTAAAAAATAGTTTATCAGCAGAGCTGAATTTGGTTGAAACAATGCAATATCATTATAAAAATGTAAATTTTATCTTATTTTGGCAAATATCAATATGCTTTTATTTATAATATACATGGCCACCTGAGCCATGAAGTCTTTTATCAAAATAATCCTGTTTTCATTGCTTCAGTTTCACGTCATCATATAACCATATATCCTAGCAAGTCGACACTCTACCTTGTATATATGACCCACAAATACTGTAAATTTCCTAAGCTGCCCCACCAAAACCTTTTATTTTACCAGCATACAGTGAACTCTGTTATCAAGGATTACAACATTGAATCCTCAGTAAAACAGACAAGTTTGCAGAAAATACCACAATCATAAAACTTTGTTAACTCTTCTCAAATCAGTTGTGTTCATTTTGGCAAGGAATGCTCATGCACATCCATAACTGCATTCTCCTTTGGTCTCTTGAATGCAATCTGGGTTAAAGACCAGAACCGGCAGTTTTCCAGACTTGAACTCATAAATTGCAAACAGAGACAATTATATGAATGTAACTACAGACCTGTGTTGAATCTAACTTGACTCTATCATGATTCAGGAGTGACAGGTTAACAAAATTATGATTGACTCTCAACTTTCTGCAAAACTGTTCACTTGTTTTCACAACTTGAATTAATTCTTGTATTATATACAGTAATACACAACTTTCCCTATGTGGTTTGTGCTTCATAACTTAAGGTATCAACGTCTACCTTATCAATCAATCATAAAGAAGTTATACTATGCCCAGCTTTATGTGAGACGTGCATCAAGTAACTTCACATCATTAGCAATGCTTTGGTAATGTGTGCCCATAGCTAGCAGTCATTTCTTTGTGTAGCAAGTTTGATGACACCATCTAGACCAACCAATTTTGAGTGATTTCTGACATTAAGCTGGAAAGAGTATAACCTCATTTCCTCTCTACAAAATTACATAGTAGTGAAAAGCAAACACTTCTTTGGTGTTTAAGTGCCAGAGCACAAGTTTTTAATAAGTTGTTCCATATATGAAAATTTGTACATCTTTAAAATGTAAAAGAAAATTGCCCCAAAAAATCACTACTTTTATAGATGAAACTAAATATTAATTGCTGCTCACAAAACCGCCAGTAGCCCATGTAAGTGAACCTGATTACCCCATAATTTGCATAATTGATTGCAGTCATCATAGTTACTGTGGAATGTATGGTCTATCCAGTGATGATGGTGACTGCGCTGATTCCACCTGTTGGTTGGTGGGGATGGAATGGTCAATATTTTCATATCCTTGTGTTGCGGGTGGCATCCCCGGGAACCCTGGCATGCTGTATTCTCCTCCTCGTTTGCGGAATTCCAGACCTAAAACAACTAAAGTAACTGGCTTCAACAACAGGTTAATAATTGCCATACTGTTCACAGCTAGTCAAGGAAAATTAACAGAATTGTAAACAGACTTGAGTTACTACCTAATTGCTACTACTCTGTGATTACTATAGTTCTGAAATGGCATTTGAATTGTACTGAAAACAATTTCACAACTCTACATTAATTAACCACAGCCTCCTTTATTCTTAGGATTTTCAGTATCAATGCAAACAAATCTTTTTGATTTCTACAACATACAACATTCATTTAGGTTCCATTTATCATGCAACGTTTGCTGCTTAAATTGGTTCTTTTTATACTGAATATTTTATACTTTACATTGCAACTATTATCATTACACATGATATGGTCTGTTTGAGCCGGTGCCACTATTTGAGCCACGGTCCACCTGCACTGGCCAGGCTATGTCTGAGAGAAAATGGCAGGTGTTAATTAAAGCCATACTTTGAAAAAAAAACCCAGATGAGATTATATACTGACAGTTGTAGTCCTACTAATGCATGGCATATTGGATGACCTAATTGGAAAGTTAGCCCATATTTGCAAGACTGACCATACCTTCATGGTGAAATAAATCATGTTGGTTTTTCAAATATCTTAAAAAACCCATACCATAAGTTAACTGAATAGATAATAATAATTGGTATTTATCAAGCCAGGGACAGGGTTTCAAATAATATAGATGTATGACAGTGACATGATCGCTCTATAGTTTTACTAAAAGGCTTTACCCACAACAAACTCCACTTATATACAAGTATTCACAAACAAAGGATACGCTGCACTGAAGCGGAACCTACCGCAGTAATCACTATCTGGACAGCCTGTAATTCAATCAGAAACAACCATGGATTAACAATATGTACAGACTGTGAAACAATTAAGGTACCAGTTATGTTCACCCCTGTATATCCTAACCAAAGACAAATATGTCAAAATTAAAACATGCAGCCAGTAAATGTACCCTTTAGCTCTGATTTAAGACTTCACTTGTTGAAATTGGTTGAGAATTAAAGAAATGATGATCTAAAACCAGAGAAAATAACAAAATCAAATGTTACACTTTCATGTTCTACTCATGGAAGCACAGTTCTCTTGTTTGACAAATCAATAGGGCATGCGATGGAACAAATTGCAACTTCTGAATTTGCATTTTCCTTGGGATATTCAATCATCGCATCTTTATTTACTGAACAATGTTAACAAATGAGGTCTTAAATCCGAGCTAAAAGATGCAGCCAATCTGCTGGTTCTAATAATGACGTATATGTTTTTGTTTAGAATATATTATACAAGGGTAAAAACTAACTGGTACCTTATTTGTTTTGTGGTCTGTATAATTGGTATGTTTTTATTTACATTAAGATCAGTTACCCTTTCCCCCATGACAACACAACCAAATTCCAAATAACAGTATGCCATTGCCATGCACACAATGTTCACCCTAATCTTATTTACCCTTAAAACCCTACCCTAATCCCAACTTTAAATCCAAAACCTAAACTTCACCCTAACTCAAATATATAATGCAACACATTGTGGACCAATCAACAAGCTAATTTGCATTGCCCTCTTAAAGCTCAAAAATTTGGTTGCTGTTGAATATTTTACCACACTGATATTAGAAAATGCAAGTTCCCCATAAATATGACGATAAACCATGATTTTTATGTTTTTTCAGGATTGTTTTGGGAATATACAAGACTTCTGCAGTACGAATTACAAAAGTACAAACATGCTGCAAATTTTATACCAAAAATATGGAAAAAAAGAAAAAAATTGCTCTAGCTTTTCCAATTTTTGGGACAGATGAAAAAGAGCAATACAACTTTTTTGTTGTTGTCCAATGTAACTTTTGCTTCATGACTTTTCATCCCCAATAATACTTACCTACACCTTTTTTGCCATCATCATAGTAAACTCCAAGCAAAATTATATCCATAAGAATGCTTACAGCGTGGAAGACCACAAACTGAAACAAACACACAGAAAAGAACTTGCATCAGATTTTTTAGAAAGCTAAACTAGGCATTAACTACAGTTATCTAAAAGGTAATGTCGATGAGTTGGCACCAAGATTTTTATTAACCTCTCACTAAAGCTTTGTAAATCCTAGTTTGAAGGCACATGTGCTAGTAACTTGTGGTAAGTCATTCCAAATCCCTGCAGAGTATGGGAGAATGATCTTCATTTGGAGAGCAAGTTGTGCCTTGGAATATTCATGAAATTCAGTGTTGCCATTTACAGAAAAATAGAGGGTAAATAGCAACACACACACTAAAGTATTTTGTTGTAAACCTTTAACAAGAGCATACTTCTTCAAGGTTAAGAAGGCACCTCCAAAGTGTAGTACATGTATGTGCTTTATGCTTTTTATGCATTGTGAACATTGTGGACGTACACTCTCCTCAAAGGTGACAGCAATTTACCATAATCAACATAATTTGCTAGGCTGGTGTTCATTTCAGGTGTGTACCCAGCAACAACAAAGCATGGGTATCACCGCTATTTCTTTATTATGGTTTATCGCCAGCAAAAATTATTGCGATATATCAAACACTGGAACAGCATGTTAAACATTGCATATATCAAACAGGTTGGAGGTGCACTGATTTCAAATGTAGGTTGTAAGATTCTGTCCCCATGCCTGTACATAGGGCAGAAATAGAAAGCACAGCCACATTCAGAATTGTGTTCATATCACATAACAATATGACATATGGGTGCCATATTTTCATGTAATTGAGTATCGTACCATTAGTACACTAACCTTTGAATCTGGAGTTACTGTAGCCGCACAGAATTAGAAAAGGAGAACCAGGACTCCCTATACCACCACATACAATCGCGCCATCAACTATGGGGAGAAAATTGAGAGGTATTCGGGTCCTTGACGATGGTGCGCGGGGTCGAATGAAAACAATCCTGCGTCTTATCAGAAGCATCTTGGTACTCACATGCAGGTTGCATCAAGTGCATCTCTCAAATGCACCCATCATCCATGTCGCGTTTGCATGACAACGACTGCCTTGAGTGCATTCCGAGGGAAACCGAATACCCCTAATTTTTGCTCCATGCCTGTATCAAAATGGCGGTCGTTTCTCCTTCTGTAATTGTGTGTGTAGCCCATAGTCCTGTCATTAGAATGATTATGTTATATAGACTGTATCAAAATGATTGTTCTCTATTGATATACCCGTTTTTGGAATGCCTGCCTCCTTCACACTCACCATTGGGTCATTTTTGAAAATAGCAGACTTTTCAATATGATATGAAGTACAAGTCTGGTAATTTCAAGTAGATCCCATGATACATTTGGAAGGGGCAAAACCGGACCAGCATGGACGAAGAATAATCATTTGGATACGTGTAACAATATGACATATGGGTGGCATTATTTTATGTAATTAAGTATCTTACCATTAGTACACTATCTTTGGAATCTGGAGTTGCTATAGCCCATAGTCCTGTCAATAAGATGATTGTGTTCATATAACAGTATACTGGTTGTAGAAAAGGGTGCATGTATGCACTGTATCAGAAAGACATGATGGAAAAGAAAAAGAACATGTTGTTGAAATGTTTGAGCAATTATATCTTTAATTATTAGAAATCATCATTTCATAACTACAGTAGAGGTAAATGTCAAATGGCATACCACATTAACAGCCTAAAATGACAGTTGAAATGGTTTGGCCATGATATCAGTATGCCTAACCACTGTCTCGTCTCCCTCTCCAAGCCTTCACTGTCCCTAGTCCCCCAAGGTGACTGCCTACCAGATGGAGAGATCAAGTACAACACAATATAGGGATGCTGCTGCAGGATGCTGAATACTTGTGGAGGAGGATGACTGGGAAGCAGAAGGGCCAACGGAACCAAGTCAAGCCAATTTCACACAACAAACCAGTTAAAGGTAGGAACCTGATTGACAGCTTCATAGCTTCATCGCCCACTTTACCCCATCAAAATGCACATTTTGGTATCAGGTGAAAGCTCATATTTTCTCATTAACATATTGAAATTCAGGCGTTCCAAATGAATATACTTCTGAAGAAATCATCAAGAAACTCTCAAATTGGTCTCGACCGTGGTATACTATACCATGTTTGAGACTAATTAGACAGTTTTTTGATGACACCTTCGGAAATACACCGAGTTGGAACTTCAATGGTACTGAGAAAACTAGTGTCTTTCATTTGACATCCATATATTACATGATCATGATATCATTAATAAAAACACTGTAGACTGCCAATTTCATGCTGTATAAATGTCAGTAATTCCACAAGGAATTAGTCACATGCACATCAGACACACCAAATTACATTCTGAACACAAACAAGGAATGTCCTGATATCAAATAATTTAGATTTTTTTTTAATTTGTGATATAATACAAATTTTATGACAAATTATTAAAAATTGAATGATATGTGCTTTAAAGTATATTTTGCTGGGATGAAAAGCTGACCATCAATTGAAAATTTTAACCTTTCGTATTAAAGATATACTTAAAGTTTCCCCAAAAGACATAAAATGTTTAGGTCTTTTATGAAATTTCACAAACAGAATTTTGACAAAGTGTACCAAGTGTTCCAAGTACTTTTTTTCCCCAAGATTGTAGCTATATACTGAGAGCTGGTCTCTATTTTTATCCCTTGAAAAAGAAAGGTTTTGTCTTTTCAAAATGTCTGTTTTTAAAACTTTGTGTTATTCGCCCATTGGTTAGATTGTCCCTGTTTTAACAAACATTACAGATATGCCAAAAAATAACCAGATTCATTGAAAAAGAAATTTTTGGCTTAAAATGTTAAAACTATTGCTTGATTAATATACTTACAAGACTGTGAGCACAAAGTGCACAGACACCACAATCTGAAAGAAACAAACAATAAGAATGCAATTAGGAATGTTTAACATCGCAAAGGATATGACAAAAGTACCAACTGGCTTGATTTAAAACACATGAGTATGTTAGTGATCAAGTCTTATGCAATAGTATAACATGATTAGAAACCAAACATATGTAATGTGTTTAGATGGTAGCCTACTTTTGAAAGTAACTTACTTATGACCTAGCAATTCAATTATGCTACATATGAGTGTGTGTCTATACAGGACTTGCTTATTGCAAGTTACTCTGTAAGTCTTGTTCACACAGGCCCTCCTGCTTGCTTGCAACGGCAGGTCGGAAGTAGCATATTACAAGCAAGATATCTTGCATGTAGAAATCATTACAAGTAAGCTTCCAAGTAGCTACTTATGAGTGTATCTTCAGTCTTGGGCACTGTGTGAAATTTACTTTTGAAAGCAGTTACTGATGAATTACAATCGTCTGAACAAGTCTTATTGCTACTATCGGATTGCAATGTACTATACTCCGTCCTTTCTCTGATTGAGATGCAGTGACCTTCACAATCTGTTATATCTTTACAAGGGTGTTACATGCATACAATTCTTTTTGAATGTTCACCGATGATGTAGTTGTTGATGCAGTTTCATGTTGGAACTTTGGTATTACCCATAGGGAGAAAGCGATTGGGAACCCCACACACTCTTGGTAACATGCGCTCCCGGGAGGGGGTCACTCCCATTGTGGCCTGTATACCATCCGCAATAATCAACTTTTGAAAAGTACCCTAAACAAGGATTTAACCCTTGGATAAAACGATACCCTAAACAGGTAACACGTGCCTGTTTTCACATCCTTAACAGGGACTTTATTCCTTGCATCAAATGTCTACCCTAAATTTCATTTCCGCGTAATAGCAATTGCAATTTTGCTACCCTTTTTTCTAATTTTCCGTGTTTTTGATACCCTAAACAAGATACGCACATATCGTGCCTACCCACGAAAAACTACCCTTTTTACGCATTTTTATTATCGCGGATGGTGTACAGGTCAGAATGGGAGTGAACCCCCCAGGCATGCACTCGCTCCTCGTTTCGCTCGCTATTCAAGGGACGTTGCGGTTTGCAAATAGGGCTTGTGCCCCCTCACTAGGACTTGTGCCCCTTCAATCTCGCTATGCTCGCTATTTGAAGGATGTCACAGTTTGCAAATAGGGCTCAATCCGGCTCATGGCCCCAATTGCCAATAATTTTTGATAAAAAATAATTATTACATAGCTCTTACATAATTTGTAATGTGTTTGTTCATTGACAAATAATGCCTGTTCCAAAAAATGCCCAAATCTGAATTTTTATGCATATTATATTACAAATAGTATGTTGTTGTTCTTGATTAAATCAGTGGTTGTCCCTTTAAGGCAGTCAACAGGATGTAATAGAAAGTCATGTGGACAAGCAACCATCTGGATTCTATACAATCATTATTTAGCATTGTGGTCTAAGGTTACAAATATACAAGTATCAGAATACACAATGTGTATGTGATAATAAGCTGTAATAAATGCACTACTGCCACTACATCATCTGCACATGTATGTATAAATTTGTAATGCACATTTCAGTATGTACATTTATAGACATTCATTTACATAACACATGTATTTCAAGCTATTATACAAGCTAGAATATGATATCCCAGATCATGTGCTGATTAACATATGACCCCAATTCAGATTTTTGGTGGGCATATGTAGATATTTTGCTGTTCGAAAGAATTTCATAGTATGATGAGTGGCATAATTTGCCAGAGAAGACCTCCCAAACATCAAGATCCTTTGACAACATTGATGTAAATCAGCACTGTGTGCATTTTAGACATTCACTTTTTGTTTTCAACAAATTGACTGTAATCTTGACAGTTTCAATTTAACAAGTCAGGGGTGTTTTTTTTTCAGTCCATATATTTTCCAACTTTTTTTGCACCCAACTGGATGTGCATTTAATAGTCAGGGCAATAGGTCAATGCAAGAGGGTACAAATGCAGGCATGCAAAGAAAAAATCAACCCCTGGGTGGGGGGATGTGAGTGGTTTAACTACAATGTATGCCCAAAATAGGCCCATGTTTCATGTTTTGGGCATAAACTGGGGGGTTGGGAGACTTGAGCCACCAAAGCCAAACCCTTGGCATGCACCTGTTATGGGTTCCAAAGCCCCCTGTTATCATTAGTGCCCAATAGCTGGTGTGTGCCCGGAAAGAGGGGCTGCCAGCAAAAGTAAAGATGGGTCTGTCAATTACTTCTGTAGTATCATTAGACTATGCCACAGTCGATTTTTGATAAATAAAAATGTTATTAATCATGATGAACGCATTCAGTGGAACTCGAAATTATACTGATATTTAGTAGGCCTACATCAAAATACTAGTATAAAATGGTTATGAAAAAGTTTAGGCTATATAATTATATTTGTGACAGTAAAAGTAAAGTATAGGCCCACGTGAGGCTTATATTATTGAATGCAACATATCATAATGGCATAATTATAACTGTGATTATAATGACACTTCAATACTGAACAATTCTAATTTTAGAATCTGCCAGTTTATTATCGACTATGGACTTTCACTTTTAAGCAGAACTTACCCCGCGACTCACACACTGTCAATCATACTTGTTTATCAATAAAATCTAACCACAAGACTAAGCATGGTGGTACAACACGCGCTAGATGCATACGTTCATCCACCAGCACAAAAGCGCCGCATTCCCTAGATAGTTGTGTACCATGTATAGTTATAATGGTACCAGTGCGCGTCGGGAGGATTTAAACAATAACGAGGTCTGGGCGACCAATCACAAGCCAGATTCATTTTTAAAGATGCATTACATCATCACCAATTTTAGTTAGGCCAGAAATTGGCCTAACTCTCAAGGCAAAGTCAGTAGTCCACTTGGGAAGCTAACAAACAGAGGGCGCACGGTGACTGAAAAGATCAGTTGTGAAAATCTATCAATTGTGCACTCATTAATTAAATCAGAGTTTTAAGCTTAAATGTAATAGCCAGAGTAGTGCACAATTGGCAAGTGGACTACGGAGAAGTCTATAGTATCATATGCATCAGTGTATAATATATCTATTGCTACTTGTCTGAGCTGTCCATATTTATTTGTCTACATAATAATCACTCACACAATACAGTCTTACTATCTACAGAAGATAGTATAATTGAAAGATGCACATTATTTTTGTTAATGATAGCAATTTCCCTGAGAAGTCAATATCTATCAACTTTAAACATTGACATTTCCTGAAAATATTCTTGATGTAGTGAGGTTTTTCCTATACTCTTCACAAAATTGGTAAAGTATTGACCCTATGTACAAAGTGTGCCAGATTTATATATATACTTTTTACTCCAACTGAACATCTTACTTGATAAATGAACTGATAAAATGCCATTTTGAAATTGACAGCTATTGTTTTTACAAGGAAATATCATAAATAAAATCAAAATCCTCCATTGTAATTTACACCACAGCAAAAACTATGCGGAAATGCTATGTAATTTACGTAAGTTATAACATAATATTTCAACCCCAGAGAGGCATATGCCTCAAAGAATATGAAAGTGGACCCATTGGCCCAGATTTTTGGTCAAATTTAACACGATTTTGTGAAATTTTTTACAAATTAAAAAAAAAAAATAAATAAAATAAAATTTAGGTGAAAAGGTATTTGTTTCAAATTTCTAAAAATTTGATATCAGAGATCGAAAATGAGACTACATCTGCATCAAGCTTCAAATATATATAACAACTTATTTATGGACAAATATTTCTGTGAATTTAATAAAAGGTCACCTAGTATAAACCAGTATGCATGTAAATATTTTGTGTTGATTTGAATGAAGCCAGCACAAATATCAATAGGTGACTGGATGCAGTGACTTCATTATGCAGTAAACTGCTCCCAGAAAAAATCAATCCAAAATAATATTTAGATCAATGAGCAGTGAAACAAGCAAGCTACATTACACACAAAATCCTGTTATTTCATTATGTATGTATTCCTTGCAATGCCTGTGTTACCAATGTGTCTTGGTAATGCATAAAATGTTGGCTACACCACTATGTCCTAGCTACCATCGGCTACTGGGCTTTGGAGTGTTAATCTTTATCTACAAACTTAAAAACAAAATGTGAGCATATTTTCATTAGGATCTGCAAATTTAGCATATAGATATGATTTGTTGTGGTAAAATTAATTAAAAATTTAATAAACATAGCAATAAGCTCTGATGAGCTATTGTGTTAAATCAGGAGTGATTGAAGTTGAATTTTGTACTTGGGAAGTGCAGATGATAAATTTGTACAATCAATCACTATACAGATTTGTGAAGATTCAAATGTATAATTTGTAATTCAAATTTCTAAATTCTTGTTCAAAACATTTTGAGAAGAACAACATAGATTCGTATGTTACAACTACAAACTCTAACTTATGAATAGAAAGTTCTACTGCACAAGAAGAAAAAGTAGTAGATGAGAGAAAGAAAGAAATCTAGAGAAAGGAGAAGGAAAAGATGAGATAGAGAAGACAAAAATGTATCAAATTGATTTGAGTGAACGGATGAGTGGATTTGTTCTATAATTTGGTTTCTGTTCACTTCCCACAGGGCATAAATGAAATTAATGAGTAATTCTACAAAATGAGATTGTATACTGGCTGGCTCCCTCCTCTACATTTCTCCTATGCAATGGTTTCAATTTAACAGGGACATGCTGAATACTGTGCAATGGTTTCAATTTTTTGCAGACAATTTAATTTATTAAATTTTCTGTTGTAAATTTCAATCCCCCGAGCTGGAAAACATGTTCTATTTCTCAGAAAGGTAACAAGCAGTATAACCATCTTTTTTGTATGAGGGGGTAAAGCCAATTTTTATCCCCATTAATTTTTCATCCCATTTTTAGTCATTTTAATGATTGATACTTTACTTTTGCCATCCCCATTTTTATCCTTGAAAATTTCTGTGTGTGTGTGTGGGGGGGGGGGGGTCCCCTGGGTACGCCATTGAAGATAAGCAAAAATTTTCCTTCAAGATAGCAAGTTTCTCATAAATTCTTACATGTATTTTTTTACATGGGGGAAGCAAAATCCCTCTAAATTCATAAATATCCCTGGAATCAGATTCCTTGATTCCATATCTTATCCATAATTTCCTTGTTTGTTCACTTTGTTTGTTCACTGCATAGCAGAGGGAGTATTTTATAGCATATGTATTACAAGTATGAATAATATAATATCGCATGTAGTAGCTGGTAGCAGTCAAAACAAATGTCATGAGAATGAAAAGGCCAACCAGATTTTGTTCATGAATACAGAATACAAGCGGTCAGTTAAGACAGAAATGGGCCAGCAACTTGATGGCTTTTGATATGAGGATGCTTGCTCCTCCTATGGGATTTGGTTAAAGAACACTCATATATCTAACCGATGCAATAAAGTACTAGCATATATTTTCTTCATGACAAGGCATAAATAAATCAATTGACCTGAAGGAGTTGTTTAGATGTAAGCAATGCTGGCACATTGTATATGGTCATTTTCACGGTAAAGGGTGTAACTTTTGATTTTTAGGGTCAAAATTTCAAACCACTTAAATATGTTTCTGTTTACTGTAATCATGCATAGAAGCAACTTAAATTCCAGTAAAATAGTGTTTCAAGGCTTAAACCTTTTGATTTCTGATAAAAATTTGACATTTCCATAACATTTTGGTTAAAATCTAAGAAAAAATGTATTTTACATAAGCTCAGAAAATTATGACATGAAAGCTGGAATACATGTGAAATCCCATTCCAAAGTAAGTCAACAGATATAAGTTAAATTTTATACCATGTTTTGCTATGTTTGTAATTGCAATTTTGAAAATTTTTAACATCAAGGGTCATTTGCAATGGAAATTTCCCAACCTTAAACATATTTTTTAAGTTTTAATTGGGTTCCTAAAATAATTTAAATGTCTAACTTCATGTACAAATACTACTTGATGAAAGGAACCTCCCAGCCAAGTTTCACAGAAATTGGAGTTATTTTTAGAATTGGCAATTCAAGCGATTTGTGTTTCGGAGGCTTCAGTTAACAACACAGGTGATCATAAAAGTAAAATATTTGGCTAACTACTACAAGTTGACATGAAAAATAGGTAAAAATATCACAATTACCAATTTTCATGCTTTGCTTCTAAGTATTGAATTTCAGTTGTGACAAAATTAAATTATCACAGCAAGTCATTTTTTTTGTTTGGAGGCTTCATGTTTACAATGGTTAAACATGGCAGAAGTAGTTTTTTGAAAACAACACTGTTGGGATCATCTAAGCTGTTATTTTCTTGTGTGTATTGAATCAATGATTCTATGCGGCAGATATTGCAGATTTATAACATGATAATTTTTTCACCCATTTGTTAAGTATGGTGTTATTTGCATGTGAAGCCTCCGAAACGGGCTTTCTTGGATATCAGTATATTTTTCAAGCATTAACCATAATATCAATTTTGTTTTAAATTTATGACATTCTGCACATATCATGCAACAATTACAATGCAGATATCAATATGGAACATACCAATTTAGATATGCATAGATGATAATTAAGTTTACTGTTGTTTCGGAGGCTTCATTTGTTTCGGAGGCTTCAATTGTTAACGGAAAGTTTGTATTGGGTCCCATTTTCAAACGGTGATATATATCTCCATGATTTAAAAACAAGTGACTTGAGGATCTACTTTGCTACATTTTGATAAATAGATTGGATGAGCTCTTTTATTTATATTTGCCCAAGCTTGCTGAACAGTTTGTTTGGAGGCTTCAAAAAGTTAACGGAAAATCGGCTCTTTGAAGTCAAGATTTTATAAAAATTTTAAAAGCTTGCAAATCAACTAATTTTTGTTACCCATTTCAAGTTAAGATATCAACTGTTATGAATCAAGAAGAAGTGAAGAAATAACCAAGAATTATGAACCAAAGCTATACCCACAAAGTTTGTTAACAATTGTTAACGGAAAATGAAGCCTCCGAAGCGACAAATATCGAAGTCCGGTTCTCAAAAATACAGGGCTGTTCACAATTAAATCTAATGTGGCAGTGTTTACTGAACATATGACCGTACTTTCAGGATAAGAAAAATTATCCATGAACTAACTGAAGAAAACACAGGGTTTTACAAAAATGTTACTGTTTTTTACAGTTTTTCAAAATGGCAATATTAGGTACATTTAAGCCTGCTAAAACTGAACGCAGTAACTCCCGAAGATGATTATGCTACCCAAGGTAGCTGCTAAATAGATGACTTATGTGGCCAAAAATCATGGAATTCTGTGGCTTTATTAGAAAACTACGGATCAAAATGTTAAAAATCCAAAGTTACACCCTTTACCGTGAAAATGACCATATATGAGAAACAGTCAAACTAGGTCAATCAGAGTGTGTGTAGAAAACAATGCAGAATCAGCTGATTCATTCAGATACTGCTATCTTAGGTAGATAGCAAGTAACATCAAATTTGTGACATATCATATCAAAAGGTACCTTGTGAGTCCCTTTGAAAGTATTGAGATTTTGACTTTACTTGAAAGAATGAAGACCAAACTTTAAAATGATATCTTGTTTTTTTAACTTGAGGTGACACTTGTGAAAATATTAAGAACAAAACATTTTTCTTATTACATGTATCTGGTTTACTTTATCTATATCTTAATATATACTTTCTATGCATGTGACGTGTCTCATTATAAATTTCATACCACGGGTGGTTTTTCTGGTCTTTCTGTATTTTTGAATGGAAAAGCAGCACATGTGACCTGCTTTAGAGTTTATTTCTGTTGGTAAATATTTGCATAATTTTGCTTTTCATGACATGAAAAATGCATCTATTGTGTAATAAACTAGGTAGATAAAGCATTATAAGTAACTTTCATGGAAACTCTGAAAAATGTACATTCTTCTGTGCATATGGACTATATTACCTGTCACTTTGGTCTTGGTATGGCAGTACCTATGGGCAGTGGCACCTCACACATTTTAAAATTAATGTTACTCACCTTTGACAAATAGTGAATTATATTATACTGTCTTGGGTAGATAGCAAGAAAAAAGATATATTTGCCAAATAGATGCAGTACAATCAGCACTTGTTCCTTTGCAATTTAGTGGGTACAGGTATTTTTTCTGTTGCTACACAATCATATGTTGTTTATTCTGTGGCCACTAGTGTCAACTTATAAGTAGCTGAAAGCTGAATTAGCAGTGTGAGATTGTGGTGTTTGATATGAAAAATGCATAGAATATGGTGTTTGATCATAAGCATTCATTAATTTAATATGTGTGAGGTGCCCATGGGTGATGCCATAATTAGACCACAGTGACAGGTGGTTGTCTATGCATGGAAGAATAGACACTTATCTACTTACCTACCTACCTACCTAGTTTATTACATGTATACAGTCTAGGTACTTCAGAGTTTTCCATGTCATGAGAAACAAATTTTCAACAGATGGAAGTATTCTTCCAAAATGGTCACATATACTGCTTTTCCATTCAAAAATACTGTATGTAAATTGACACATTTGATGTTATTGGCTATCTACCTATTTCATTGCTATGTTACAATTAGGAGAACACTACCAGTTTAGGTTTCTTTGCTGCTCTATTAGATGAACAGTGCAGTATATGAACTTAGCATTTGCTCTCACAGGTGTGGAGTAGACATTAATTGCTATCTTCAGTAGATAGCACTATCAATGCCTGTACTTTTGGTTATCTCAATCAGTTTCTTTTCAGTGTTACTCTCAAACACCATAATCACATAGTACAGACTTTTAATGTATTTTAATTCGCTTACAGTTTTTTTGGATTTTACTGACTATTTTAACCATGACTCATTAATTCATTAATTAGCCAATGAGGGGTATATGAACTTGCAAATTCCCTACAAAGTGAGTATGGACGAAACAGAAGCACCTTTTCCCATTGAAAATAATTGAAAATCTCCATTGCATTAATTTTATGAGTCAACAGCTGACACAGACTTGACTTGTTTGATAAGTTTTTCTGAAAGGTTAAAGTTGGTTTCTATTGTTCAGTTGCTATTTACAGTACACAGCACAACTAATTAGGGTGTTAACATTAGTTTTTTTAATATGTCAACTGCCGATGGATTTTATAATTTGTTTGATTATGTCTCTTAAAGGTTAAAGTTTGCCTCTATTCTTGTTTAGTTGTTATCTACTGTAGACAGCAGGATTAATTCTGGCATGAGCATTACTGCCATGACAACTTCTCTATACATACAATGTTTCTTTTCCTGTGACTTGAGAATCTGTTATCAAATAGTAAACCTAACATGCTTATTACCAACTACCCAGTAAATGAACATTGAACACTTTTTTCAATAAGGGGTATATAACTTGCAAATTCCCAAAGTGAGTATGGAAGAAACAGAAGCACCTTTTCCCATTGAAAATAATTGAAAATCTCCATTGCATTGATTTTATGAGTCAACAGCTGACACAGACTTGACTTATTTGATAAGTTTTTCTGAAAGGTTAAAGTTGGTTTCTATTGTTCAGTTGCTATTTACAGTACACAGCACAACTAATTAGGGTGTTAACATTAGTGTTTTTTTTTATGTCAACTGCCGATGGATTTTATAATTTGTTTGATTATGTCTCTTAAAGGTTAAACTTTGCTTCTATTCTTGTTTAGTTGTTATCTACTGTAGACAGCAGGATTAATTCTGGCATGAGCATTACTGCCATGACAACATGACAACTTCTCTATACATACAATGTTTCTTTTCCTGTGACTTGAGAATCTGTCATCAAATAGTAAACCTAACATGCTGATTTATCAACTATCCAGTAAAGGAACATTGAAATTGATCCACACAGAATTAGTATCTCTAAAAGCATTTGTTTCAATATTTTTAAAATATATACATACATAAAATAATTGTCTCCTAACTTGTAAATTGCAGGCCTCTGGGTGGGCTTCACTCTCAGTATAAAAGCAACAAACACACACACAACTGAATCTACATTTCAATCTACATAAACAGAATTTCTCAGTATAGCTGCAATACTTGGTTATAACATTACAGTGAACTGCCTGCCATAAAAATATATTTTCAACTTCATCAATTCAATAACATAGCATTTGAAGTGTCTGTGAGAGGCACTTGTCGAAGTATTAAAACAAAAATGCTTTTAACACAAGAAAGATTTGACTATAAGCCGCTTTCCTCCAAATTGTTTTTAGCAAGTGCAAAGCAAAGGTCTATACTCTGAAATAGACACAATGGGAGTAAATACAATGTATATAGTTTATTTAGACAATTATTTCCCAGAGTATGTTATTCCTATGTCTTGCATACATCTGACATTTGTTTTTGTCATTTAATAGATAATATGTCTTGCAAACTATTTTAAGCCTTGTCATTTTAATAGAATGAACATAATCTCTGACATGGTAGAGTTTACCTTTTACTTTGAACAGTGGTGTAACTTTAGTATTTGGTACGTCAGTCAGTCCTGTCATACTCCATCTGATTATTTTGAGAATGGTGTACGGAATAAAGCATAGCTCATGGGTGGCTTACCTAAAATGTTAACTTTAGCGGGAACAGTTCCAATCAAATAATCTACATGTATCTGACTGTGTTTTTGTTGTGGAATAATAATTATAGATTAAAAACCATGGATTACTGGTTAGAGAGCAATTACACAAATCAATAAAATACAAACTTGGATGTTGACATGTCTAGAGCAAGTGCATTAACACTCAGTGCAAACCCATTGATTTGTCTTGGACAACCAATCACTGAGGTCATGAGCCTGTAGAAGTAGTACCGGCTCAGTTCCTCTGATCACAACACCCTTGAATTGCGCAACGAAGCATGCCCGCTGAGTTTGCTCTATACATACTGTACATGTATAAACTCAGTGTCAGGGGAATATGCATGTAGGGGAATCCCCGGGTACATGTTACATGACCATGTTAACCTCATATGTCACAGCAAAGAGCAAACCCCTAATAACATCACATTGATGATTTGAAATCTGTCTACATGTATTATATTGTTTTTGATTACACTTGTAATTGCATGATACTATATTTGCTCATTGTATTTGCACAGGAAGCAGTAACTCAACACAATCTTTGCAAGGCAAGTGCTTTCAATGCTAGTGTCAATCACAGCTTCTTAGTGACGTCAATGTGCCAGATTTTACAGTTATTATTGTCCACCTGTCTTTTCAGCTGCACTGTGCAATCAAGCAAAATAAGGCTCTTATTTGCAAAAATCAATCTTTATTTATAAATTTGTTTAAATGTTATATATATTTCTTTAAAATGGTCAATTATTGTTGTGACTGGAACAATTCACAATAATATTGTGACTTCAAAATCGATTGTTGCCAGGTCAACTGGTTAACGCTGTCTGTGTTCGGAACCAGGATCAAAATGATCATAACACAAAGTCAATGGGTTTCTAACAGGTGTGCAAACCAAGCGTGAACCAGTAACTAAGGTGCAAATTCATATGGTACATCAAAATCACAGAAATTTGGCATGTTGTTGTAGCTTGCAGACATTAAAATTAAGTTTGCACTTTCTCCATGCACTTTCTCCACAACATGCTGTACCAGCATTAAAAAGTTTAACTTTAAAATTACACTATTTTTAACTAATCTGAACATTTACACAAGGTTGACTAATATCTTCAGTAGATGGTGATGCTGTGATGATATCTTGTTTTTTTATTCCTGATTAACAGTATGACTTCATAGGATGTTAAGTTGTGATGTTCTGCCCCCCCCCCAATATCAGATTATCCCAAATGGTACCTATTTCTTATCTGTGATCAAAACATCATAACATCCTATGACGTCATACCATGGTAGGTATTATATAATACCTACCATGGTCATACTATCAATCACATGACTTCATGAAAAAGGACTTTTCCAATTGTAGACAAGATATCATTACAGCACCACCATCTGCTGAAGACACTAGTCGACCTAGCGAAAATGTTCAGATGAGCGAAAAATAGTGTAGTGATAAAGTTAACCTCTTTAATCATTTTATCTACCACTGCGTATAAATATCCACTCATACACTGTACCATACTTGAGCGTATTTGTGTGCAACTCAATTACCATTTGTATAGACCTGCTGCTTTTAAATCTCATTATAATGCTTGATAGGTTCAGATGACCCCAGAAATGGGAATAATGCAATAGATGTAGGAATGGCAACCTTTCACTGGAATCTGTTCAACACAAGTACAAGTGCCTTGATTAGAAAGGATGGCTATCTACAAGTACAATCATGTGATCTAACCCTACTCATGTCAAACCTAATCTTGCCATGTAACTTTTACACATTCAATTTCCAACTGGCGCTGAGATATTCCGGATTACCACCAGGGCTACTCCGAAACAGTGTACTCACTCAGAAATAGGTAGCTTTTTGCAAGGATTCATTTTTTAAAAACAAAACCCAGTGATGTTCTGTCTGCCACACCATTATGGTTGAGGAGCTACTATGATATCACTTGATTCACTCAGAATTGTAGATGGCAATTTATTTTTAAATACAGCATGTTTATTTCAAGCAAATAAGTTTAGTGTATCTGATGAATATCATCTTTGCCATGATTTTCTAGAAAACAGGGGGTCCAATGTGTCCCGTCCATTTATGGGGGCATTAGCCACATATTATACATTTTTCATGCCGTCACGTTCATTTCGTTTTTCTTAGTGCGTACATTTTAGCTGAAACAGCAAATTCATTTTTTGTTTTTTTTTGTTTTCTGTTTTTTTGCTGTAAAATCTTGACATTCTGAGAAATATTTAGAAGAAAATTTACTTGATTCACCTGTATAAAACAATTAATATTTGTACTCCAATTGTGTAAATGAACCACAATTTTATGCTGTGTTACTTTGTGCACTTGCAAATAACATCTGAAAATTAAGTTTAAAAAAAAAATCTTTTACAAAAATGCATTCCGCAATTGTTTTTGAAACTGCCATAGGGTTTGAGACATACATATTTTAGCCTAAATATGCAATGAAATATTCACAACTACAGCTCTAATATATATATTTTGTATAGAAACTTCTCTGTATGGTGAAATGGTGCTTAGACTAGACTGTGGTGATGAATTAAAATTAAAAATTGTCATCGTATAATAGTACTGTTTAAAACAGACATTTTGATTACCAGTATTAAATTATATTGATGAATATGTATGTGTCTCTTCACGTACATTAGCAATAAGTGACATATTATTTTAATACTCCTGTATAAAATCTTTTCATTATTTTTCTGAATATTTAGTAGTGAACAGACATCTTTTTCTGTATTCTACATGTACAATATGAAAAAATAGTTTCCAAAAACAAAATACTTTGCAGTACAGTGAGTCTATAGGAAGCAATTTGTTGTAAATGTCAACATGGCAAATGCAACACATCTCAATTTGAAAATGTTGCTAAAATAACATGAAGCAATTCCCTCTAAAAATTTAAATTCAAAGTCAATTATGAACAAGCCACATTTGCTACCGGATTCAATATGCAATTTAAATTTTTTTCGTAGGAGGCCACCAAATTCTGTGAACAATAGGTTTTTACAAATGAAAGCAATCCTGTTCTCTCCACACTTACTATTAAGTTTCACTTTTAGCCCCATACATCACATGTAGCCCGTAACATTTTATGTAAATCACCATATCCGATTTCGCTGCATTATTGCATGGAATCAGACCGCTATGTTCAGTGTTCGATTTTCATCTATTTTTTTGTGTAGCAAAAACTGCTATTCACTTTCAGATTTGAGTAGCAATTCAAAAATTGTGAGTAGCAATTATTTTCACCATATTTTGTGGATTTTTTTGTATACCTTTTACCATCACCAAAACATTCCTACTTTCAGGGGAATTCCTACCATAACTGTATCTATCATCTTTTTTCTCCCTTCTTGCAAGTTCGTAGACAAATGCAGTGGCCAGTGATGATTTTCGTATATTTTTGTTGTGTAGCAAAAACTGCTACTCACTTTCATGATTTGAGAAGCAATTCCAAAATTGTGAGTAGCATTTTGCTACGCTAATCCAGGTAAATCGAACACTGGCTATGTTTTAAAGAAAGACCATGTAACTCTTAGTACCAACCTCTCAGAATTTTTTTTTTTTTAATACATCATAAATTATGTATACATACATTACAATGTAGAAACTAAAACTGGTAGGGCTTACATATTGTGAAATTTTCTTTGGGTAGCTAAATTGTGTAAGTAATGGGTCTAGCAGAAATCATGTTTACTGGTTCACACTGAGTGCCAACTTTCAGACCAAGTTAACCATAGAGCCCTTATAGAGCCCTTTAGCTACATTTAGGAGATTTGTCCAGGCCTGGAAAAAGCCAACATTTCACAGGAAAGGAGCTTCTTGGATCCCCTCAGCTCTTCCAACCCTGTGTTATGGCACATACACACTTTCAGCATTTAAGAAATTGATACCAAAAGATTCAATCAAATTCAAATTGCAACTAACGATTAGCATTTAAATTAAATTATTTTTTGACCAGGTGTTTACACCTATACAAGGAGACAATGGTAGTCGATTTCCAAAAAAAGTGATCTTGCTCTCACTAACTTGAATGATGCTTCAATAACATCATGAATTCTAAACATGTATGTTTGTATTCCCTGCAAAATCGTGATTTGAAGTCGAGTTGAATTCAAAAGAATGTTACTTGAGTCGTTATTAGAAATTTGACGTCAAGTTCAAAAAGCAGTGACCCTGTTCACACAAAAATTATGTCAAGTTCAAATTTGACTTCTATAAACACAGGGTCAATATGTTTTGTTTTGAAATCTTGGATCATGCAGATTTTCTTGTCTTTGTGTATTTAATACAGGTTTTAAGACGCAGACCATTTTCATTTTTTCCAAGATATTTGAATTCTATATAAAACTTTCAATCAACTCTCTCCTCTGCAATGATCCTGTCTTAAGCCACTCTGTCATCATACAAGTCTTAGAATACTATGCTTCCATCACTGAGGGATACATGTACTATTCCAACTAATGCATTGCAACATTCGCATGCCCTCATTTTGTCGATTAGGTCACAAACTAGGCATCCTTTTTCACAAAAATCTGAGAGTTTATTATTGTATAAGCCAGGGAATACCATCACACAAAATGTAGGTATATCCAAACTGATTGAGTTGTGTGTCGTTGGTAATCTATGGTCGGCATCTTAATTTGAATTTGGCTAGAATGTGCAGTTATTCACCACTGGTCTACACACTGTACATACGTGGGCTGGTAGGACTACAGGCAAGCATATAGATGTAGAATATTTCACTGGTAATGTTTTTCACGATTTCCTTCAAAATATTGTGAAAGACACGTCTGCATATCTTTATATCTATGATTGCAAATTGCAGTTTATGCAAGTTTCAATACATTAAAAATATGTGCAAATGAGTTCAAATAAAATTTGAAACCATACTAGTTAGATAGTTTTGTTGTAAAAACAACCATGTGTATTTATTGATGATCAAAATCATGAGTGCTTTTTAGGGAGCTTTGAGATGTGTGAATTAGACATTCAAACAAAAGAACAAAATATGCCTCTGGTCCCCTAAAATGAAGCCCTAACCCCCTTAACTACAAGCAATATTGTTGTTTAATTTAAAAATGGTCAGCCCTCCCAGATGACAATATGGACTCCCTCAACTAAATATTTATTTTCAAAATAATCATACTATAATACATAATTACCAGATCCAACTACTGAAATTTTTTGCGTCTAGTCTATAAATTTGCAATTCCAAACAGATCACAAAAATAAAGAGCCTGCAAACATTTCCCACCAACCTATCACCGAATCTGTATACGTCACGTCACGGAATCTCCACACTGTACGACAGCCACAGGGTTAAAGAGGCAGGATGGAAGGAGAGAGAGGCAAAATTGGGCATCAATTCACGAAAATCATGTTTACTAACTAGCTGTGCACAATTCTCTCATGAATATTTTTAATATTGCAATATCCTTGCTTTTTCTTGGTGTTAGGAAAATCAACAAAACCTGGTCCTGTCTGCAGTCAGCGAAAGCACCAATCTCACGAAATAACATGGATTCAGTTGCTTAAATCAATTTCCCATGCAACAAAAATTCCCAGTCATACTGACATCGACTTATTCACAAATAGTTCTTGCTTAATGCTTTAATACTGCAATACATGTAGAACCAGCCTTTATAGAGAATGAATGCATGTAATGCAGGAAATACTTTGTTAACTTTATTAGTCAAATTAATTAGTAAAGAAATGATTATAAGCAGCTGATCATAGTATAAACACAAGTAAATAAAATCATAACAAAACCAACAACGATTGACTATTTGACCCATGATTCTGTCTGAAAATTTGTAGCAACTATAAGGTTTTGAGCAAGTTAATTTTAAAGGCTGACTTTCATGGTTCAGTAAAAAGCTTCACTACATTTCAGTATCAATGTAACAAATGATAATTTTACAGTGGCTGCCTTCAGAGTACCTCATTGAAAATTGATGCTATACTGTGAACATCTAGTAACTGATTTACACATCAAAATATAAGTCCAATATTTTGCACAATTTTAATACAAAATTCCTTCCATATGCTTTATAATAATTATTCAAAAATGCAACAAAATTATACCATCCATTAACTAGTCCTCCGAATCACATCAGCTAAAATTTTCATGCAGACGTAATTTGGAATATATAGATTTTGATTTTCCACAGGCAGTTTCTGCCTGCCATGTGTGAAATAATCTGCAATTGTAAGCGTCACAGAGTGATCAAACCGACAGAGTGCAAGCGTGCACGGTAAAGAGAGATTGCCCACTTTGTCATTGATTTCAAAGAGAAATGATGGTAATACCTGCCTAGCATGTAAATACTCGCCTCACGCGAGAATAAAATGCGTTCAAATTTCTCTTGTCATAATCCCAGTTCAAGTACAAGAAAATATCACTCTGGCAGGACAGAATAAGGAAAAGGGTTTTAACATTTATGCCATTGTTTTGGTTTGTGAGCATCTTATTTATATATGCGCTAAAATAGACTGCTCTAGTGCTCTAAATTTGTTGTGACCTATGCTTAGTGTAGGTAGCTCCGAGTATCCCCCTTAAAATCAAATCAAATTCTGATACCTATGTCAGTTGTTGTTGAAATTGGCAGGGGTGAATCCAGATTTTTGAAAGTGGCCCTGCTGTGCATACCTCATCCCAATGTTACAACTATATTGGCCATTCTGGGTAACCTGAAAATGGGGGTCCCAAATGCCCCTCTCCCTCCAAAAAAAAAATTCTTCAAAAAATATTTTTCCCATGTTGTTTTTAGGGAGGGGTGGGGTAAGGTTCAGCCTGAATCCTGCTTGAGAACAATCATTCATGTCCTCAAATAAAAAACACAAACAATCACTCATGAAATTTTGGTGACTTTTACATCATGACAAAAGCCTATATGCTTGAAAATTTGATGTAAAAGAAATGAAGTGAGTCTGGCTTCGGTACGAAAGTACAAGTACAGTGATGAATAAGTAGTTCATTCAACAATAAATAGAGAGAATTACAGCACTAACCATTTGCCTAACTACGGCTTCAGTCAACAGACATTATGAACATTATTAAAACTAATAATAATAATACATTTCATATTAAATAAGCGATCCAATCCATTAGCCTGCCAATCATTAGTTGTCATGTGCTGACTACTGATGGAAACATTTTTCAGACTACAATGTGTGTGCGTGGGCAGTGTTCCAAATAAGCACTTGTCCTCTTGTCCAAAAATTACAGGGGACGTACAAGCATGATGAGCCAGTCACTTGTCTGTTGGACAACCACTATATTTTACCTCCAAAAGCATGGTTTATTACAAATAAATAAAACTTAACATCAAGTTCCTATGTCATTTGTATCATTGCGACCTCCAACCAAAAGTATTTTCTGTACAATTTCTCATCGCTTTTCCCCAATCACTACCAGCTCACTCTATGCTGCAATGTCCACTTGTTCAGCATGTTCATTTCCCAGGGCTTCAGTTCTGGATATTTTCATTAACCCTTTCACCGAGTTAAAACCAATGAAACCGGGTATTGAAATCTGTATAATCAGAATGGTGAATTCGGAAGCTAGAGCAAGTTTCAAATTCTAATCTTAGGAATAGATTTTCCAGAGTAAAAAACATAACATCCCACATTTTGCAATCAGAATCTATGCTACAAGGTTGTTCACAGGACAACCTACATTTTCCCTTAATTTCAGACACTGTGTGGGTGTGTGTGTGGGGTATGGGGTGGGTGGGGACTGGGGGTTTCGTTTGTTTTTGCCAGCAAAGGAGGACACACACTCGCACTTCACATTCAAACCGCGGACCACCCTGCAATGGGGGACCGTCCTCGGTTTCTGGAGGTCTACAAACGACCACAAATGCACGTAAAATGTATTTGCGAAATACGACCTCTATCGGTATATAAGAAATAACGTCCACAGTTGCTAGGTTAAATTCCATACACACAAAAATACACAAACAAAATGGCGGAAAACATCCTCGGTATGTTGATTGAGTACAGATTTAGACGACCACGTCTGCATGATCCTCAACAGCGTCCACGTTTGGAGGCGATTACATGTGGGGGTGTGTGGACCTGTGTACATGGGATTTGTAAAGACCTGGAAATGAGGATGTACCCTTTACAAATAACACCTTTATAACACCCAGGAATTGAGGATGTCCACAGTACCCTGTCCCTACCACCATATTGCAATGTAAAAATGCATATAAGACCATTGCTCATTGCTGTTGTAGGGTCATGTCTCAGTCAGTCGGATAGTAAAAATTCAAGTGGGTCCACGGTTTGGAGCTCAGCTTTGGGTGTGCAAGGTAGATTGAAAAAGTTGTAGGTCCTTGTTTGCAGGTCTTATGTGTCTCTGTACCTATGTGGATGTATTTATAATCACCATGAATGGGGACATACATTGCACATAAACGTTGAAACCCCCCAATACAGTGCATCTGGTCAGATTCAATGCGGCGACCTTCGTAATACTAGCACAACGCTCTAGCCAACTGAGCCACAGAGGCACACTGAAGAAGAGCGGAAGATATCAATCTATCAGTATTACATTTTTGTAGGTGCGAATAATGTTCATCGCATTCCTATCGGAAGGCATCAGAACTGCATATTTCTAACAAATACACAAAGTCACATAGGTACTTTTTTACCTAACTTTATTGCAACTGGGGAGCATCCCCGTTTAGCTGAGATGTGTATTGACTGCCAACAGCCAAAAAATGCATTTGAGAGTGCATCCTCTATTGTTGATATAAAAATCAATCTCCGGTTGACAGGTTAAAATCCCCCCCAGTTAGACACAGAAAATCAGAAAAAAATGTGCCGGCAAATACACATAGGGGTGCATGCATGCGAGTTTATGTGTAATAAACTGTTTTAGCCATGCTCATAGAAAGAACTAGTTCATACTATCGCAATAATTTATGACAAGTATAATGAAGCATTCATGTTTCACTTTTGACTTACATGAACTGTTCGACGAGGTCTCCTCACCACATGTCTCTTAACATATTGTCTTGGCAGAGTTGAACCTTGACTACGTCTCCCATAATAAGGAAGGGTGTCTTTGCCCATCACATAATATACATATGGAAGTTCCCGTGGTAATTCCTCACTTACGACACTCACATTGTCATAATAAGTTGATATACTCATGGCATCAATTGAAATATCCACATCCATATGCAAAAATCTTGAATTGATAGTTTGGTCAACATTTCCAAACAGCACAGCTCAACACATCGAAACTCGGTATAAACTATTAAACACTTCCCACTACGTAAGCATGGTTAAAAATAATTTGTTGTCAGTTATATAGTGGTTGTGAGTGGCAACTAGTTTAATTTGTATTATCTGTTTCCTGTGGGATATTAAGAACACATTGCAGGCTTGCAATACCACTCATCACCACACTAAGCTGCTGTACTAATTGTGAGATTATTTCATTGAACCATATTCATCACATTCACAGATCACTGAAATATTGTAGGGCAGGGACATAGCATGAGTCATATTAGGGGGGCGGCGCACCAGGACCCATTGAGGGTGGGGGGCATTGGGTATGACTGAGGCGGTATCGGTTGTTGTTTTTTTGGTATTTATTCTATGGAATGACACAAGTAGGTGTGTGATTAATGTGTGTTTAATATGTGTAGGGGTGCTTTTGTTATGTAAACACCATGAATCAGAGACACACCCCAGAAGACACACAGGAAACATGATGCACTTGTTGGACGTGTTCCATAATGGAAGCCTCCAGCTGGTGTGGGGACAGTCTACACTGAGGTGAATAACCTTGAAAAGAGTCAAAGATAAGGGGCCTTTGCCAATGGTAACATGTTGTGTGTGGGGGTGGGGGTGTATTTGTATCGTTTTTCTGCTTCAAATGACCTTTGACCTGCTTTGCCCTGTACCTTTTTGTATTGTGCTGGTATGTGTTGCAAGAGCTTGAAAAGACTAGTTTACTTATGTCAGGGCAAAGGCGCTGAATGACGGGTTGCTAAACTGGCGCAGTACGTCTTCTGATCTGGTTAACAAGACGTCAAACGCAAAGTCACAAACTAGCATTTTTAATTCTGTCTTGGATTATAATCCCTCTAGATCTGTTGAGCCTCATCCATGCAGGTGATGCAGGGCATGTACATGGGCACCTTGCTAAATATGACCCATGTGGGCTAGGCATGGCAGTCATCAGATGATAGTAGAATTGACCTCACATTTAGCTTTTAAAAGTCTGCTATCATATGACTTAGGGGTGGTGAAATAATTATGTGTACCCCTGGGGTAGTGAATTATAGGGGGGGCAAAGATTGTTTGGCAGGCCGAAAGGGGGAGAAGCATTTTTTGGCAGATCGAAAAGGGGCGTCAAGCGATTTTTGGCAGGTCGAAGGGGGGGGCAAGCGATTTGGCACAGATGTTTTGGGCACCGTTTCTATATTACGTCCTAAAAAGGTGTTGGAAAACGTTAGGAACACATTCAAATATATATATGCAAAATTTCCTGCTTGCTACGCTCGCATTATATGATAAGACAATTTAAGGTTTTAAACTCTGCTTCCCCAAAACCTGGCATGTGTAAGGGGGGGGGGGCAAAGATTGTTTTGCACACCAAATGGGGGGGGGCAAATGGTTTTTTGGCACATCAAAAGGGTGGAGCAAAGATTTTTTGGCATGGCCAAAGGGGGGAGGGCAAGCGATTTTTGGCAGACCATTTTGAGAATGCACCACCCCGGGGGTACACACATGCAAATAATTATTGCACCACCCCTTACCACATCTTCACCCCTCCCCCACCATAACATATGAGATGGATTGGCATTTGGCAAGCAGTCCTAGTGCTTATTTTATACAAGATAAAAAAATCAATGACTAACAAAGAATTGGAAATATATGCCAAGTCTTGTTTCTTTACATACTGACCTGCTTACAGATTACTGTAAAACTACGGTACTTCATTTTAGCACAAAATTTATTTAACAAATTTCATGAGGAGCTGATACGTTATACACAAATTTATATCTCTGCAAATTTACCAATTTTAGTGTTTTGGCAAATTTTGAAGTAACAATGAATGTCTTGATTGTGAAATTAAGTCTCCAAAATAATATGCAGATCATTGGTAATTCATGAAAAATAAATCTGTGAAATATGCAGTGTTATAGTATCAAAATACTACATTTGTATGCTGTATTTTTGCAAGTGCCTGCTCTGACGTCAGTGAGTAGTTGGATGCCTGTACATTGTACCGGTTAATTGTGCATACTGACATCAAATTTACACTACAGTATGTGCACACAGGTTAGGCTTGTTCAGAGGGGCACTTTGGCACAGATTGGGGATTGAGATGGGTCAATTCATGTATCAGTGAAATATATACACAATTCAACACAAGGGGGTTACACCCCTTTAAGGTGGCATTTGAGGATATTTCTGGAAACTAGAAAATGGTCTGAGCATGTTTTGAACAAAATAATTTTAGAGCAGGACAATGTACACTGACCAATCCAATATGCTTTTAGTTCGAAGCAAATCGGACAAACGGTTTTCATAATATAAAATTAAATTTTCTTTACAATCTTATTGTTTATTCAATATTTAATGAAGAATGAGCTATTATATGACTGAAAAGGTTTAATGAATGAACATGTAATTTTTGCCTAAAAATCAATGTTCAAGTTACTTTTATTTTGCAGAATTTAGCCTTGAAACTTGGTCAAAGTGTTTCTGATATGTTCTAATGTATTGTCTAGCTGTAATCTAATTTGCAAACTTGCATAATTAATGAGCTAATTTGCATAAATGCTAATTAATCATGTAAATTAGGACAGCTAGCTAATTATGCAATTCAAGTCATATGGAACAGGAACACTTTGGAACCAACTATGATACCAATATTCTATTGAATTGAATAAAAATTTTATGAACATAACTAGATGCATTGTTTTTTATTTGTTATTTGCAATGGAAGTCAATGATCAACAGGCCCTATGGCCAGCCAATGGCATTTGGCATTTTTAATCTGTATCTCAGAAAGTTAACATAGTAGATTTATGCAAAACTATTCTTTTTTTGATTTGTGTCAGCTAAATGGACAATTTGCCACCATTTTTGTCAAAATTGGAGAAGTTGAAATGTTTACCCCTGTACAACCAAAATGTGGCATTTTTACCCAAAAATGAGGTTTTCATAGAATTTTTGAAATCCTTGTGATCAGACAAATAATTTGGTGTATCATTTTAACTCCTGTGTGACATTTAATGACCTCTCTAGAGGTCACCAGGGGTCATATCTGAAATGCCTCCACATCTTAAAATAAACTTTGGATCATGTACTTGCATTGTAGTACTTCATGTGTGGACACTTTCATTCTTTTATCACAAAGTGCAAAGATTCGGCTTAGCAGCTGTACTATCTTGGGTTATCCCAACTGTAAGGTCTAAACAACAGTACAAAACCATGCAGCCTGACCATAGAGAAATCTGTCCTGATTAGAGGGGAAACAGTATCCAAAACATAAGGAACACAAATTTTCATCCATTCAATCCTGATATCAAAAGGGAAAAAATTATTATGAGAGTTAGTGCTGTGCAGCATCCTAGGGTGGCTCCACACTGCTCTGCATTCGACACAACATTTTCAACTGTTTCTGTGAGATTTTTGCATCAACTTTTACACTGATAGATAGAGTTATGTTCACAGATTTTTCTGAGCATAACTACAACATTTTACTCAATCTGGATTTTGAGTTTTCTTTGGAAATAGTTTCAACATTTTTGAATCTTCAATGACTGTAAGCTGAATATATATGTTGAACTTCATGGTATCATCATTGATTCTTCATTGATTGATTTGGATAATGGTGCACTTGAAGTGGACAATTGACCACTTGATGAGGACAATAAATTACCAGCATGTTTCTTTTGTTATGTAAATGTGCTCCCTTCTGGACTACACAGGACCAGCATCTACACAGGAACCTGTATATAAGTATGCACCACAAGTTCTACATAGTTTAAATACAACTTGCTCTGGATCTGTTATTTGTCAACTTTCGAAAGACGTTTGTAATACCCTCCAATCTCTCAAACTTAATAAGAACCCATGCAGTTTTCATGATCTAGCGAAACCAAAGAGGAAAACAAGACGCAGCAAAAGAAAGAAACAATCTCACTTTGAAAAACTTAACAAGAATAAGGACACTGTTAAATTTAGCATTCTTAATACTAGATCTGTCAGAAATAAGACTACTGAATTTGTAGACTTTGTTATTGACAATAATCTTGAAATTATTGCACTCTGTGAATCCTGGATCAAACCAGAGAACCAATCAGTCATTGGAAATATCACTCCAGATGGTTACAAATTTACCCACTGTCCAAGACCAGGTTCCAAACGTGGAGGAGGTGTAGCGTTAGTTTATAAATCTGGATTGAATGTACGTGTCTTAAACAGCGAATTGAACTTCACATCATTTGAATCGCTGTGTGTAGAAATTACCAGCAGCTCTACATCTCTTTGCCTAGTTATAATCTATCGTCCTCAACCTAAATCTACTGGATGCGCGTTTGGCATATTCCTTGAGGAATTTTCATCACTTGTTGATGAATATTTGATCAGCAATAGCACTGTCATCTTTGCCGGAGATTTTAATATCCATGTTAATAAGCCTACTGACTGTGAAGCGAAATCATTTGCAAGCCTTCTGGAAGCAAGTAATTTAGAGCAACACATTCATGTTCCTACTCATAGGGATGGCAACACACTTGATCTACTAATCACCCGCCAATCAGATCCTGTCATCTTCTCTGATCTGAAGGTTGTAGATGGCATCGGAGATACACCTGACCACTTTGCAATTTTGTGCAAACTTTTCCTAAAAGCCACCAGTCGCAACAAAACTTATCACTGCTAGAAATTTGAAGAGTATAGACATTGTCACCTTTTGCAAGGACATTAATGATTCTGACCTTATCAACACCCTTTCTGATTGTGATGTGAACCAACAAGTTGAGAAATATAATGACACACTACAAGGTATCCTTGATAAACACGCGCCTTCAAAAACTCGCTCTGTAAAAGTTCGTCCAAATACTTCATGGTATAACTCTGAAATCCTCAAAGAAAAGAAAAAGCGGCGTCAACTTGAGAACAAATGGAGGAAATCTCGCTGGAAATTGATCACCAACTTTACACAAGGCAAAAGCAACATGTTAATGCTCTTGTAAGGAAAGCAAAGCAACATTACTACAACAATTTGTTGATTGAAAATGCAAAGGATCAGAAGCGTCTCTTCCAAATCGCCGATCAACTACTTCATCGCCGTCAAGTCTCCCCGCTTCCTGATGCTACTTCTGATAAGAGTCTAGCTAATCAGTTCTGTGACTATTTTACAGAGAAAATAAGAACCATTCGCAAAGGGTTTGAGCTTGCCGATGATTGGTCCTGTGAGGATGTACGACCTGTTTTTCACAGCTTGACAACATTCGCGCCAGCAACTGAGGATGAGGTTTCAGAGATTATTTTCAAATCTCCCTCTACTTCGTGTGAACTCGATCCCATTCCAACCACACTCCTCAAGAAAGCTTCTGCTGCCACTGTGCCACTTATCACCAAGATTACAAACTGTTCTCTTAAAGAAGGAACCTTTCCTGACATTTTAAAAGTCGCACATGTACGCCCACTGATCAAGAAACAGAACCTGGATCAGAATGTCTTCAAAAATTACAGGCCTGTATCTAATCTGACTTTCCTTGGAAAGACTATTGAACGATGTCGCACTAGCTAGGCTATCATCATTTCTTCAAATTCATAATCTGAATGAAAAGTATCAATCAGCTTACGCGCATTCCATAGTAACGGAAACTGCTTTGTTACGAAAGTGCAAAATGATTTTCTACGTGCAATGGACAAGACCAAAATTACGCTGCTTGTGCTCCTTGACCTTTCTGCAGCATTTGATACTGTAGACCACAGAATACTTCTGTTGCGCATGAAAGAGAGACTTGGAATTGATAGCACCGCACTTAACTGGTTTCAAAGTTACTTATCTAACAGGAGCCAGTTAGTTTGTATTAATGACCAGACTTCGGACACTGCTGCATTGGATTATGGCCTACCGCAAGGTTCATGTGTTGGACCAGCATTATTTCCAATTTACACTCTGCCCTTAGGTGATGTTATAAGCAA
Source organism: Amphiura filiformis (assembly GCF_039555335.1). Lineage (NCBI taxonomy): Eukaryota > Metazoa > Echinodermata > Ophiuroidea > Amphilepidida > Amphiuridae > Amphiura > Amphiura filiformis. Next base: position 56,893,528 of record NC_092636.1, read on the forward strand.
GCATGAGGTAGACTATCATTTCTATGCTGATGATAGCCAATTATATATATCTGTTGAGCCTACTCAAGAAGCTGTTGATGCAGGCCTTGCCAAACTTGAGAACTGCATTGACGATGTTAGCGGGTGGAAAGGAAGCAACTGCTTGAAGTTAAATGACTCTAAAACTGAATTTATAATCATTGGCTCAAGACAGCAATTGGAGAAAGTCAACATTCCGCACATTAGGGTTGGTTCTTCATATATTGAACCATCCACTGACATAAGAAATCTGGGTGTTATGTTTGACACTTCATTGACTATGGAGAATCAGATCACGGCCATGTCCAAAGCTGCTTGTTTATCACTGCGCAACATTGGAAGTGTATGCAAATATTTGACCAGAGATGCAGCAGAAACTCTCACTCATGCTTTTGTGACATCAAGAATTGATGGAAATAATGCTCTCCTAAATGGTCTGCCAGATAAGCAACTTAATAGGCTCCAGAGACTACAAAACATGGCTGCACGCATCATAACTTACACCAAAAAGTCTGACCACATCACACCTGTGTTAGCGGACTTACATTGGTTACCTGTTAAACAACGAGTGTCTTACAAAGTTTGTTTGATCTTGTTCAAATGCATGCATGGTCAGGCACCCCTCTACTTGAGTGATCTAGTTGATGCTTTCACTCCGGCTAAATCTGGATTGAGATCAACGGACAGTGGGACGCCTGCTGGAGCTTCAGTACAAGAACCCTTTGGGGAGACAGATCCTTCAAGTTGGTGCACCTAAACTATGGAACACACTGCCTGTAGCACTAAGAACATGTGACAATATCGCAACTTTCAAATCTGGACTTAAGACCCATCTATACAATGAGGCATTCAAAGAGTGACTATTTTAGTATTTGACTCTTTTTATTATGAACTGTGTCACCATGTTGCAATATATTTTTCTCAGATCTTTTGAACTTGTTGTGTCAAGCGCCATTGAGCGTCGAAAGGCGGATACCGGCGCTATATTAAATCGTCATTATTATTATGTCAGGCGGATTTATCCGCCTGATATACTGTGAAGCTCCTAAATCTTCTTCTTTCTTTCTTTCTTTCTTTCTTTCTTCTTTAGTAGAACCAAAAATTGCTACTAGTGCCAGACGCTTGGACCAATGTTGACCAAACTTGGCCACAAGAAGCACTGACCCAAGCTTAATATAACTTCTACACAGATAGGGGTCAAAGGTCATGTAAGGGTTATTAGGGGTCATTTTGTGAAAATCTTAAAAATGCTACTGCTCCTTTAAATGACATGCTATGACCACCAAACATGGTCAGCAAGAACCGCTGGCCCAAGCTTCAAATAAGTTGTACCACAGATTGGGGTCAAAGTTCATGTAAGGCTTAATAGGGTCATTTTGTGAAAATATTTGCGTGAAATGTAATGAAGCAGCTATCATTAGAGGCAGCAACCTTGTGCAGGGAAACAGCTATTTGATAACAAGAGATAAGCATATAGTTTCGGTGCATGCTTGGGCATGTCTACTGGTGTGGTTTTAAGTTACCAGGAAAATTAACAGTAAATATTGTGCTGCTATTTTGATAATAAAAGAGGTAAGAGTTGTTAGGTTTGGAAATTATGCTATCCCATGATGCATTTATGAAAATACACACTAAAGGTTTGGAAATGATGCTATCCCATGATGCATTTATGAAAATACACACTAAAGGTATGTGATAAATGCTATATAGTTGCTTGTGCGGTGGGGATGGTGGTCAAATTATATTCCTTCCCATGATGCATTTATGAAAATCAATACATACACATTAAGGCTATATGGTAAATGCTATATAGCAATAATGGTGAATACCAGTACTCGGGTTTGTGGGGGGGGGCAAATTTTGAAATTTGTCCGATTGGGCTAAAACTTATATATAATAATCATAAGGGGATCATGAAACATCAGCTATGGTCATCCAAGGTCAAATGTTACAGCTGCTCCGATCTTGCAGTAACTCTGGGGAAATGATCCCTGACACTTGGGGAGTATGTAACCGCAAAGGTCATGTGAGGTCAAAGGTCAGGTCAAATTTAAAGTTGCTCCGATAGTGCTGTAACTTCAGGAAAATGATCCCTGACAATTGGGGAGTATGAAACCACAAAGGTCATGCGAGGTCAAAGGTCAGGTCAAATTTAAAGTTGCTGCGATCGGGCTGTAACTTGGAAAAAATGATCCCTGGCAATTGGGGAGTATGAAACCGCAAAGGTCATGTGAGGTCAAAGGTCAGGTCAAATTTAAAGTTGCTCTGATAGGGCTGTAACTTCGGAAAATGATCCCTGACAATTGGGGAGTATAAAACCGCAAAGGTCGTGTGAGGTCAAAGGTCAGGTCAAATTGTAAGTTGCTTCGATTGGGCTGTAACTCGGGGTAAATGATCCCTGACACTTGAGGAGTATAAAACCGCAAAGGTCAACTGAGGTCAAAGGTTAGGTCAAATTTAAAGTAGGCTGTTGCGGTGCATGAAAAAACACCGACAACCGACACCGTGAAAAAAACACCGAATAAACCGACTACACCGAAATTGCGTGTGGGCAGAGAGCGGCGAAATTTCCTTATGATATGAACGTGTTAAAAGTGACAAATATCATATTTTTCCCCTATGCATCAACCGTAAAGTCGGTGTTTCACTTCCCATGATGATGCCTTATAAAGAAAACTAGCGTGTTCTTTCTTTTTGTACGCTTAACAGATCAAATAAATGATTAATAAATGCCGTTTCGGGAGGAATCAAAACAATATAATAGCTACTAACGAGTCATGAAGTCGTTGAATTCACCGCTTTTTACGTAATAAACACCCGATTTAGCATTGAAAAGGTTAATTATATTTTCATATAAAAGTGCAAAATAATGGTAATCGGGCGGCGCGGGTGTACTTAAATCATCATCATCATGCATTCATGACGTGATTGAATGTGGTTTGGAATTGTTATACTTGTTATTAATTTATCAATTGGGCCTACATGTCGATGTTGAACAGATTAAATAATGATTTACCTACCTTTCATTTCTGTTGTCATGGAGTTAGAAAAAAAAACTACGTCATTTTGTTACATCTTGCATTACAAGTAGGCCTATAATATATCCATAAAATGCAAGATAGAATCCAAGCATAAATCCAGTAAATCCACAACTGATTAAAACACTGAACGGTCAACGAAGTATTCTAGTCAATAGGCTAATCATTCGTTTTTTATTCCCGATTTAAAACCTGCCCATATCCTGAAACGATCCGCACCATTGGAATGTGACAAGTGAACTCTGAAATTGCTGGGGAAAACCCGCGACCCGCTCAGTATTCCGGTTGTTGCGCATGACCATTACCGTTGTTTATAAGGGGCTGTGCAATAATGATGGGCCCCCGGGGAGGATAAAATTTCCGAACGGCCCGCCAAAAATCGCCCCCCCCCCACTTTACACATGCCAAAATTTTGGGATCCCAATTTGCAAACCTTATATTGGTCTAGACATATGTTGTGAGTGCATGATGCAGCGAGCAGGAAAATTTAATCAAAGTGTTTCCGTACTGTTTTCCTAAGCCTTTTTAGAGCGTTTTATTTAAAAGGCACCAATGAATGCGTGCCAAAATTAAAACTCCCCCGGCTGGCCAAAATTGCTTCCCCCAAATTATTTCCCCCTCCCCGGGCTCATAATTATTGCACAGCCCATTAAATTTGATTGTGTTACTGGTACAAGCTTTACCGCAAAATTGAATACTAAGTAGGTCATGTTTTCATTCAGTCAAAATATTATGGGTACAGAGGAACCGTACAGCGGCGCTCGTTGTCATGGGGACTGTGTTTATCCTCCTAATTTCCAAGAAAAGAGGCGCGGTCGGGCCAGAGTAATTGACACAAACAACAGGTGTTATGTAACTATTGCACGTTTTTTTCTCAATCAAACAAACAAACACAATTTATAATAAATTAAAAGCAATACAATTATGGCCTACAAATCAATGAAATATAAGCAAATATAAAAGATAACACCAAGCAAAAAATAAGTTGGAATGAAAACTGTTTTTCAGAATCAATTATATTTAATTATTATCAATTTAAGCACAAAATAATATCAAAATACATGTCATCATATCATGCATCATTTCCCTTTTTCGTACACGGAATAATTTATAAGCAAAATTCACTAAAAACACGAATTTTCTGAAATGTCAACTGATACTGCTACATGCGTTTATGATGATGTATGAAAAAAAATTACTGCCAGCGACCCCCCATCAGAATTCTTGGCTCCCAGTAAAACTTTTAACCCAAAATTACGAAAATTTACACTTTTTACTAGATCATAATTAAGCAAAATTCACTAAAAAACACGCATTTTCTGAAATGTCAACTGACACGCGTTTAATATGATGATGTATGAAAAATACATTACCGCCAGCGACTCAATCCCCCCCCCCACCCATCCATCAGAATTCTTGGCCCCCAGTGAAAACCCAAAATAACGAACATTAAAACTTTTTGCGCCAATTTTGATCAAAATTTGTTGCCCCACCCCCACCTCCTGAAATTTAACCCCGCCCCCCCCCCCAGCTGCCAAGAGCGATATTCATTCATATACATTCTATAAATAACTGTCACTGGGTTAATAAAATAACTGTCCAAGCGCAATATGATCTGAAATTCCCACGCCTGTGATTTTCCTATCCTTTGCATAAATTAACAAGCACATGGCGATGACGGGAGAGACGTGCCACCTGGATTTCTGATCGTAGTGCGCATGGGCAGTATTACAGATGCATAAATTAAAAAGCACATGGCGAGTTTATTGGCGACCGAGGCGCGGCGTGTATGTATTATGGTGTATGTACATACCTGGGGATTTTATAGCACGTGTCGTGGTGAGATATAAATAGAAATGGAAATTCGAAAATCACAAAAGCGCGCACATGTGTTTGGTTGTTTACTTATCTCTTTCTTCCATGGTTATATTTTACAAGATGGCCGGCATTATATCTGAATCATGAATGTAAAATGTACAAACTATTTACAGTCTTTCTCTTCAAAATACCAAACGAAAATGAGTTAAATAAAATGTACAAACAATTTACAGAGTTACAAACTTAAACAATAAAATGTTGTAAAAACTATTTACAGCCTTCAAAATACAAATCTTCAAAATACCAAAGGAAAAATGAGTTCAATAAAACGCATTAACAAATGTTTAATAAATCAATTAAAGAAACAACCATATTTCATAATCATCAAATAAAATATTCAAACTTATAATTTTCTTCATTTCTTGTCGCTTTAAAAAAAGCGTGGGCGGCCTACAAACACTGAGTAACACAATTAAGAGTAAATAATACATATTGATATATTCATAGTCCCATTGTCATATCCCATGTGACATAGGCCTACATATTCATAATGAGCTTGGGCGGCCTATAAATACAAAGTAAAATAATTAAGACGAGTAATAATTATATATAAATGCATTATTGATATATTCCATTTCCATGTGCGTTCACAATTCCATTGTCATGCGCAATGAGCTTCCGACAGTAAATCCACAAGTTATTCACAGTTGCATAATCTATTATTATACTGAAGTGCATTATCGACCAAGAATTGAATGGTAATAATTATCTCATAAAAGATTAAAGTCGCTTTGAAGTTATCCAATCATTAAAGTAAAATGCAATCATTATTCTTTACATAATCCAATTCATTTACATTTTCAACAAAATTAAATATATGAGTCCACTCGAAGCAGTTCAAATCAAATCATTATTCATTAATATTATAGTCCCAATCTTGAAGAAATATATAGGGCCTATGAGTCCACAACATGCAGTTCAAATGCATAAATATAATCCAAATAATTAACAAAGTTCCAAGTTCTTGCGATTTGTCTACATGGTCTACAGGTTATCTCGTAGAAAGACGCACATGTCCGCTTTCTCTGGCTTCATCTGTGCACGTTGCGGTGTAATGACTTGCCCCGCCTTGCTGAAGAGGCGCTCAGATGCCGAACTGCTGGCTTGGATGCAAAGGTATTTCTTCGCGAACTGGCTGAGCAGGGAAGGTTTTGCAGTTCACGCGCCACCAGTCCAGTGGATCTTCTTTGGCTGTTGCGTTTGGGAATTTCGTGTACATGTCAAGTTCTTTTTGTAGGCGATCCCTTGGAGATGCACCGGCAGATGCGGGTGTTTGGGGTGTCTGTAGTACTGTGAGCTCCGCCAAGGTCTTCATCGCCTTCTTTGGTGGTTCACGCACGTCGGCAATCTCCTCCTCTTCATCGTCGTCGAAGTTCAACTCGTGAGCTTGATCCAAAAGGCCTGCTTTTACGTGAGCTAGCTCGTCCCCCTGGGTCAGAAAGTCAGTCTGAAATTAATAATAAAGAAAGAAAGAAAAGGAAAGAAACTGGTTATTTAACGTTATCTTAACGAATCCTTTCGTTTATTCATATTCATCATAACAACTTAAAAATTTAACAGTCAATAAGAGTTACAAGCTGCTCATGCATATGCATTAATCCATTTTCTCCTCAAAAATAAAAGCCTAAGCTTTTTCTTTAAAGATTTATATGCACCAGGCAGTCCATCACATAACTGGAAAGAAAGAGATATTAAGAGTTAAATTCAAATGTTTTTATTAAAAGAAACAACCCTCACCTTGTATCGAGGGTCCAAAAAACTTGTTGTGTTGATCAGCAACTCTTTCTCTTCGTCGCCGACGAACCTGGCTTGAAGTTTAGTCAGAATCTCTTGCTTTATGTCTATGGTAAGCTGTTCATCGGTGGTAGCAGGGTGTAATTCAAATTTGGCTAGTCTATGTAGAACGGCCTTCAACGCCGAAATGGTAATATACGAGTCACCTGACAGAATGTCAGTAAACGTGGCGAGTGGAGTAATTGCCTTGTTCAACGCTTCCAACACATCAATGTCTTGCCACTTCGGTACCAAATGGGCAGTGTCGCGGTTGCCTTGCAGCACAGTAGTCACCGACTGACGGGCCTTCAGAAAGCGATCTATCATGCGGGCCATCGATCCCCATCTTGTAGGACAAGCCTGTAATGGAAAAACAAGAACGAAATAAGATATGGCAATTTGTAAATGAAAAAAAAATTGAATATCTTGTTATCTTTCAGTATATTATATAAATCAAAGTTTTCAACATTTTACATGGGTCATGACATTACAAAAAGGTTTATTTTCATTATGTTAACGGCATTGCATAATTATGTAAATGACAGTCGGAAGGATCACGGAGTTTATCGTTAAACATGTTGAACATTAATGATCGTGTATTAACATAATGGCTCGACGTCAATTCAGCTGCACAAGGCAACAATGCCTTCAAATTATTCAAGATGGTCAAAATGTCAAGATAGGCAACCATCTTTCATCTGAAACAGTAAAAAACACAATTATGATATTGTTAAAGAGATACAAAAAACAAACTTACCACAGCCAGTTTAACTGGTGCTCGAGGAGTTGCCTCTTGTGCGTCAAGTTCTTCTTGCTGGCGGAGTTGCACCTTCTCCAATTCACGTTTACGCTTAAAACTCATGCTGAATGCTGCGGTCGCCTTAGAGCAAATAGCCACCGCGCGACGTAGCCGGTCATCCTTGCTGATGGTTGTTGTTATGGCCAGATGCAAATTATGTCCGAAGCAGGTGACCCCCTTCCAGTCGAGGTCCCTGCAGGCCTTTACAATGTTCGCTCCATTATCTGTCGTCATTGCCACCTGCTTATCTACATCAAGTCCCCAATGATCAAGCAGGTCAGTCATACAAACTGATAAGTTCGCCGCAGTATGATCCTCAGGCACATACCTAGTTCCAAGGCTTCGCGATCTCAATCTCCACGCTTCATCAACCCAATGCACGGTGTACCCAATATATGGCGTCATACCATGACTTGACCACATGTCAGTGGTAGACGCAAAGAAGTCAATGTTACTAAGTTCTTCAAGCACAGATGTCCTTGTGGTGTCATATAGCTTTGCCGTCCGACGACTGAAAGTAGACTTGACCGGGAGTTGGTACCGCGGATCCATAACACGCATCAAGTGCTTAAATCCAGGTCTCTGCACCGAATTGAAGGCCTGTCCATCCTTCGCAAGATAAAAAGAAACGGCGTCGGTTATCTCTTCATAACGTTTTTCACCGGGCGTCAATTTCCTACTTCGCTCAATCGCGGCTGCCAATGTTGCTTGCTGAGACCCCGCAGGCCTAGATGATGATGATGATGAATCGGGTGCAGAATACGCGGGCTTCTTCTTCGAGGAGATTAGCGAGTGCTGAGGTGCATGACGATTTCTTAGATGTCCTAGCAAATTGGAAGTGTTGCTGCCCTTGTTTTTAATACTATTTCCACACAACTGGCACTGTGCAGACAAGCCATCAGCATTTTTCTTGAAGTAAGTCCACACGAGGCTAGGCATGATGACAAGATGATAAAGCGGTAAACGTTCAAATCCAAAGCAAGAATCAATTCGAATTCCAAAGATGAATAGTAAAAATTAAATCCAATATGCGACGACGATATATATAAATATAAATTCCGTATTTAGATGCTGATGCTGACTACTTATTAACGAGTTGCTCAAAAGAGTGATATATAGCGTGTATCTGTAAGGGTTTAAATACCGCGGAGAAGATTCACGAGAACAATTAAGGCCCTTGAGTTTCCCGGAAACTGATTGGTCCGTTAAAGGCCTACGCTTATTGGTTGTTTGCACTATGAGCAATCGGAGCAAGTGTCCACAAAATGTGCATTTCCAATAATTTTGTGCTAGTTTGGGTCTAGTTTTTTGTTCTTAATTAACATATGAAGATGTATAAAAATAAGTTTAATTATCTACCGAATGCGTCTCAATGTGACAATTACGAATATATTTATTTTATCTGCTTACATTGAACATAACTGGGCACAAAAACCGTTTTTATCCTAAAATTACCAGTAAAATCATATAAATCATGCATACCGGCAATCGTATTTGTAATTGTCGTTATATTAAAAGTTAAAGAATAAACTCAATAAAGATAGGTCTAATAAAGTAAAATTATAAAAATAATAATAGGCCTAATAATAGTAATAATATAAAACATCTAGGCCAGTAAAAAGTATAAGCTTTAACATTGAAAAAAAAAAAAAAGTAACAAGTAACCTTACTAAATAGTTTAAAAATAAATAAATAAACGTGTCAATAGACTTAAGAAATTTTATTGCATCTACTACATATATTAATGCAAAAAGGAAGCACATGTAGTTATTATTTTCTGATTTGAAATAATAAAAGAAATCGTAAATAGGCGTATAAAATAATGTTTATTAATTCGATATTGCAACTTGAATAAATAAGAACGTAAATAACAGACGCAAGCATTTTAATATATTTCTTAACATTTTTATTTTTTTAACCCGTCGGCAGAAATTAATTTTACCCAATCTACCGATCAAAAGAAAAAAATGATTATTCAACTTTTCGCTGATATCGAACTTTGTTATTTTGTTAGATCTGTACATAACATGCATAATAGGATGCTCTAAACACTCACCAGGAACCACCGGGAACTGGTTCCGACCAGTTGAACACATGTTTTTAGCCTTCACACTGCGGTCAGGTCGTTCACAGGAAGTCGAATTGGCACTGTTCATCACGGCCACGGCGTACGTGTGTATGGGTAAATAAACCATGCATTGGATGTTTATCGATTGCGGCGTGCATTGGGTTAAGCCATGGATTGTTGAATGGTTTGCGACTTTAGTGTATTGATTTTATAAACTCTCCACACATTAGCGTGACTTTTGATCTAATTATGAAGTAAGTACTTGTCTGAAAATAGCGCAAAACATCGATAAAATGAAAAAACAACCGGTACATTTTTCGGTGTTTATGCACCATTGAAATTCTCGGTGCATGCGGTGCATAGAATTTTGAACCACCGGCGGTGTCGGTGGGGAAAATAAACCGAATGTTAGTCGGTGCATCGATGGACCGCAACTGCCTACACTAAAGTTGCTCCGATTGGCCTGTAACTCAGGGAAACCAATTTCTGACACTTCATGAGTATAAAACTAAAAAGGTCATGCAAGGTCAAAGGTCAGGTCAAATTTAAAGTTGCTCCGATTGGGCTGTAACTTAGGGAAAATGATCCCCGACACTTGGGGAGTATGAAACCATAAAGGTCATCTGAGGTCAAAGGTCAGGTCAAAATAAATATTGCTCCGATCAGGCTGTAACAACTTGCGGAAATGATCCCTGACACTTGGGGAGTAAAGGTCATCCAAGGTTACAGGACAGGAAAGGTCAAATGAGGTCAAATGTTAAAATAGGCCCGATTGGGCTTAAATGTGATACAAATTATCCTTGATTTGAGATAGCATGAGTAGTCAACTCACGTTTACCCGAGGTCAAAGGTCAAATGAGGTCAATCAGAAGTCATCGCCTGACATTCGTGGCTCGTGAGCCACAGTAGCTCTAGTTATTATTATTAAGCAGTTGCAGACTACAGCATTATACACAGGGGAAAGTATTTGCTTTGATATGATGCATAATTCACCATTCATGACCATACTGATTCCACTCAATTTGAATACAAAGTAGTAAACACTATTCAATTCAGGATTAGATTAGGAACTGACTACACCTGACAGACTCCTGAGATTATTTTGATGTTGAATTCAAGAAGGTTGTAAGTGCTTTGTTATTATTATGCACTTACATGCAAGAGATTCTTGTCTCATTCAAATGTCATCCTGCCATCACAAAGCTAGAGCTATTATTGTGTCAAAGCTACCATGCCTGTCATTTGGTTTTAAGGGCTGGGGTATGAACGTATGGACAGTATTTTCTGTGGGACATGAGAGTACATCAGACATAATATCGAATTGCATTCCGAATACGAAGAATGTCCTTCTGATATATGAAAGTAATTTTGATCTTTTGAAATTCACGATATAGTACACTTTTTTTTGGTGTTTTGGGGGAAATTATCCATGTACGAAAGGTCAAAATTTCAATTGATCGTCTGCTTTTCATCCCGGCTTCATACACTTTAAGTACATAATCATTAGATTTAGAAAGTTTATTTCGAGGACTGTTAAATATTAACAATTTTAAAAATATCAAATTTTAATAATTTGTCATCAAATTTGTACTAATACAAACAAACAAAAATTTGATATCAGAAGGACATTCCTCGTATTCAGAATTTAATTTGATATGTCTGATGTGGTCTCATGTCCCACAAAAACTACTGTGGAAACGTTCATACCAGAGCCCTTATCTTGGAAGCTTTATGAAGTCACAGTATGAACACTAAGCAGTGGAGTAATACTTTCACATTTGAGGGGGACCTGGGGCAAATCACCCGGGGGGGGGGGTGTCAATATATACTGATCCCCCATTACAGCAAATGAATTTAGAAATTTGAACAAAACCATCATTTTTGCCCTGCGCGGAATTGACCCATTTTCTTTTTAAATGGAAAGAAAGCGGACATAAATGGACTTTCGACCTGCCAAAAATCGCTTGGGCCCCCCTTTTGACCTGCCAAAAAATGATTGCCCCCCCTTTTGGCCTGCCAAAAATCTTTGCCTCCCCTATGATTCGCCGCCCGGGGGGTACACATAATTATTGCAGCACCCCTTTATCTTGTTTCGGGTGTATATTTTATTTTGGATTTTAAAAAAATGTGCTGGGAACATACAATGTACTGGTGCTAGACACAAAGTTATTTGGGTGGGAGCTTTAGTACTTCCGCCGTGAAAAGGGGGAGGTGGTGTGTTACCCCGGATCCTGGGTATTAGGGGCCTGGAGCTGCACGTTTAGGGAGCCAGTAAAAAGTCAAGAAAAGGTTCTGTATTAATTAATAGCAAATAGCAATATAGTTGAAACAAGTTGTTGTTTAAAATGAAAAGAGAAAAAGTCAAGAATTTTATTACCCCACCCCCAATTTAGACAGCAAAAAATGCCTGATTATGTGTTCATACCCTGGCCCGGCCCAGCGGCCCGTAATGGCTCTCAGTGCCTAGGTCTGGGGAGCTTACATGTACAATTTTCAGCAAGAGCCTTAGACAATTGCCAACAAACATGTCCCCTTCACAAATGATGTGCCAATAATTCATGATATGACTCAATTTATATCATTTATGTGTAAACAGTGTAAAAAGTATGAAAAAGTGAAGGACACATACATTTGTATATTCTTTACAACATTTTCCGATGCAAAACGATGATTGTACTTCACATTATGCAATTCAATTAAACTGACTTAGGTTGCAAGCAAATCACCATCTTCTCAAAATCAGGCGCTCCATTTAAATAGGCATTTGTGTACATCCATATGCACTTGTCGGCTGCTAGCCTGCTACATGTACATGTATCTCTTTTTAAATACCTAGTAATAAATATCATAATCAACTCAAGTGGAGGTCTCTTCAAATCATCTCCAAGTCACATGGTTTAGGAATGTTAACCATGTGACTTGGGGATGATTTGAAATTAACTCCACTTTTAAAATGAGTCCGTTATTTATTCCTAGTTCAACTAAATATTATAAAACATGTAGCAGCCAACAACAGTCCCCACCCCATCCCGAGGAAATAAATGCCATTGATGGGGCTTGTGATCCTCCCCCCCCCCCCGACCCCCAACAGTCTGAAAATGTAGAAAATTCAATGCTAGGAAATTGTTGAATAATGGCTTGTGCTCCCCACCATCATGGTCGGTCCCCCAATAGGATGACTCATCCTCGCCGAATAGATAAGTAACAGCGTTAGTACGGCGCTGGCAGAGTGATCATGGTGGGTGATGATCTCATCAAATGTTGCTTTAAAAAATCACTGTTCAAAATAGGCAATCTTTGCTAAAAAGATATCATTGAAGTAGGAAGTAACTTTCATCTGACCAAATTCAAACATCTACATCAACTGAAAATATTAAACTAGCACACCTTCAAGTCTTTGCATTAATGACCACTACAGACCCATGAATAACATCACAATGATAAGAAGCTGAAGATCAAGTTTAACTAAATTATTTTTAAAACATGCGTTGCAAAAAACGAACATCACTGAAAAATGATAGCTTAAATCTGGGGGGAGGGTCACTCGCTACTTGACTTGCTACGCACCCGCGTCCATGAAAAGCGTCTAAAAGGGTATGTTTTTCACCATACAGCGTCGTTGACGTCTTTTTGAAAAAGGGGTACTTTTTCAGAAGGCATCGCCATTTAGGGGTCCTTTTTCAGCCAAATCCTTAGACGTTTAGGGTTATTAATATTATTGTTTGAGTGAGTTTGCACTAATTTGATAAAAATCACCACTTTTTAATTGATTCTTGTTACCTTTGTGCATGTTTTCTAGGTCTGCAACAACAAAAAGACACATTGGGTATCAAATTAGCTCATTTTCCTGTTTACGCCACTTAGGGTATAAATTAGATATTTCTCAGTTGATGCCATTTAGGGTATGGTTTTTGCATGTGCTACGCCATTTAGGGTAGGATTTTGCATGTGTTTCGCCATTAAGGGGTGCAATTTGGTTATGTGTAAATTCGCCATTAAAGCCATTAATTACGGTATAACATTTCTTTAAAAATAGATTAGTATTCATTTTCAATAAAATATTAGCATTTACTGTCAGATATGTCCCCTTTTAATTTTGAGCCGAACAAGTGAGGTAAAGCAAAGAAAATCTGAATTTACAACTAGCGCCAATATGCATGTTACTCCGGCGGTTGTAATATACATTGTATATATCAATATGGTACGACCCTCTGGCGTGTGTGTGTGTGTGTGTGTGTCCCACACGCCGTGTACGTAGTACTGTGTTGACATCGCATACGCGTAATATTTCTATCGTAATAATAAAACGCCAGTTTCGGCGGTTTATTCAAAATCTCGGATTTTGACTAAACTACAGCACCTAAAGTCTTGATTTTTGCAGAGAATCTTTGTTTACTAAAGTACATTACAATCGTGTAAAAACCTTAATTTAACATTTTTTTTGAGGCGTTCTCCTCAGCAAATGTTATAATATGGCTTTAAGGGTGCATTTCAGAGGTGGTCGGACGCGGGTGGGTAGCACTTTTGTGTGAGAGTGACCCCCCCCCGAGCTTAAATTTGGTACTGGTAGCCTCGATAGTGTATTTTTATAAATATAATTATTGTGTGCTGCAAATTCAAGAGTTAAGAATAGGCCTAGATAATCACCCATCCCAGACCCACAAAGTCTGTAAACACAACCCTGACCTTTTAAACCCACCCCCATCAATGTCAATGATCCTTGTACATAAATATGCTGTACGGTACTGTAGATTTATTTTTAAAATGATCCAATTTAGGGTGGCTTTTGCTCAGGTCATATCATCAGTCACTCAGGTCAGGTCTAGTACAGCCTACAGGGAACCTACATGGATCGATGACACACATTCGATGGGTGTACAGGGAACCTAGGTACCGTTCACAAACACTTGTTAGGGGGGGCTGATATATGCAAAAAAATTTCATCATGAAAATTTTTCGGGGCCCCTTTTCATATCTCAAAATTTCAGGGCCCCCCTTTTGACATGAAAATTATGGGTCAACCCCATAGAAAAGCATACGAACTCAATTTTCCCAGGAAAATTTGTGGTCAATTTTTTTCAGCCCCCCCCCAATCAGAGGCGTAGCGTCATAGGGGCATGTGCCCCCCCATCAAGTGCGAAATAAAACAAAATCCCATAGGAAAATTGCCAAAAAATGGCTTGTTCCCAATAGGAGGGTCAAAACCAGGGGTAGCATCCTGGGGTAGCATTAAGGCCCGAAAGTCGGGGGTTGTTTTCCCGTGTTTTTCACTCCCGAGCTTGCAGAAAATCCAAATACATGGGGTGAAAATTAAATCTCGGGGGTGAAAAATATTTTGCAGTGTAGTCAGGGGTCCAAAAGTAGAGGGTCAGAGTTCACCCCCGAGCTTGCACATATTCCCAATATAGAGGGTGAAAAATTTATATTTTTTAAATTTAGGGGGTCATTCACCCCCGATAACGCTACCCCTGGTCAAAACTTTTAAGGCCCCCCCTTTTGCATCAGGCCCTCTTAACAAGTGTTTGTGAACGACCAAGTTTTTTCCAATAATCGATATAATATGACAATATCTGTTTTGCCCCGTTTTTTAAGTTTGCGTTGTTGCGAACTAGTCAAGCTTTGTATTTACTAGCTGGCCTCAGTATACACATGTACACAAACACCACATTAATAATTAGCTTTCACTGATACTATGCTATGCTACTCGCATCCACAAATCACTACAAAACTGAGCTGTCACCAGACCTCCCCAACCTCACAGCATCACATGATGTTGTCATCAAAACAAAACGGCCACTTCCGCACACATTCGATGATGCATAGCAATTTTTTTGCTTGAGAATTGTCTTACCTTGAGCGATATTTTGTCCAACATATTTACGTTGACTGTTACCGTGTAGTTCGTATTTTCCATATGAGATGGAAAGGCCTGCTGCATACATGCGCACACAGCCAAAGATAGAAGAAATCGATTGATTTTTACCTTCAGGCAATAACAGAATTATAATGCATGTGATGCTGAATAATGTAGTGGAGGTACCACTAAACCGGGTTAAAACTGACCTTTTACCATAGCGTGTATAGCAAGCCATTTGGATCATAACGCATTGGTTCAAGATACCATGGCCGTACCAGTATGCTTTTGTCCCGGTCCCCGCACTCCGTGCATCCGCGGGTATTCATGCTTGTTGGTGAACTTTAAAAACACCCCCTTTTGCATCTCATTTCGCTAAGTTTTTAGGGGAAAAACACCTCTTTTTTTAGCGATTTCGCGAATTATTTGCCCTTCGACAATACCCCTATTTTCGCTAAAACGCAAATGATATTTCTAATATACTCTTTTCTGGCAGAAACGCGTCGGCTGCTCGATGGAAATACCCTTTTTTTTCAATTTCGCGAACACATGGTTTGAAAAAACACCCCTTTTTTGTGTGTTTCGCGAATCGCGTTTCTTCATCTGAAAACACCCCTTATTTCGCGAAATTTTCGACGAGCATGAATATCCGCGGATGCATGGAGTGCGGGGACCGGGGCTTTTGTGCGATTTTGTCCCGATAATATGGTCCAGAACCATATGGCCCTGAACCATATGGTACAGGAGCATGTTTGACTTATAAATATTTTCAATTTAAGTACATACTCCAGGAGCATGTTTGACTACTTATAAATATTTTCAATTAAAGTAGATAGGGCCTACATGCCTCTGGAGCATGCATGTTTGACTTTGGAGAGCGCTGCGGTACCCGGTATAGTTCCCTCGCCTTGCACTGAGGTCGCGGGTTCAGTGCATTTGGTTTATCCCGATTCCATGCTCGCTCATAGGCAGTCCGGGATCTCCGGTTTCCTCCTGCTTTCAAAAAATCGGTGATTACCGAAGTTGTTTGGCCGTATCAAAAACTCTTCACCCAATGGAATTTGGGGAGCTGCACAGAAAATTGGTGGATGTTACAATCTAAGTGTGTCTAAGGTCTGCGCCAGGTTCGGCTGCAACTGGTCTATGCGATCTGATTGTGATGATTCACCATGGCAGCGAATAGGAGAGAGCGGGGAGTGTTCGCCCTATTTTTTTCTGACCAGCCTAGCGATGTCAATTTTAAGTTTGGGGATGACCTGATTAGAAAGCCCTATATGTCTTGGCTATATATGACAACAAGAACTAGGCCTTACAATAGCAACAGGATAGAGCAAACAAAAACTTGCAAAGTGGCGAACTTGCACCAGTTAAAGTTAAATAGGGCCTATTACATAATAACAATAACATATTCAATGCAAACATTCAGCAAGAGTATATTAGGGCATTCATTTTCTTCTGGGGAGTTACTAAATTTATTGCAGGGGTCGGGGTCAGTGTGAAATGTAGGGGTCTATAAAGTGAGGTAAAACATATTTGCTTAAAACTTCGGGGGGATTTATAGGACATAAACGAGGGTATGAGTAATACTGATACTACATATAACTTGCTTTTCGGTAGTTTTATCTTGTTTAATGGTATAATTATTAATATTTTGCATAATATGCATAATATATAGGCCTACGCTTCAAACGGGGGAAGAACACGTACGAGGCTGAACTTTACCCACACAATTTCTCCTTTTTCAGGAGAAATACGCATAAAAAAATTGCAGCAAGTGTCAACTTGTAATGTAATAATTATTCTCTTCGAACAGAGATAAACTTGTTTTTTGCTATAGACCTGCCCTTTAATGTAAGAAAAAATTGCGTTTTGGTGTAATTTTTTTGTTTTGGTTGCAGTTCGATGAACATAATAATTATGTCACGTAGCTAATATGAGAAGTTTATAATGACCTATGTCACCTAATTTTCCATCACCACCAACTTCCCCGATGGCCGTAGTGAATCACGTGCCGTGGGCGAACCTACCCTAACACTCCCCGCTCTCCCCTACAGCGCTTTGAACCTTTCAAGATCTGGAAAAAGGCGCTATATAGGCCTATATCCGAAATTTATTATTATTTATTTATAGTCGCTGAGGTAAAAATTCCATCATTTATTATAAAAATGTTTTGATAAACTACCCTTTATAGCGCAAAAACCTAATACATCTCAATGCGCATGGACAAATTTCGAAAAAAACCCTAAAAAACTATAAATGTTGTGGAAATCTCACATTGTGTTGAAGCAACACCTAAATATGACCCAAATGGCTTGCCATATCGGAGTTATCCCTGAATGAAAGAGTCATCTCGTCACTCGACAACAAAATAATTAAAATTGACAACGGGAAAATTTAATTGCTTTCGTAATTTATTACAAATGTAAACTTATAAATGTAATATACGCCTATATATGTACTGTTATTTTGCAAGTATAAGCCTTATTTTCAACTTAATGATGAATAAGTCCCGGAATAAGTTCTCATGAAGTGCCACTGATCTGCGAAACCTCCCTCTACGTGCGCGCCAACACCCCCTGTTCATGTGCCAAAAATGATCTTTACCCCCTCCCCTTCAAGTTACAAATGCAAGATTTTGGGGAACCCAATTAATTCAAAAACCTTCCCATTCAGCATGTTCAGTGATCCCAGCGCGTTAAGTGTAAAATAATAATAATAATAATAAATAAATAAAATTGTTTGTAAATTACTTCACTTTGAAGTGTCATTAGGGAGCATTGGGTGAAAATAGGCCTAGGCCTATGACCTTTTTAAAATTGGGTCTTTGGATGAGAGCCAAAAACCGCCTCGAAAATTAAATTTCTGGTTCCATATGGCTTTGTAACTTTGTTGGTTTCAAAAGCCAGTACCGGTAACAAAAGCTATAAATTTGCGTTTTTTGGGTAGGCCTAATGGTGAAAAATTGGTATACTGAGCATCCGAAAGTCGACGGTGTGGCCGGGCGGTGTGGCACCAGAAGCAGAGGAGTGTCAGAGGTATGAATGTGTGACAATAATTGCTTGCCCCCCCGGCCCCCGCCACCTCTCGGCTTGTCAGCTTGCGCCTCCCCTCTCGGCTTTCCACCCCCCCTTTCCAATTATTTTTTACCCTTCCAGTATTAGGGGGCCTAATCGTAAAATTATAGATGCGCAATAATTGCGCATCTATAATTTTACGATTGCCCTGGATTGGCATTAACCAGGTTTAACCAGAGAAGACCTTTGGTTTATAATATTTTTATTGGTTAATAATGCCAAAGGTCATTTATCTGACCTTGTGATTTGTTTTTAAAATAAGGAGCACGTTACCAAAACATTAATCACTCACTCATAAGAATAAAATTCACCATCAACCAAGAAATCGAAGGATATCATGTAAGTCAACGTTAATCCTATTACAAGAGTGAAACATTTTATGTTTTTTGACATGCAATGAAATAATAACAAATTTTATTTGTCTTTTATTTTATAGAAACACAATTAGTGCAGAATTCGGCAGATTTGATTTGTCGCATGCGTGTGAATTTTTACCTTGATCGAATGCCGGCACAGGAAGCAATTTATCACATTTTCCAATGATAAACGGAGTAAGTATAAATTGTAAAGTATGCGGTATATCATGATATGCATTTAAGAAATAAAGGGTAATGCTTTATCCTTTACACCCAAATAATGTGTCCGAGGCAGCCGGCAGTAAAATTAAACGTAAAAACGTCCCATGCAATGCATGCATGCATTGCATGGGCATGGTCCGCGCACACTTGGACTACGCATCTGCAGCGTGTCTTGGACTACACATCTGCAGCGTGGGATCCGTACACTGTCAAAAACATTACTGATCTTGAAAAAGTCCAGAATGCTGCAGCTACTGGCTAGATTCGCGCTTTTGCGCTGCCTTAGAAACAGAATCTCCTGCTTCCACAAGATCCTTCTTCAGTCTTCAGTGCGGTGATCCCTTTGCAGCTAGATGAAGTTATATACCTCATATATAGATTCCTGTCATCTGATTGGTTGAAAGTGCAGTCATTGAATTAACTATGCCCGCAAAATGAACTATGGACCGGTCCATGGAAATGAACTATGGACCCGGTCGTCATGTGCGTCCACGATCAAACTGCGCGTTTTCCCAGCGTAAAATGATATTACGCACGCGTTAATGTTTTCACGCGCTACAAATACGCAGAAATCGCAGATTGTAATCTGTGTGCCGTTCGCATTGAAACTATTAATTTTTCTTCCCAAAATCGATGCTTTTAACCAAACAGATGACAAGAATCTTAAGATTTGTATAAAACAAATATTGACTGCTTTTTATTGGGCATGGTTAAAATTATAGGCCATGGTGATCTCAAAACCATGACTATGCCCTCGGCCACGCCTCGGGGCATAGTCATGGTTTTGAGATCACCTTGGCCTATAATTTTAACCATGCCCCTCATAGCAGTCAATATTTGTATACTATACTGGGATTGGTGCAGGTGCAGCGTCAGAGCCATAAAGGTGCAGGTGAAGAATAAGGTGAAGAACTAAGCAAAGTTGACAAAACAAGACGAAACCGAGGGTGCGTTAAAAAGCCTGGTATGGTGACTACATATACAAATGACTTCGTACCCATGCACAGCATGGGTACGAATAAGCAGTATACAAAGACAGTGTACATGGATATCCATGGAGGAGCTGTCAAAAATTACATATTTCAAAACCAGGATAACTGCGCCCATTATGAAAATTTACACAAACCCATCATTTTCAAAATACAATGAAACCCTATATTCCATTTTTGAAAAATATGATCCCTAATGTTTACTTACTTTTGTTCAGCAAAAACCAAATTCCAGTTTGTCAAATTCATGTCTCAGAATGTTTATATTTTGTAGACTGATAAATGTTTCCATATATTGCACCCAAGTGTCAGTGCTAAACCCCTCATGTGGAGCAAATGATATTACAAGAAGTCAATTTGACCAACCACATTTATAGATTAGGCTGTTCTTCCCCACCCATAATGATGTTTTGAAGCATGACCAAGCAACACCTTTAATCTTCTCAAGGCTAGATGACAGCATGTCATGTTTTAATTGGCCAACACCAAACATGTGATACACATGGCAGACCTAAGCCAAGCTCTTTCAGTGAGTATGAAATCTCTGTTACCAGTGTATTGAAAAGCACATGTTCGGTGAAGTGCATCAAAGAAATAAATTGTTTGTAAAGACTTGATACAGTCTATTAGGCAACATGCTGTACATAAAGGCCTACAGGCTGTAGTTTGCCAAATGAAAATGGTGGCAAGTTTGATCAGAAGAATTTATGTTGTGGAATTAAAACATTTATACATCATTTTGGCAACAAATTTCAACCAAATTGTTATTTTAAAAGGATATTCTTACAGAAGGACTTCTCCTTATCAAGTTTAGCAACAAAAGACATTGGTGAGTAAGTAACTTGTTGTAAAAAAACCTGCTGCACATGGCCATGTCATGGAAATCATGATTTCCTAATTTCCATGTGGATTGTTAATTGATACCATTTTCCGCGTATAGTGACTACAGCAGACTGGAACCCACAGGTACCCGCATCCCTTTGATGGCAGGCAGGGCGGCTTCCTTGAAGGCTATGGTGGTAGAGAGAGTACAGCAGCTGCTGGTAGCTGGTTCCAGATCTTAACTGTGCGTGGATAGTATGAGAATTTGTAGGGTCTATAGTTGCTTCAGGCAAGGAGTACTTTAGCTGGTGGTCATGCCGTCCAATGAATGATGCAGGATGAATGCCTGGTGGGAATCTGATGTTTATGAGTTGGTAGTGGATTTTGTAGAATATTGTAGCTTGAGAAAGTAGGCGTCTGGTGTGGAGAGGATCCCACCCCAAGGTGGTAATAAGGGGGTGACCGATGTTGTTCTTGGTAATCTCCAAACACAAAAGCGGGCTGCAGCTC
Source organism: Amphiura filiformis (assembly GCF_039555335.1). Classification (NCBI taxonomy): domain Eukaryota; kingdom Metazoa; phylum Echinodermata; class Ophiuroidea; order Amphilepidida; family Amphiuridae; genus Amphiura; species Amphiura filiformis. Next base: position 56,914,929 of record NC_092636.1, read on the forward strand.
TTTGTACTTGCTCAAGTTGGTCCACTCCTGTTTTGGTGTATGGGTTCCACGTCTCAGAGGCATATTCCAACTGCGGACGAACAAGGGCTTGAATGTACGCCTTGGCCTTCACTTGTTGTTTACATTGTGTTATTTTTCTTTGTAGTAGTCCAAGTGTACGGCTAGCCTTCTGTCTGATCTTGTGACAGTGGTCGTCCCAGCGGAGGTCATGCGAAATGGTCACACCGAGGTAGTCATGATGATCTACCCTCTCAAGGGGCTCACCAGAGAAAGGTGGTGGCTGATGTTAAGCTTCCTCGTTATTGTTAGGACAGCACACTTCTTGATGTTAAAAGACATCAGCCAGGTAGATGACCATTCGGTGAGAACTTCAAGATCTTTTTGAAGAATGGCATGATCTTCTGGATTGGCAATTTCTCTATAAAGGATACTATCATCGGCAAAGAGTCTCATTTTGGATTGGATATGGTCTTGAATATCATTAATATATAAGAGAATGGCATCATGGACATTGACCACACCAAATACATCGCCCCAAAGCATGAAAGACAGAACGGACCAGAAGAGGACACAACAACCAATACCAAATTTACCAGACCAACACCTATGCGTCGGAAATACAACCAATACAAGATAAGACAGAACAGGCTTTTCCATACAGTGAACAATAAACAAGAAATGGAATCCAATGTTAACATATAATTTCTGCACAAGCGACTGATATCCTATCTTTAGTATTGATGCTTTCAGCCTTTAAATGATAGCAAGAAATGGAAATCGCCCCAAAGGAAAGATTTTAATCGTGAAATTGATCGCCACATCTTATGGATTCACATTATCCTCCGGCAGAAATGTCAAACTGTCAATTACAACGTCTACTAGTGGACTGGTTTTGAAATCCACTCTCATCAAACTAATCAAAACTGTAAACTAAAATTTTATCGAAAAAATCAAAAGAAGAAATACTAAATATTGCTTAGTTTCAATGATGCTTACCGATCGAGTCGCCTTGATGGTGTATTTCCGATCATTTTGCAACATGGTTGAAAAATATTTCCAAGATGCGAGTATCGCCATTATGCATGGCCCGGTAACCTGGATAAAATTTAACGCGCAATCTATCGTCCAATCCTAGTTCACCTGAGTGATCATGTGGTTTGCCGAATGAAACCGAATGAAGCCGAATGAACGGTATCGGTGTCGGAACAAGGATTGTTACTTGTAAACAAATCGTTCGCCGGCACGCGTTTCAAGAAATTAAATTTACGATCTTTTGATAATTAGTTAGGGATCGTTTTATTTTAACCTCTGGCATGAGAGATTGAAAATGTGGGTTAAAGATAAGCCACTCTGTGTTCTCATTTTGCAACCAAAATAGGCTTCTCATAAAGCTTAAATTTGCTGGGACATTATGCTGGCCATCCATGGATTTGAAACATGGCGGATATACCAAGCACCCTCACTACGTTCGGGTCTGTGAGGGTGCTCGACCAGGCATAACCAACACCGACGCTTTCATCAACTCATTTTTCCCACGAACGACCAGAGAGTGGAACATCTTGCCTGCATCCACCATTACTCATCAAACAAATTCAGCTTTCAAGTCTGCCCAGGCTGAATGTAGCGACGGAGGATCCCGACTCCAAAAATAAGACCTCTCAATCACACCTCCAGTTAAAACTTCTGCAGGGAGTATTTGGAGGTATAGCATCCAAGATCCAAGATCGAACGTAAATAATGGGTGAGGCGCAGCCGAACCCATTATTTAAACGTTTTTACTGCCGAGGACACATTATTTGCATGTAAAGGATAATGCTGCACCCTTTATTTCTATTCTATTACCAGAAAATAGTGCGATTTAAAGAGAAAATATCATTTTTTGGCACAAAAATTTTAAGTTGTTTACTTCAAGCTGGACAGCGCGTATCACGGAAATGTTGCACGCGTAACCAAGCGTAATGCTGTGCGTAGAATGTATTACGGCGCTTGACCCATTATTGCAGAATAATGGGCTCTCACGTGACGCGTTTCAACAAATCACAGTGCGCGATTTTGAATAATGGGTCGTGGAGGTAATAGAATAATAAATAAAGTGATTCTCAAAAAATAAAAGTTTTGAATTTTTATTTTTAATGGTAAATATAAACACGATAAACATGGCCGGTATGCACATTATGCATGGTATGGCTATGGCCATTCCTACCTAAATCATTGTAAATGAAATTAAAGACATATCTATAGATAAAAAGACTAAAGTTGATTTTTTATTACTTCCGTGGTCCAAGCTGTGCGCCAAGCGTAGACGACCGTACTACTACTACACACAGAAGAAATAAACAATCACGCTTATTCATTGGCTGATCAATGCACTAGACAACAACCCGGTTGACCCATTGACTTATGTGTATCACATCCCAAGACTTGCGTAATGTACGGAAACAAATTTTTTGTGCATAACATTTTAGGCCTATAGCAAAATGTATATTTTGTCCAATTGTACAGCTACCGTATCGTTTCTACCCTGACCTATAAAAGTTACCTGTTATCAAAGTGTCCGCAAAAAACTGGTCATCGCAAGCATCTTTGATGCTGAAAACTAAGGATATTCACGCAGGGACAGGCCGAAAACCTTACCTCGATCGTAAAATCCAGCCGATGCATGTTATAAATAATTCATTAAATTCATTGTGTAAATGTCAGTGAATGTGTCCATGTATTGTTATTGCACCTGCGAGAGCAGTTGTCAAGCTGAATTTATACTCGATCGCTGGATCACCAGTTCACCACGTGAATTCGCCTCTCAAAAACCTCTACGAGGTTGTTAAGCATCCATTCGAGCACGCTGACTGGCTTAGCAATTGTCAAAGTAGTTTTGTAAACCAATCAGGTTAAACATACTTTACTGGCGGGGTCACATGGGGGTCACATAAATTGCTTACTTACTTGCTTAATTCGAGTGGTGTCCTCGAACTGTGATGGCTTTCCACAACTTCCTGTCCTCCATTGCTGTCTTGAAGTCTGTTGCCTCCAGTCCAGTGTCATCTTCCAGAATGTCAATGTAGGTCAGAGCAGGTCTTCCAGGTTTCCGCCTCCCATGCTTGGGTATCCAATGATCCATTTTTGATGCGGGCTCCTCGCTTCTGGAACAGTGGCCAGCAAACCGGGTTCTTCTTTCCCTGATCTTGTGGCTTATTTTGGGAATATCTCCATATAGGTTTGCATTTGACATATGTTCCTTCCAATGTACATTCAGAACAGTTCTTAGCATGCGGGTGTAACAGCCATCCAGACCCTTTGCAAGTTTAGGGGTGAGGGTCCATGCTGCGCATCCATGAAGCAGCACTGACTCCACTGTTGCAGCAAAGATTCGGAGTTTGAAACTCCTGGTAAGAGTTGACCTCCAGATTTTCTTAAGTTTACTGCACGCCCTCCATGCTGCTGCTTTACGTAACTTTACATCCCTTTCAGTGCTTTTCATCCAAGCGCCTAGGTACTTGAAGTCATCTACCTCCTCTAGTACCACACCCTCATTTGTTGTGATGTTTTCTCTCCTGTTATTGTAGGACATATACTTTGTTTTACTTCCATTCATCTTCAGGCCCACTTTAGCAGCTGAAGTCTCCACTCTATGAAGCAGTTCTTGTGCTTGGTGTATTTCCTCAGACAACAGTGCAATGTCGTCAGCAAAATCAAAGTCTGTCACCACGACTGGGCCAACTCTCCTACTTCGTCTCTTTTCCAGATGAAATCCTAGCTCCTCTTCATTTCCTTCAATAGCTATTCTCAGTGCAAAGTCGAGGACAATCACGAACAGGTATGGGGCGAGGTATCCCCTGAAGTACTCCTGCTAAGATTTCAAACAATTCTGTCTCGCCATCTGGTGATATTACTTTGGCTTTTGTGTTTTGGTACATGTTGCCAATAGCTTCAACAATGAGTTCAGGAATTCCGTAGGCATGGAGTATCTTCAACATCTTGCCTCTATGGATGGTGTCGAAAGCTTTCTTGAAGTCGATGAATGTTATTATCGCTGGCAGGTTATGCGCTTTTACCTCTTCAATCAGCCCACGCAGTGCAAGGATGTGTCCAACAGTCGTTCTACCAACTCTAAATCCATTCTGATTTGTTCTCAGATGCTGGTCAATTTCAGGTCTGATCCTATTAAGTATCATTCTGTTGTAGGTTTTGGCTCCGATGGAGGTTAGACTGCTCCCGCGGTAGTTGTTTCCGGAGCTAAGATCTCCTGTTTTAGGGATAGGAACAATATTAAGTATGGACCATTGATCCGGTTTCTTCCCTTTGAGAAGTGCGTCATTGCAGAACCCTAACACAATGTCATCTAGGTTGCATCTCTTCAGCACTTCTGGAGGTATGTTGTCCTCTCCACAGCTCTTTCCCTCAACCAAAGATGCTTTAGCTTCTTCATATTCTTCTTTGTCAAATGGCCACACTTTAATATCAAGCTCGTCTAAAACTGGTGTTATTTCTTCTTCCTCATCATCGATGTCAGGAGGGCTTCCAAGAAGACCTTTGAAGTGGTTGTACCAATTGGTGACCCTTTCACTTTGTGTATTTCCCTTCAACTGACCTGTACTGCATGCCTTTCTACCAGTGATGTCGTTGATCAATTTCCAACTTTCACCATGTTTGGAGTTGACATGCGCTCTTTCAACCTCTTGCAACTTGCCATTTAGGTCTGCCTCGATGACTTTGTTGTATGCATCATCAAGGTTTTTCTTCGCCTTCTTGTACTCCTCTCTTTTACAATCAGTAGTGTCCAGTTGATATTCCTCATCGCCTCTCCCTGATATGGTCTCTTGCCTTTATGACTCTTGGATCACGAGAAAAGTTTGCCCTTCGAGATCGCTTCTTTGCAGGGATGATCTTCTCAGCTGCTTCCTTGTTGGCAGCGATAAATCGGCTGTACTTATCCGTGGCTGTTTCCTCCATGTCTTCAAGGATTTCAAACCTGTTGTGCACTTCTATGGTGTACATCTTTTGGATATTTCTATCAGTGCTCAGGGATTTCCAATCGAACTGGTTCTTCCTTGGTAAAGTCTTGCTCTTCCTGAGGCTTAGTCTTATTCTTGCCGACACTATTCTGTGATCGGAGCCCACACTAGCAAAGGTGTTGTATGCCTCAGCATTCTGCAGACTGTTCCTCCATTTTCTTCGTATGAGTATATAGTCTAGTTGGTATTTATTGCCTCCTGGGCTTGTAAATGTCCATAATTTTCCAGCTTTCTTGCTTGAAACTGTGTGTTTGCAATGATGAGATTCTTCTCTGTTGCTAGTTCCACAAGGTACTTTCCATTTCTGTTGGTGGTGTCATGGTATGTAAATTTAGTGTCTTCCAGTCCAACTCTAGCATTGAAATCGCCCATCACTATCAAGAGGTTATGAGCTGGGATGGATTCAATGGCTCTCCTCATACTATCGTAGTGATTCTCTACTATGTCTTCATCAGCTACGTTGGTTGGGCAATATGTAACGATGACAGTTGTTGCTGGGTTACCCTGGAAGTTTGCGATGAGAATTCTGCTGTTGTGTGATCTCACACTGGCAAGTGAATTTTTAGCATTTTTGTTCAGTAGGATTCCAACCCCTCCAACTGCAGCTCCCGCATCGTTCTTAGTTGCTGATGTTGTAATCAGTGTCCTGCCCAGTATGTCTTCGTATCTAATTGGTTCATCGTGAATGATAATAAATTAATGATAATAAATTAATACCGTCAAAGGCAATGAATGGTTTTTGCAACCAATCACAAAACAGGTTATATGGCGCCCGTCGGAATTTTGCACACATCCATGACGTCATGCCCCAGTGACATGAGGCTTCGCTTGTATGTAAAAGCGAGCGAGTGGTATAAAGTCAGTTTCACACCTGTGATTTATGAAGCGCATCCACAGCGCATTTGACTGTTCTTTGTGAAATTTTACGATTTTCAGCAACGGGATTCCATGAAATTGACGATTATGTAAATTATTCTGCAGGATCGGTAATAATTAATTTTTTGTTTATTTTGTGAGTAGTGCAAGTTGAAGTTAGTGAGTTTGTGGTTTTGTATGTTATGTGCAAGAGTGTTTTCAGGGAATTTAATGCCTGGGATATGTTTTGTTTAAATGGTTACCACACCCAATGTCAGTGTTGGAGTCGAGTCCTCATCATCCCAGTCCGAGGTGTCCGAGTCCTAGACTATTCCCTAATAATTTCTGATGTCCAAGTCTGAGTCCTCAGTGTCCTTGTCTGAGTCCGAGACCTCAAGTGTCAAATTTAAGTCCTAGGGTTTTCACCAATACAAGGGGCCTATATCAATGTATAGTTAATAAAAATTTGATTTTTCAGTTCTATATTTGTTTGTAAATCATATTTGCTAATTCTCTAATTCGGGTGTTTCTCTCTGTATCTGTATCTATAGGTAAACTGAGGATGGCAAGTCAGTTGAGTGGCCGGTGGATAATGAGATGGGTGTTATGTGGACATCACATCAAGGACACTAATAGTAAGTAGAAACTAGCCACTCTACAGGTGCAAATGCCTAGCAAGTGTATGTCCAGTCATTCAGACTTGTCATGTAGCCGCAATATTGATTAAAATAATCAAATTAAAGTCCATTACATAGTGATATATAGTAGAAGCAGTGGCCTAGCCAGATTTTCTGAATGGAGGGGGCATGGCTTGAAAAAGTGGGGAATTTGGGAAACTCGTTCCCAGGAAATATTGGTGTTTGAAGGGAAATTCTGGTATTTGGAAGGAAATTGTGTCTTTTTTTGTATATAAAAACATGCTATACATTGTGGGAAATTTAGCTTGCTTCCTGGGATTTTTTCAATCGGGGTGAATGTACCTGCAAAATGACAAGTATTCATCCCAGTGACATCTCCCTCCTTCAGCAGCTTTCAGTGACACACTGGGCAAAATTGCACAATAACTGAACTGGGACAAATGTGCATATTAATGTGCAATTTTAATGCTTAAATGGGCCAAAAAAGAACACAAAGATTTTGGCCAATTGTTTTTTTTTTATATGAGCTGTCGTTACACACAGTCCCTGGACTGTTGTGTACCTATGACCTGTAAATACTGCTGAACCATGATCACTGATATGTTTTTTTCAGCAGAAACAACATCCTTTTTAAATTTAGCTGGTAAAAGAGGACTAAGTTGACAAATAAAAACCCTGTCTACAGGTGGGTGGACTTGCCATGTAGGGTCGGTCAGGTGTTTTTTTCTGGAAGATGCTAAATGACCCTCAGTCATCACAGAAAGCTTGACAAATCTGAAAAAAAAAATTTTTACAAACATATTTTGAAAATTTCCTGTATTTGTAAGAAATCAATCCACATCAGCCAAAATCTGGCTGTTTGTAATTGCATGCAGCAAAAAACAAACAAACAAAAAACCCCACAAAATTCGAGTTGGTTAAGCATATAGAACATGTTTTTTTTTCTTTATGGCCTAAAAAATGTATAAAAAGTTTTTTTGCAAAACTGGCATGTAGTAAACACAGGTCATAGCAATTTCAAATTTCAATTGCTAATTTGCTATTATTTCATAGAATTCATATACAATATATCTGAAACCTTTTACCAGCAACTTGAGAAGTGTATTCAGCAGACATTTAATTCTTGGCATATATTTTTATCTTCTTCTTACAGATCTGCTCAAGTTGAAGTATCATACAACCACTGCATGTCTATCTGACTCCTATATGAGCCATAAACATGACAGTCAAATCTCTTCCCAGCATGCACCTGTCTATACATCCCATCATACACCTAGCAAGGAAGTGACGCAATCTAGAGTCAATAGAAGCTCTTATGCGAAGACAGTGGAAGAACTCCAGCACAAGATTTCACAGCTATCAGTAGCATCGCCTCTCCCTTCTGGTTTGTATTTATCACCACTGCCAAATGTACAATACAAATTACCAGCTCATGTTAAAAATGAATTGATAGAACAGATTATTGTCGATCCAGCTGTGAATAATGTAGTCCGAGAATGCCCAACTATTGTACCGGACACAGAAATTGAAGATCCAAGAAATATGGACAACATCATAGACATGCCTCCATTTAGAGAAGAGTCAACTAAACAGGCAAAAATAACTAATATCATTTTGATAAGAAGGAAAAAGATGAGAAAGCACAAACTCAAGAAGCTACGGAAGCGAATGAAGTACTTGACACGTCTGATTCTTACTCGTCGCAAGAAGAAGAAGCGCAAGTTGTGGGAGGCGCATCTGGAGAAATTCAAGTTTAAGGAACTTACGGATGAGATGATAGAGGAATACATGGCTAGGATCAATATTAAACGGGAGTACATGACAAGGTACATGAGGAGTGAAGCTGGCTTGTCAAAGAAAACTAAAGTGAAAGTTATTAAGCAACCACCACCACCTGCTGGTCCAATAACCCCTACCCCAATATTGCCTCCAGGGGCCATGAGAAAGTAGAAAATGCTAACAGGCCTAACACCTACCCCAAGATTGCCTCCCAGGGCCATGAGAAAGTAAACTATGATTTAATTAAGCCGAGATTTATTTAGTTGGAGGTATGTGACCTGACCTGATCAATAGCCTCATCCCCACTTTAATGTACCTTTTCGAAACTTTTGATATCAGAAGAAAGCTCATATTTTTCTCATTACCCCAGTAACATTTTACACCCAAGATATATTTAGTTTAGATAGTGTGAATTATTAATGGGAAAATTGGTAACAAACCATCACCAGAAGAATATACTTTTGTAAAGGACATTGTTCATACACCTTCTTGCTTGTAATGTAGAACTGCTGGAGCGTGGGGTAATATGTGATGCGATCAAGCAAAATCAGTCGGAACTCGGATTCTTTTTTCAGTTTCTTATAGGATAGTAAAAAGTATTTACTAACCTGGATTTTGCAAAAAAAACCCCATTAAAATTGAAAAACCTTTTCCAAAGATATGTGCAATTAAAGAGTTTCCAAAACAAGAGGAAACATGAGGAAATAGTTCCTTGTTTGGCTATATCTCAAAATCAATATTTCCGAGTTCCGACTGATTTTGCTTGATCGCATCACATATAATTCTGCATTTGGTAACAGATTGTTTTAATGGTAGGCCTTAACGTAAGATATGAAAAAATGGGATAACCCACCAATAATAAATCTATGAATATTCTCAATCATCCAGGTAGTTGAATAAAGTTAGATTAGGTTATAAATCTTTGCAACTGGACTTACTGTTTTGTTCAAACTACACCTATCCGTTCTTTCTCTGGCAGCTTCATAACGCCTTTTATCCTGAAAAGTATGCTTATTGACTTTGAGGTGCGATAAAGGATGAATCACACTTAACCCTGAAAGAGGGGTGAAGGAAGCAATATATGTTCGCAGGGAGGAACCAACTTGAATCAAAGTTGGGGGACTACGCCACAACCTGTATTCACAGCTACGTAACCAACGATCAGGAAAACTCTATGTTCCAGTGTGACGTCTTTATCCTACCAGTATGTGACGCCACAGGTCAATAACACAGAGCCAATTCACATCACTAGGCCTGATGAAGCGTCAGAGATATGACGTGATACTGTAGTCAACAAAAACAGTAAGTCCAGTTGCAAAGATTTATAACCTAATCTAACTCCACCAATAATAACTTCAAGGAGAATAGGAGACTATATTATTTGACATGTTAATTGCAATTCTGGGTAAAAACCACATGTGCCTGCTAACGGTCAAAATTTTTTTATCGCATGAGGTGAAAGGGCTTTGGTAGTAGGTTACAAAAAGTCACATCAAAAATTCCTCCGGAGCTTGTTGCTATAGCAACGGCAGATTTTATGATTTTGGCGATTTTTGCTTATTTTGGGGTGAAAATAAGGGAAAATATGTACTTTTTTGAATCGCTCCTGACTTTATATTTGAGGTCACATTAAAAAAGCAACCTTACCACCATAAAGTAATATCTTTGTGCTTTCCCCAGATGCAAAAAATATTTCAATAATATTTCCCTATGTGCAATTTTAGGGCTGGGCAACATTGCCAATTTAGCACTTTTGAAACAAGTACCGTCGGATCCGTAGCGGTCGCTGCGGGACAAGGAATTCAATTTTGCAGTGTTGGTGTCTTTGAAGCAGGTTCAAGTTAAATTCGGGAAAAAAAAAATTTTAAAAAAAAAAAAAATTAGGAAAAAAAAAAATTTGAAAAAAAAAAATTTAAAAAAAAAAATTTTGGAAAAAAAATTTCAAAAAAAATTAAAAAAAAAAAAAAAAGGAAAAAAAAAAAAATTAAAAAAAAAAAAATTAAAAAAAAAAAAATTCGGAAAAAAAAAATTTGGAAAAAAAAAAAAAATTAGGAAAAAAATTTTCCAAAAAAAATTTCGGAAAAAAATTAAAAAATTTTCAATTTCCTTAATTCTCTTCAAATTTCCCCTCATTTTCCCAAATTTCGGATGAAACTCTTTTCCAGTATGGGGCGGTATAGGCCCTCCCCTCACCGAGTATCATAGCCATGCGACAAACAATGTAGACGTAACAGCATTTTTTAGCGTTTGTTACTAACGGACTAACGGACGGACGGACGGACAGACTAACAGACGGAGAGACATGGTGACTTATAGAGCTGCTACCCGCAGCTAAAAATGCAATTTTTACCCTATCTTTGAAGTCTAAAAACTAATTTTGCTTGAGCACCTAGAATTATTTCCTCTTTGTTGGTACTTGGGCAGACATTGCCCTTCCAAATTTGGTAAAAATCTCTGGGGCTATTTGACCTGTAAAGCCAGTGTTGCCAGAAAGTTTGATAATTTTCAAAAATGCATTTTTGAAATAATGCATTTTCTACATATTAACTCATGTAACCTTTAATACCACCAACTTAATTGAAATATTTACACACTTTGCACACATGATTAGACACACATTGCAACGGAAGCAACACTTTGAGGCTGGGAACAAGTTCTGTCCTGCAAAATCCGGTATTGCCAGAAAATCATATTTTATAAATCCAAATTTCCAATTTGTGCGTTTTACAATTATTTATTCGCTCAATTTTATACTATCAATGTTTAGTTGAATAGAATGTGCATTTAAACATCATCTGATACAATAGAGATTCACATGGGCGAGTTTCTCGACAGGTGGCTTAGTAAGCCTTAGGCTTAGGCGTCCTTGAGGATACTAAGCTAGTTTTGACCAAAAATAGTACCGTAATTTTTACATGGGAAATTGTTTTGAAAAATGACATATGCATCTTGGAAAGTGTATCAGCTTACTAAGACATGTAAGATGGATGTTTGGATCAAAAAAGTAAATCACAACATTTTCCTTTGACCTATGGTTTTTGACCCATGACCTCTCTTGGAATTCATAAGTAGGCCTAAAATGCAGGTTTTTAATGATTTTGGTCATTTTTGGCAAAAATGGACCCTTTTTAACAACCATCTCAAACAGGTTTTGATGGTGTTACCAGATTATATGACAATTAATTTACCCATACCCGTAATTTTTGAGTTCGTCAAAACATGCGTGCATTTGTTTAAAAATGTAGCCTGGTAAAATGAATGATACGCACAATAAAAACTTCAAACTCCCATGGGGGCATCAATATTGACGTTTGCATTATTTGACACCCTTATTTAATTTCTTCCCTAAATTTAGACATACGTTTGTTGTTCCGATGCCTTCAATTTGACTTCTACTTCTACGTTGATACAGGACCTGTTGTCCAGGGTGGAAAGGTAACATGACATGTGTTCACATCGAAACAACCGTGCAGACAATATTTATCATGTTTACAATGCAAGTAAAAATCCAACTGGTGATGAAGCTAGAGGCCTGATGGGCTGTTGCAATTAAAACACTCCCTATTCCCCCATTTCCCCTAGTTTCTAACACAATCCTCAAGATAAATCTATATCCGTATGTGTACATGCTATCAATTTGGTTAAAATTGCCATGTATCATGTTATCATGTCGGTGGTATCAAAGTATCATGGTATGATCATTGGGTGGGAGGGAGAAAAGATATAATACATATTACCCTAAAGGATGTTGAGGTTGAAGGTCATTTAGGGGTTGAATTTAAAATACCTGTGATTGGGCTCAAAGTTGGTGAATATAAACCGAAAGGGGAACGTGTTAAAAATACAGCAGAGGTCACTTCAGGTCAAACATCATGCACGGGTCAAATTTCAAAATTCCTCTGATTAATTTAATTGTGAATAATAAATTCCTAAATAACATTTGACACAAAAGAAGATCTCTCTTACTTCCATGTCCCTACTAAAGCTAGCTTCCCTTTGAAAGGTCTGATGTTTAACATTTGCCCTGAAAGACTCACAATTTACATTTTTCCTCCTCCCGGGATGCCCAGGATCAGGGATGTAAGGATGTGATCAACTGTGGAAGATAACATTCGATGGTCTTTATAATAAAACATGAAGGATCTAAAGATTTACCAAATCCTGCATACCAGAAAAATATTTATGTATGTGGGCCTTGATCTTGGTCACATCCGGTCCACATTGAGGGGCGAATAAAGTGGGCCTATAGAAGACCGGGATAGAAGAATTCATTGAGCCAAGTGATGGTCACAATTCAGTCGGCCATTACTGGGTCCCGTCTGCACCAAACTGGTGTTCTTACTGCCCAATTGGGCATTGATGGAATGTAGTTTCATATCCCCACCAAGGCCCATGCAGGGATTCGGGGTAGACCCGCCCTCCTAGCCTTCCAGGAAAGAAGAGAAGAGAAAGGGGAAGGGGAAAAAGAGAAGAGAACAGGGAGGAAAGGCGATTATTTTAAGCATTGTTTGAAGACGGGTCCTCGTCCTAAAAGCATGTGAAAATTACTATGGACTCGCCAATATGCAGGGCCCGTTACACTTTGCCACCAAAGTCAGTATTAAGACGGACTCCATACTGACTTCATCGATCTATGCATGCGAGTCTCAAGGTTTGTAAATTGGGTTGTTTAAATAATGCAAAAATCTGCAAAATGGCTTGAATTGGACTTTCATTTTACAAAATTTTCCAACTTCTGACACCCCTGCGTAATCATATACAAGTGGCTATTTTCGCTCCTGCTTTCGCGCATTTGTCAATAATGTTTAACACCATTTATAGGCCTACAATAATAGGGAAAAACTTATCCACGAAAGGCTTCATGGACCGCTCATTTTACAAATTTTTGGCTTTTTAAAACTAAAATCATTAACAGGATTATCATAAAGCCTACAAAAATTGTTTGATTGGCATAACATTTTAAGCTATTAGGAGAATTCTAAGAGAAGACAGTTTCCATGGAAACAGCCATTTAAACCCATTTTTTGTTAATTTTACTGGGAAATATTAGCTCTATTTTACAGATATTTGCTTAAAATGAGCATTCATGGTCGCGTTGCCATGGAAACTGCATACTCGTTGAATTCTCTCAATAGCCTAAAATTAAAGAAGTCCTATTTATCAATAAAGTTAAGTATAGTTTAAACTTTTGTAATACAAAAAATGGCTAAAAATGGTTAAAAAGGGTCAATTTTTGCCAAAAATGACCAAAATCATTAAAACCTGCATTTTAGGCCTACTTATGAATTCCAAGAGGTCATAGGTCAAAAACCATAGGTCACAGAAAAATGTTGTGATTTACCTTTTGGATCTAAATAATTTTGGAGCTGATACACTTTCCAAGATGCATATTTTTAAATTTCCCATGTAATAATTACTATTTTTGGTCAAACTAGGCTTAGTATCCGCAAGGTCACCTAAGCCTAAGGCTTACTAAGCCACCTGTCGAGAAACTTGCCCATGTGTCTGAACCTCTATTGTATCAGATGATGTTTAAATGCACATTATATTGAACTAACATTGATAGTATAACCTTCACGGAATAAATAATTGTAAACCGCACAAATTGGAAATTTGGATTAATAAAGTAAGATTTTCTGGCAATACCGGTTTTTGCAGGACTGGACTGGTCCCCAGCCTCAAAGTGTTGCTTCCGTTGCAATGTGTGTCTAATCATGTGTGCAAAGTGTGCAAATATTTCAATTAAGTTGGTGGTATTAAAGGTTACATGAGTTAATATGTAGAAAATGCATTATTTCGAAAAATGCATTTTTTGAAAATTATCAAACTTTCTGGCAACACTGGCTTTACAGGTCAAATAGCCCCAGAGATTTTTTACCAAATTTGGAAGGGGCAATGTCTGCCCAAGTACCAACAAAGAGGAAATAATTCTAGGTGCTCAAGCAAAATAAGTTTTTAGACTTCAAAGATAGGGTAAAAATTGCATTTTTTCAAAAGTGCTAAATTGGCAATGTTGCCCAGCCCTAAAATTGCACATAGGGAAATATTATTGAAATATTTTTTGCATCTGGGGAAAGCACAAAGATATTACTTTATGGTGGTAAGGTTGCTTTTTTAATGTGACCTCAAATATAAAGTCAGGAGCGATTCAAAAAAAGTACATATTTTCCCTTATTTTCACCCCAAAATAAGCAAAAATTGCCAAAATCATAAAATCTGCCGTTGCTATGGCAACAAGCTCGGAGGAATTTTGATGTGACTTTTGTAACCTACTACCAAAGCCCTTTCACCTCATGCGATAAAATTTTTTTGACCGTTAGCAGGCACATGTGGTTTTTACCCAGAATTGCAATTAAGTATGAAATGAAGTAATAATTATTATGATTTTAAAATAATGGCAGTTTAAAATTCAAAATTTCCAATTGCCCGTCAAGCAAGTCCACTTTACTTAAAGCCCAAATTGATATTTTACTTGCTCGGCTCTTTGCATACATTCATTCACCTTAAACCTTAAGAAGTTTTGGTCGTCAGACAAGTACAGTGTGGGGTATTTCTTTTTGAACAGGGATGTAAATCTTCCTGAAATTACCAGAATTCGGAAAAAAAAATCCAGAAATGTAAAAAAAAACACATTCTTTTTCATTTCCGGAATTGGATGATGATAATTTGTCATAAAAAGAGCCAACATTTTTTTGGAGGGGTGATACCCTGCAGCGTATTCCCAGGACAAACCCCTCTAAATGTTCAATACTGCACGCAAGCCTTTGACCACCTGTACAAGGACCAGATGATGGATATGTCGCCCATTTACATCCCTGTTTGAAGGACACTTTATTGTTCATGTACAAAGATTAGTTTCAATAATACTATTTGTAAGTTTAAATCTAATTGCCCACCGGGCAGAGATGTGTTGTTGTTATTGGTCAAACGACATCTAATTTTGATAGTCCTGAGCTGCCCGGCATAGGATTCTTCAAGACCTGGTCAGAGTACTTTACCTTTTTGGCCACTAGTGAGTCGGGCAGGTAAACAAGCAAAACAAAGACCAAATTGCTACCAGTGGACTTCAAAGTTATCAGGCATTGGCAGTATCACTCATTAGATTGCAATGCTTCTGCTGGTAGCAGGCTGACTCTGTGTTATTAAGAAATGAGCTTGATTTTGGTCTGTCAGTGGTTCACCAGAGATATGATGGGGCTATTCCAGTTGAAATCCATATACCCCCTACAATCATGACCTTAATCTCCCACACAGGATTGTAGATTTCCAATCACCCATTCGGGTAAGCCCATTTGAAATTGACACTCCCTGTGTAGAAGATGAAGGTCATGCAGGGGGTGTATGGATTTCAATTGGAATAGCGTATTGTACATGTATATTGGAGAGTTTAGACCCAAAGCGAACAAACTCCATTTGTGTGTCGCTTATGAAGGGCAAAATAGCATGCCTTTGGATTATCAATTACGTTGCAAGTAGTGTGTTGTGCTGATTACATTAAAGCCATAATGTGTGATTTGCTTCACAGCGACGCCTTCAATTTTACTCGGATTTCTACTTTTTTCATGATTATAATGCACAGTGGTGTACTAAAATACCACGTAAAAGACTAAGCCTGAAGTGCTTTAATAACAGTAAAATTTAACTTTTTATATTAAAACCGGGTATTCAGAGTTCATCGATTGACTGCTTGCTAACATCTCCCATGGATGTCAGCTTATGAGCTCTTATGTGTACACACTTCGAGCGCGATGCTCCGTGCAACATTACATGTTATGATCGGCGAGCGTAGTACACACATTGTAGGCGCTGGAATGAAATCGCAATTTTCTTCGTCATACCTCATTTGTTTGGCTCGAAATTAAAAGGGGATAATGTGATCAGTGAAAACAAACATTTAAATAGGAATCTATTCTTTATGCAAATCACACATTATTGCTATATGCACAAACCTTGTAAGTTGTAACGCTGATGATAAATGCTGGAGGTACCCTATTTTCATCTCCAACTTTGACAAACCAATATGGCCAATAATAATGTTCCGCACAGGGCAATTCTAAGTATGTTCTCTTTGGGCTTGCCTTCTTGGTCTGTTAAATCAATCCTAGTCTATTAATTAAGGGTTTTTCTTAAAAAGCTAAGTGTAAAAATTGTACTTCTATTTCAGAATTTCAGAACGCAAAATGAGAAAGAAATAACAGTATACAAATATATACTGCCATGAGAGGTTCTGGTTAAAACTATGGGCCCGAGGTGAGATCAATAGTATTAATTGATCTCAACGAGGGACCATAGTTTTAACCAGAACTTCGAATAAAGGCAGTATATATTTGTTTTATATACTTCAATAATATGTTCTTTGTTCATTGATTGGTTAAAAGAAAATTATTTGACGTTTGGACTCTCCAGCTTCTATCCTGAGTGAACAGCACGACCAATTTAAGTACAACCTATATTTTGCCCTTCAAAAAAATCGAATAGGCTAAAATCGCCTAAACCAATTACAGCAGCGCAAAATCACGCTTATGACAGTTTCAAGGCGTGCGTGAACTGTTCCGTCGAACGAAGTGCGCGCATTAACGGAAGGCATGGTCAAAAGTACTATTTACGGCTTGGAGGTACTATTTATTACGGCTCATCCGGGACATTGAAAATACTATTTACGGCTTAGAGGTACTATTTACGGATAGGAGTACTGATGATGGTAGAACTATTTTTGGTCATGTGATCCAGTTTTAACCAATCAATGAACAAGAATATATTAATGAAGTATATAATACAGTATATCTTGTTTATCATTTTGCATCTCAAGGTCAGTGAGCAATATGTAGTGAAGAATACATTGACATTGAAGGGCACCAAGGCCATTCTAAGGGCAATGCCAGGAGGCCATGTTAATGCCTTTGTGGACTCCTTCAATTTTGAGGCTTGCTCAGAGTGCACTTTATCCATAGTAGCCTATTTGGTATTTTAATTCTCCTTAAGGGATCTAAAATGAGCGTTTATTGTGTTTCGACAGTATTTTTTGTGGGACATGAGAGCACCTCAGACCTATCGAATTGCATTCTGAATCTGAAGCATGTCTTTCTGATATCAAATAATTTTCATTTTTGAAAATCACAATATGATACAAATTTTATGACAAATTATAAAAATTTGATATTTTTCAAATTTTTGATATATTACAGTCCTCAAAGTAATTATATAAATCTAATGACATATTTTAAAGTGTATGTAGCAGGGAGGAAAAGCCGACGGTCAATTGAAAATTTTGACCTTTCATATTGAAGATATGGATTTTTTTCCAAAATTTTTTTTTGGTGTTTTGGAAAAAAAATCCATATCTTCAATACGAAATATCAAAATCATCAATTGATCGTTCGCTTTTCATCCCACCTACATACAATTTAAGTATAAATCATCAGATTTATAAAGTTAACTTCAAGTACTGTTAAATATCAAAAATATCAATTTTAATGATTTGCCATAAAATGTGTATTAAATTGCTAATTTCAAAACATCAAAATTATTTGATATCAGAATGACATTCTTCGTATTCAGAATGCAATTCGATATGTCTGATGTGCTCTAATGTCCCAAAATAAATACTGTCCAAACGTTCATACCCCAGCCATTAAAGATGCAAAGAAATATATGTATTGTATTTAGGTTCATACAAGATATTTTGTATGTGTCTGTTGAATTGCTTGCAATAAAGAATAATGGAATATAACTGGGGATCCATTATTGTTTCTTTAGAGTGCTTTTCTTGTACTACTGAGGTGTAATGAAAGACAGAGATAAAAAGAATTTATCGCGTCTGATACTCTGATGTCACTGTCAATTACGATCCTTGATGGGTTTACACAGGTTAATAGCCGGTAATAGGATATGATGATAATATTATTGATAATTATGCTTGATCTTTCATTACATCACTTGTTCCCTACATTGTAGACAAACTTCACTCATTACAAACATCCGCTATCACCCACATCTTGAGGGGAGGGGGGAAATGGGAGGCTAAAATTTCGATTTTGAAGCCATTTTTCAAATGTCACCACGGTTAAGGTCAAGTCACATATTGAGATGGGGTTGTGTACGTGATGTGTGTTTTGGTCTATACGTCACACCATGGAAGAAAGAGATAAGAAGGAACCACAACGAACACATTCACTTTGTCCACTCCCTTTACCGACATTTAATTGACATTGTTATTCATGAGGATTTACTTTGATCAATACCCCGCGTTAAATAGGTGATTGGTATTGTACTGTATGTATTTGCATGTTTTCTGGAGCGTGTCTGAAGGATGATTTGAACTAATGACCTTCCGTGCAAGCACTCTATAGGATTTTCTCTGGTGACGTGATCATCGGTCATTGATGGCCTACATCTTTTCTTCCATTTCGCCCAATTTTCCCGAACTTTGATGACTTTTTTCTCAGAGTTGGCAGTCTTTGGCACTGAAACGAGTTAGCTAGTTACGATTATACACATATAAACTATTAAATTACACAAGTTTCATGTACCGGACTCAACCGGAACATTGTGCATTATTTAAGAACATTTTGCATCTATTTTTCATCGAAAAGTCACCAAAATCTTACCTTATTTGCTAAAGATGAAACTCAGCAAATAAACGGCCGATTTTGATGACCTGTGCGATGTGTTAAAGGACATTTTCTACACAACACGATCAAGAAAACAGTTTGACTGTAGATCCCAAAACAAAGCTACTATACATGTTCAGAGCATCAGTGAAATTCCATAATCTTACTTCTGGGTAGCGTTTGTTTGTTCTTGGATGGGTTTGTTATAGTTTTTTTCCAGTAATGATTTCGCCAAGCATCGATCGCGGTAAATGGATCATACATGAAAGTAAGTACCATTGATAGCTTTTCTCTTCATGCGTCAATGGATAAGCGGATTAAAACTTGGCCGATCGAAGTCGTTGTGGTTCCTTCTCATCTCTTTCTTCCATGGTCACACTAGTGGGTATAAGATGCCATGAATGTATCCCTGGGGTGGGGAAAGTTATTAATGAAACCACACAAAAGATGATCTCCCGGCCCCCTCCTCACATATCTGAGGGTAGGGGTCATAATTGAGCTCCCTATCCCTCCCTTAATAGTGCAACGTAATGCTAATGCATAAATGAATACTCTTATCAATTAGTAGGTTTTTAGCGGGTTCGCCGTCGGACAAGTTTAGAACTGTCAAGCTTTCGTCAGGAGTAGCTCTGACTTCTTCAGGACAAAGTACCTAAGAATGAGACATGTAGACCGCCCCTTGTCTACTGATGACTCTGAAAAGAGCCGTTTGCTGAAACTCAGCAAATAAACGGCCGATTTTGATGACCTTTTTGATGTGTTAAAGGACATTTTCTACACAACACGATCAAGAAAACAGTTTGACTGTAGATCCCAAAACAAAGCTACTATACATGTTCAGAGCATCAGTGAAATTCCATAATCTTACTTCTGGGTAGCGTTTGTTTGTTCTTGGATGGGTTTGTTATAGTTTTTTTCCAGTAATGATTTCGCCAAGCATCGATCGCGGTAAATGGATCATACATGAAAGTAAGTACCATTGATAGCTTTTCTTTTCATGCGTCAATGGATAAGCGGATTAAAACTTGGCCGATCGAAGTCGTTGTGGTTCCTTCTCATCTCTTTCTTCCATGGTCACACTAGTGGGTATAAGATGCCATGAATGTATCCCTGGGGTGGGGAAAGTTATTAATGAAACCACACAAAAGATGATCTCCCGGCCCCCTCCTCACATATCTGAGGGTAGGGGTCATAATTGAGCTCCCTATCCCTCCCTTAATAGTGCAACGTAATGCTAATGCATAAATGAATACTCTTATCAATTAGTAGGTTTTTAGCGGGTTCGCCGTCGGACAAGTTTAGAACTGTCAAGCTTTCGTCAGGAGTAGCTCTGACTTCTTCAGGACAAAGTACCTAAGAATGAGACATGTAGACCGCCCCTTGTCTACTGATGACTCTGAAAAGAGCCGTTTGCTGAAGACTGCCCCTTGTCAACAGAAACTAGCAGATCTCGCCTACCTGCTGATTTTGTAAGTTTTGGTGGCTCTGAAAAGAGCCGTTCAATGAAGACTGCCCCTTGTCTACAGAGAACTAGCAGATCTCGCCTATCTGCTAATATAAAGGTTTTGGTGGCTCTGAAAAGAGCCGTTTGCTGAAGACTGCCCCTTGTCTACAGAAACAAGCAGATCTCGCCTATCTGCTGAATGTACGTGATGTGCTGAATGTACGTGATTGCTGAATGTACGTGATTGTCAGAGCCACGATTAATGAAAATCGACAGCAAATGCAACGTATATCCAATGAAATAAATCAAACGTACAATTGGCTTAAAGATAATATGAATGAAATGGATTTTAAAACTGTATCACGTGTGGCCAAGATAGCAGCCGACAAAACATACTCACGTGTTAAGCAAGAACATCTTCAGAAATTTGCCCGTCTAAAACAAGAAAACCTGCCGGTCAACATCCTAAGGCGGGATTGGCGAAATAAGAGTGACTTTCCTCAAAATACAGTCCGCAATGAAAGTAGTAGGGAAAATCTGAAAATGCTATCTTAAGCAAAGGCATGAATTTCTCACCAACTCCAACGAGCATTCCGGTCAAAAAGTTAATAGCGGCGACCGAACACGGCTTAAAAGACTTATGTGAAGGTGAAGCCAACCTAGTGCGAAGTGATGTTCTCAGGGTTCTCAAGAAAGCCAAAGTTCCTCAACCAAATATATCTCGAGAAGAGAGAGAAGCGTTGAATTCACTCAAGAATGATGATTCCATAATTGTCCTTCCAGCAGACAAGGGCGGTCTACCGTTGTTATGGACAAAGATAAGTACCAAGAGAAAATGAACAACTTATTGTCTGAAGGCGATACTTATCAGGTCATGAAGAAAGATCCCACCCTATCTCTTGAACGCAAGATAGGTAAGGCCATCTCTGAGTTGAAGGAACAGAACAAGGTTGATAAGAAAAAGGCATCACATTTAACACCTAAGCACACTGTGCCTCCACGTATATATGGTCTACCGAAGATTCACAAAGAAAACATGCCACTTAGACCTATTGTCAGCTCAATCAATTCACCATGCTACAATTTAGCGAAACACCTAGCGGATATATTGACACCCTTATCAGGGAAAGGCACTTCCTACATCAAGAACTCGCAACATTTTGTTGAAAAGGCAGGGCAAATACCCATAGAACCAGGTGACTTATTGGTCAGTTTTGATGTGGTATCATTATTCACTAATGTACCAATTGATGATGCTAGTAAGATTATAGGAGATATCTTGCGTGATGATGATACACTTAAAAGCAGAACACGCATGACAAGCGATGAGATCGTAGAACTTATGAAGTTATGCCTCACATCTACGTACTTCAAATGGCAAGGGAAATTCTATGAACAAAAAGAGGGTCAGGCAATGGGTTCACCCCTCTCCCCAATAACATGTAATATCTTCATGGAACACTTTGAAACCAAAGCACTAGATACGTATCCTTTGAAACCCGTTGCTTGGTTCAGATTTGTTGATGACACATTCGTCGTCTGGCGACATGGCAAAGACGAACTGGTCAAATTCCTAAGTCATCTCAACAATCAACACAAGTGTATCCAGTTCACAATGGAGATTGAGGAGGCGGGTGGCATACCTTTCCTTGATGTCAAAGTGCAGAGATCAGACACTAGCTTGAGTTTCGCCATATACCGAAAACCCACTCATACTGATCAATATCTTCATTTTAACTCTAGTCACCATATGTCTGCCAAGAACAGTGTTGTCAATACACTGGTTCACAGAGCACTGACTCTGTGTGATGAAGAACATCGAAAAGATGAACTCAAACACATTGAAAAAGCGTTGAACAAGAATGGCTATCCCTCAAACCTCATTCACAAGGCAATCAAGAAACAGACAGGAGAACGATCAGAAGAATTGGTGGACGATGAACACAAAGGCGTTACCTTCATGCCATATATCAAAGGTGTATCAGACAAAATCTGTCGGTTTCTAAACCGATCAGGGGTCAAAACATTCTACTCTTGGTCGGCCAAATTAAGAGACATCCTAAGCCACCCAATAGATCCTCTGCCCAAGGATCGTGCACCATGTGTGTACTCTATACCTTGCAGTTGTGGTGAGCAATACATAGGCCAAACCAAACGACCACTAAAGGTCAGAATATCTGAACACCGAAGAGCCACAAGACAAAAGAAAGAAGAAGGATCGGCATTAGCTGAACATGCTTGCAAAGAAGGCCATGAACCTCTGTGGGACGAAACAACAAAACTGGCACAAGTTTCTCACTTGGGGATGAGGTTGACCCGTGAAGCGTTGGAAATCAGAGTTAATGAAACTTCTACTATCAATAGAAATGACGGCAAAGACATCAGTCGTATGTGGCGCTCTCTATTTTCAAACAACCAATCACAGAGCCGCTAATCTTATCACATCGTATGTGGCGCTCTCTATTTTCAAACAACCAATCACAGAGCCGCTAATCTGTACCACGTCCGCAATTAAGTGATATAAACGCTCATCGTGCATACAATCAATCAATTGGTCCATGAGTGGCCAAACGGTTCCTGGTAAGCCGTATACTTCTATTACAGTATATGCAGTCTACATGTTCTCTGTTGACAAGGGGCAGTCTTCATTGAACAGCTCTTCCTCAGAGCGAACAAAACTTACAAATTCAGCAGATAGGCGAGATCTGCTTGTTTCTGTAGACAAGGGGCAGTCTTCAGCAAACGGCTCTTTTCAGAGCCACCAAAACCTTTATATTAGCAGATAGGCGAGATCTGCTAGTTCTCTGTAGACAAGGGGCAGTCTTCATTGAACGGCTCTTTTCAGAGCCACCAAAACTTACAAAATCAGCAGATAGGCGAGAGCTGCTAGTTTCTGTTGACAAGGGGCAGTCTTCAGCAAACGGCTCTTTTCAGAGTCATCAGTAGACAAGGGGCGGTCTACATGTCTCATTCTTAGGTGGGTCATTCTTCGGTAAGGTGCACGTTTGAAGGTTTGGAAAATAGACATTTCAAAATGATTTTTCTGTTAATTTTTTTACAGATTAAGAAAGAGACATGTCTCCAGTGTAGTAAAAAGTGTTTGGCCCAATCTTTATTAGCAGCTTGATGTAATTTTTTGGCTTTTTCTGCAGCTAATGTCATCTCCATCACCGTCGTCATCTCCGTCACAATTGCAACGAAGTTCAACTGATACCAAAAATGTGTCGCACATTGAACATTTGTTTTTTACCTACAGAGGAAGGGAGTATAACCAAGAATGTGCAACATATCATTACATTTCCATTTGACCAGTTTTAAGGTCAAAGCAGGGCATTATCTGTAGAGTGACGGAGATGATGTCAAGGAATGGAAATTCTGCTGTATCATCTCCGTCACGTGACGGAAATGATTCTCTCATAGTGAAAATCACCTTCAAACGTCATATCCATCACACAATTGTGACGGATATGACGTGATGGTATATTACGAAATTAACAAACTTACGACCTAGTGGTACAACTATAACATACACATGGTCAATAAAGGAGGTGAATAGAAATAAACGTACAACTGTTGTAATTTTGAAAAAAGTAAAATAAATAATGCAAACATTTTAGGTATCAGAAGCGTTCGGAGATGATGATTAATAAAGGTACCCACCCGTATGAGTGAAGAAATGGTTATAGTTTTGATGAATTTATTGCGCCAACATGAGGAAAAAATGTCCAAATGAATTTACTGCATATTGAATTGTGCTCTCTAGGTCAAATAAAGGACCTTACAAAATTGGTATTTTACTCCAGGCGCTTCTAAATTTTCGTGACGGTAGATGACACAGACATAGGGACAGGAAATTTTAGACATATAGGGTGAAATTATTTGTACTCCTGGCTATGAAAGATGTGTTACAATAACTTTTTCTACAATATACAATAAATAACTTGTCATTCCCGGTGCTTTTTACGATGGTGAAGTTATTCACTAAAAGATATCAGCATCAAAAATTTTGATGACCCCAATCGGGACATGGGGTTTTGCAGGGTGTGACACCCTGTATAAGCAATTTCCTCGAAAATAAGAACTTCTTTTAATAGTTTGATGTTTTGAGAGCTTTTGAGATATAAAAGGAACGTCAATACTAAACAACTGCAAAAAATAAAATTCGAAATCATGTTTCGTATTTTAGTTATGACTCCTGAAAGTGGCGGGACTGCAAACGTGCACCTTACCGAAGAATGACCCAGGTACTTTGTCCTGAAGAAGTCAGAGCTACTCCTGACGAAAGCTTGACAGTTCTAAACTTGTCCGACGGCGAACCCGCTAAAAACATACTAATTGTTATGAATTCCCGTCGTAAAAGCCTATCCCACAATTTGAATACTCTTATGCTGGTTTCATACTTTCCTGCCGCTTGCCGCTTTGCCGCTCTGAAGATGATTTTACTTCACTGCGCAATCTCACTAAAAACGCTAGCGGTGACCAGCTAGATATGTGATGGAGTGGTTTGTTATCAGCAGTAGATGTGTGACGAAGTAGTGTGCTGTTAGTGTTAGCAGTAGATGCTCGATGAAGTAGTGTGCTATCAGCAGTAGATAGGTGATGAAGTAGTATGCTATCAGCAGTAGATAGTGGATGAAGTAGTGTGTTATCAGCAGTAGATCGGTGATGAAGTAGTGTGTTATCAGAAGTAGATATGTGATGGAGTGGTTTGTTATCAGCAGTAGATAGGCGACCAAGTAGTGTGCCGTCGGCAGTAGATACTGGATGAAGAAGTGTGTATCAGCAGTAGATATGTGATGAAGTAGTGTGTTATCAGCAGTAGAAAGGTGACGAAGTAGTGTGCTGTCAGCAGTAGATAGTAGATGAAGTAGTGTGCTACCAGCAGTAGATATGTGATAAAGTAGTATGTTATCTGTAGTAGATAGTGAGAGAAGTAGTGTGCTATCAGCAGTAGATAGTGGATGAAGTAGTGTGTTATCAGCAGTAGATATGCGATGAAATAGTGTGCTATCAGCAGTAGATATGTTTTGAAGTAGTGTGCTATAGGCAGTAGATAGTGGATGAAGTAGTGTGCTATAAGCAGTAGATAGGTGGTGATGAAGTAGTGTGCAATCAGAAGTAGATTATCCAATCTTGTCTGACATTTTCAATTTAAGTATCACTACCGGCCGCACACCAGATGCTTGGAAGCTTTCTAGAGTCATACCAGTCTTGAAGTCCGGCGACCCTCACGCAGTAGATATGTGATGAAGTAGTGTGCTATCAGCAGTAGATATGTGATGAAGTAGTGGGCTATCAGCAGTAGATAGGTGATGAAGTAGTGTGTTATCAGCAGTAGATATGTGATGAAGTAGTGTGTTATCAGCAGTAGATAGGTGATGAAGTAGTGTGCTATCAGCAGTAGATAGTGGATGAAGTAGTGTGCTATCAGCAGTAGATATGTGGTGATGAAGTAGTGTGTTATCAGCAGTAGATATGTGATGGAGTGGTTTGTTATCAGCAGTAGATCGGTGATGAAGTAGTGTGCCGTCGGCAGTAGATAGTGGATGAAGTAGTGTGCTACCAGCAGTAGATATGTGATAAAGTAGTATGTTATCTGTAGTAGATAGTGAAAGAAGTAGTATGTTATCAGCAGTAGATATAGGTAGTGATGAAGTAGTGTGCTATCAGCAGTAGATAGTGGATGAAGAAGTGTGTTATCAGCAGTAGATATGCGATGAAGAAGTGTGTTATCTGCAGTAGATAGTGGATGAAGTAATGCAATATCTGCAGTAGATAGTGGATGAAGTAGTGTGTTATCAGCAGTAGATATGCGATGAAGTAGTGTGTTATCAGAAGTAGATATGCGATGAAATAGTGTGCTATCAGCAGTAGATATGTTTTGAAGTAGTGTGCTATTGGATGAAGTAGTGTGCTATAAGCATGCAGTAGATAGGTGGTGATGAAGTAGTGTGCAATCAGAATTAGATTATCCAATCTTGTCTGACATTTTCAATTTAAGTATCACTACCGGCCGCACACCAGATGCTTGGAAGCTTTCTAGAGTCATACCAGTCTTGAAGTCCGGCGACTCTCACGCTGCTTCCAATTTACAGACCCATCTCCCTTCAACCCATCTGCAGTAAACTTCTTAAAAAGGTCATCCATGGCCATGTCCTCCGTCATTTCAGCTCCAACAATATCTTAACCGACAGAGAGTTTGGGTTTCTGCCTAAGTCCTCTACCACGGATGCTCTCACTACTGCCCTTCGTGAATGGTATGGCCACCTGGAAGGACGCAGAAACATCGTCGCGATACTTTTCGTTCTGTCCAAGGCTTTTGACCGTGTGCCACATCGCCCTCTACTTCTCAAACTTAGGGCCGCCGGTGTTGCCGGACCGTTACTCTCATGGTTTAGGTCTTACCTTTCCTGTAGAACGCAGCTGGTTGCCATCCGTGGTGATATGTGATGAAGTAGTCAGTATGTTATCTGTAGTAGATAGTGAGAGAAATAGTGTGCTATCAGCAGTGGATAGGTGATGAAGTAGTGTGCAGTAGATAGTGGATGAAGTACTTTGCTGTCAGCAGTAGATAGGTTTTGAAGTAGTTTGCTATTAGCAGTAGATAGTGGATGAAGTAGTGTGCTATTAGCAGTAGATATATGATGAAGTAGTGTGTCATCAGCAGTAGAAAGTGCAGTTGTGTGTTATCATATCAGCAGTACACAGTGGACAAGTATTGTGTTATCTGCAGTAAATAGTGGATGATGTAGTGTGTTATCTGCAGTAGATAGTGGATGAAGTAGTGCGTTATCTGCAGTAGATAGCGGATGAAGTAGTGCGTTATCAGCAGTAGAAAGTGCAGTAGTATATGTTATCAGCTCAGCAGTAGATAGTGGACAAGTAGTGTGTTATCTGCAGTAGATAGTGGACAAGTAGTGTGTTATCTGCAGTAGATAGTGGATGAAGTAGTGTGCTATTATCAGTAGATATGTGATGAAATAGTGTGCTATCAGCAGTAGATAGATTTTGAAGTAGTGTACTATCATCAGTAAATAGTGGAGGAAGAAGTGTGCTATCAGCAGTAGATATAGGTAGTGTGTTATCAGATGTTATAAGTAGATATGTGATGAAGTAGTGTGCTATCAGCAGTAGATAGTGGATGAAGTAGTGTGTTATCAGCAGTAGATATGTGATGAAGTAGTATGTTATCTGTAGTAGAAATTGGATGAAGTAGTGTGTTATCTGCAGTAGATAGTGGATGAAGTAGTGCGTTATCTGCAGTAGATAGTGGATGAAGTAGTGCGTTATCTGCAGTAGATAGCGGATGAAGTAGTGCGTTATCAGCAGTAGAAAGTGCAGTAGTATATGTTATCAGCTCAGCAGTAGATAGTGGACAAGTAGTGTGTTATCTGCAGTAGATAGTGGACAAGTAGTGTGTTATCTGCAGTAGATAGTGGATGAAGTAGTGTGCTATTATCAGTAGATATGTGATGAAATAGTGTGCTATCAGCAGTAGATAGATTTTGAAGTAGTGTACTATCATCAGTAAATAGTGGAGGAAGAAGTGTGCTATCAGCAGTAGATATAGGTAGTGTGTTATCAGATGTTATAAGTAGATATGTGATGAAGTAGTGTGCTATCAGCAGTAGATAGTGGATGAAGTAGTGTGTTATCAGCAGTAGATATGTGATGAAGTAGTATGTTATCTGTAGTAGAAATTGGATGAAGTAGTGTGTTATCTGTAGTAGAAATTGGATGAAGTAGTGTGTTATCTGCAGTAGATAGTGGATGAAGTAGTGCGTTATCTGCAGTAGATAGTGGATGAAGTAGTGCGTTATCTGCAGTAGATAGCGGATGAAGTAGTGCGTTATCAGCAGTAGAAAGTGCAGTAGTATATGTTATCAGCTCAGCAGTAGATAGTGGACAAGTAGTGTGTTATCTGCAGTAGATAGTGGACAAGTAGTGTGTTATCTGCAGTAGATAGTGGATGAAGTAGTGTGCTATTATCAGTAGATATGTGATGAAATAGTGTGCTATCAGCAGTAGATAGATTTTGAAGTAGTGTACTATCATCAGTAAATAGTGGAGGAAGAAGTGTGCTATCAGCAGTAGATATAGGTAGTGTGTTATCAGATGTTATAAGTAGATATGTGATGAAGTAGTGTGCTATCAGCAGTAGATAGTGGATGAAGTAGTGTGTTATCAGCAGTAGATATGTGATGAAGTAGTATGTTATCTGTAGTAGAAATTGGATGAAGTAGTGTGTTATCTGCAGTAGATAGTGGATGAAGTAGTGCGTTATCTGCAGTAGATAGTGGATGAAGTAGTACGTTATCTGCAGTAGATAGCGGATGAAGTAGTGCGTTATCAGCAGTAGAAAGTGCAGTAGTATATGTTATCAGCTCAGCAGTAGATAGTGGACAAGTAGTGTGTTATCTGCAGTAGATAGTGGACAAGTAGTGTGTTATCTGCAGTAGATAGTGGATGAAGTAGTGTGCTATTATCAGTAGATATGTGATGAAATAGTGTGCTATCAGCAGTAGATAGATTTTGAAGTAGTGTACTATCATCAGTAAATAGTGGAGGAAGAAGTGTGCTATCAGCAGTAGATATAGGTAGTGTGTTATCAGATGTTATAAGTAGATATGTGATGAAGTAGTGTGCTATCAGCAGTAGATAGTGGATGAAGTAGTGTGTTATCAGCAGTAGATATGTGATGAAGTAGTATGTTATCTGTAGTAGAAATTGGATGAAGTAGTGTGTTATCTGCAGTAGATAGTGGATGAAGTAGTGCGTTATCTGCAGTAGATAGTGGATGAAGTAGTGCGTTATCTGCAGTAGATAGCGGATGAAGTAGTGCGTTATCAGCAGTAGAAAGTGCAGTAGTATTTTATCAGCTCAGCAGTAGATAGTGGACAAGTAGTGTGTTATCTGCAGTAGATAGTGGATGAAGTAGTGTGCTATTATCAGTAGATATGTGATGAAATAGTGTGCTATCAGCAGTAGATAGATTTTGAAGTAGTGTACTATCATCAGTAAATAGTGGAGGAAGAAGTGTGCTATCAGCAGTAGATATAGGTAGTGTTTTATCAGATGTTATAAGTAGATATGTGATGAAGTAGTGTGCTATCAGCAGTAGATAGTGGATGAAGTAGTGTGTTATCAGCAGTAGATATGTGATGAAGTAGTATGTTATCTGTAGTAGAAATTGGATGAAGTAGTGTGTCAAGGCCTACATTAGCACATATTGATTCCAGAGCAACAACATCCATCAATACAAGAGACTGTCTTAATATTCGTTTATGGAACCCCACGTCGGTCAGACATAAAACTACATCTGTATCTGACTGCCTTATTGGCGATAATGTTGACATTATGTTTATAACAGAAACGTGGTTAAATCAGAATGATAATGTTGTAATTGGTGAATGTAGCCCTCCAGGGTATTCGTTTGTTAATGTACCCAGAGGTACAAGTGATCATGGTGGCATTGCAATAATCTCCAAAAGTTCTTTGAAACTGCACACTGTTCAGATTCAACATAGTGTTACCACCTTTGAATCTGCTTCTGTAATTGACCCGGCTTATGGCATTCAATATATTGTTATCTACAGACCCCCTCATTCCAAAAAGAATGGATTATTAACATCTACCTTTCTTAATGAGTTTGAGGATTTCATGGGTGAGATAGCCTTGTTCCCAAATAAGGTTGTGTTACTCGGGGATTTCAATGTGCATGTTAATAAACCATGGAAATCTGATGTCAGACGATTTTTGACGTGCCTTGAGGTCTCTGGGTTTCACCAACACGTTAACCAACCCACTCACAGGTCTGGTAACATTTTAGATTTGATTATTTCAAGACCTGAAGATAATCTTGTTCAAAATTGTGTTTCTCAAGGCATTTTCCTGCCGGACCATAGCATTGTTCATTGTTACCTGAATCGGAAAAGGCCATCTCAAACCAAGAAACCCAGTAGAGTAAGGAATTATAAACTCATTGATAATGAGCAATTTAGAAGTGATCTTATTACTAAACTGGAATACTTTACTGAACTTAATGATCCCATTGACAATTTGGTTATCTTATTTGATAGCAAGGTCCGGGATATTCTTGATCACCACGCCCCTGAGGTTGTTAAAATGCGCACGGTAAGAACCCGCTTTCCATGGTATAATAGTACTATCAAAGAAGAAAGGCAAGCGCGTAGAAAGTTAGAACGTAAATGGCGCAAGACCGGATCTGATGAGGATAAGCGAGCTTATCTTGATCAAAAGAATGCTGTTAATAATCTTATTGATTCTGAGAAAGCTAAATTCTATCAAAACAAATTTGCGAATAGCGATGTCAAGGGTATGTTTCAGAATGTAAAAACCCTTCTCAACCAAAATACGCGTATCCTCCCTTCCTCAGACTCCACTGTGAGTTTGTGCAACCAGTTTGCCACTTTCTTCAATGACAAGGTCACCACAATCAGAGAAGGTCTTGATTTGCATCCTGGTACCCAATCTCAATTTGTTGACTACTGCACTGAACATGTGTTCAGTGATTTCATGTTGGTCTCTGAAAAGGATGTTTGCAAACTTGTCAATGCTTCCTCCACCAGTACTTGTATTCTTGATCCAATCCCTACTTGGTTGATGAAAGACCACATTGAGCGTTTTATTCCATCAATTACTCATATCACTAATGTGTCTCTCTCATCTGGTATTTTCCCAGAACCTCTGGGCAAAGCTGTTATATCTCCTATCATTAAGAAACCTTCTCTTGATCATGATGAACTTAAAAATTACAGGCCGGTATCAAATGTGTCTTTTATATCCAAACTCATTGAAAAGGTTGTAACTCAGCAAATAACAAATCATATCAATGACTGTAATTTAGGTGAAATCTATCAATCGGCTTACAAAGCCAACACAAGTACAGAAACCGCTCTCTTAAAGGTGAAAAGTGATGTGTTGAATGCCGCAAACAGGGGAAGTTGTCCTTCTTGCACTTTTAGATCTGTCTGCGGCATTCGATACCATCGACCACGGTATCATGCTCAAACGTTTACAGGATAGAATTGGTTTGTCTGGTAATGTATTGCAATGGGTTCGTACATATCTTAATTGTAGAAGTAGTCGTGTATTTATTGATGGTTGTGTTTCCAATTCTAGCCCCCTTGTATTTGGTGTTCCACAGGGTTCTGTGATTGGGCCAATGATGTTTGTTATTTATACCTTGCCAGTGGGGGACATAATTCGTAAACATAATGTCTCATTTCATATATATGCAGACGATACACAATTGTATGTTTCCTTTTGTCCTAACATCCCGGGTGCTGCTGAGAAGGCGTTGCAAAAACTTGAAGCCTGTATCCACGAACTGCAAAACTGGATGAATATAAATAAACTCAAACTGAACAGTGACAAAACGGAATCTTTCATTGCTGGATCCCATTATCGCCTTCAAAAGCTTCCGAATCTTGAACTCAAAGTTGGCCAAAGCATTATAAAACCATCTCCAAATGTTCGCAACCTCGTGGTGATTTTTGACAGTCATATGTCTATGACAAAACAGGTGAACTCCATCGTTTCCTCTGTCAACCTCCAGCTTCGCAACATCAGAAGAATACAGCATCATTTGGATACGGACACTAAACATCATGTTGTCCGGACCCTTATACTTTCGCGTTTGGACTATGGTAACAGCCTTCTCTACGGACTCAAGTCTCAAGATCTTCGCCGCCTTCAATCCCTTCAACACAAAGCAGCTAAGCTAATTTTCTCCGTTCCTAGACGTACTGATCCAAAACCTCTCATGAACAATCTTCATTGGCTTCCGATAAGCAACCGCATCCAATTCAAACTCTGTCTTTTGATTTATAAGTGCCTGACTGACTCTGCTCCACGATACCTCATCGATTCAATTAGTCTTAAGCCAACACCTTCCAGTGGCCCTGTTACAAGATCTGCCCTGGACAGAACTCTCCTAAACATTCCCATGTACAAGTTAACCTGTGGTGATAAGTCATTTACAGCTGCTGGACCGTCCATCTGGAACAGCCTGCCACGGAACATACGGGAAGCTTCTTCACTCACACAATTCAAAAAGCTGCTGAAAACTCACTTGTACAATTTTTAGTATTTTTCATTTTGTCTTTACATTGACTTTTCTTGTTTTCCACTGGCTGGTTATTGTTTGTTGTTGGTATTGTAGTTTTGTGCGTTTAGATCAATTTTTTGCATAAGCGCCTTAAATCACCTTTATGTATGTATGTATGTATCTGCAGTAGATAGCGGATGAAGTAGTGCGTTATCTGCAGTAGATAGCGGATGAAGTAGTGCGTTATCAGCAGTAGAAAGTGCAGTAGTATATGTTATCAGCTCAGCAGTAGATAGTGGACAAGTAGTGTGTTATCTGCAGTAGATAGTGGATGAAGTAGTGTGCTATTATCAGTAGATATGTGATGAAGTAGTGTGCTATCAGCAGTAGATAGATTTTGAAGTAGTGTGCTATCATCAGTAAATAGTGGAGGAAGAAGTGTGCTATCAGCAGTAGATAGGTAGGGTGTTATCAGAAGTAGATATGTGATGGAGTGTGCTATCAGCAGTAGATAGTGGATGAACTAGTGTGTTTACAGCAGTAGATATGTGATGAAGTAGTATGTTATCTGTAGTAGAAATTGGATGAAGTAGTGTGTTATCTGCAGTAGATAGTGGATGAAGTAGTGTTCTATTAGCAGTAGATAGAAGATGAAGTAGTGTGTTATCAACAGTAGATGTGTGGTGATGAAGTAGTATGTTATCAGCAGTAGATAAGTGGATGATGTAGTGTGTAGTGTTATCAGCAGTAGATAGTGGATACAGTAGTGTGCTATCAGCAGTAGAAAGTGGATGAAGTAGTTTGCTATCAGCAGTAGATAGTGGATGAAGTATAGTGTGTTATCAGCAGTAGATATTGGATGGAGTAGCGGCTAATCAGCAGCAGATAGGTGATGAATTACGTGCTTTCAGCAGAAGATGGTAGATGAAGTACTGTGTTATCAGCAGTAGAGAGTGGATGGTGTGTTATTAGCAGTAGATAGTGGATATAGTAATATAGCGGGACACGGATGAGTAAATGGGAGCGTTCACTAAAACAGGCGGAATAACTGAACCGGTAGAATCATTGAAAAGGTAAAGTTTATTTATCTGAACCTGACCCTCCTTATACTTAGGCCTACATTTCCTTTTTAGCTTCTTTCTTTTTAGTTATTAACGAAAAAAGATATTAACAAGTACCGAGCATCATCTTACATGCAAGCTTTCATTTTCAATATCGGGCAGATTTTCAAATTTGAACAAAACCTAAATGTTTTGCAAGGATTTCACCGAACAAAATATGAAATCCATTAACAGTTCGCATTGTGTTGAATGATCTTTCTTTCAAGCTTGGAATGAAGTGAATTGACGCATGCGTTATGTAATCACTTATTTCTTCGCAATCAGTCAACCGATTTCAGTAAAATTAGCGCATAAGATGCAAAATAAGATGGGCTGCACGTTGATTTTTAGATTTTTGGATTCTGATGTCTATTTCACGAATGACTTCATGGACTGCTTATTCACAAATTTTCGGCTTTTCTAATCTAAAATTTTACACAATAATAGTTCCAAAATGGTCCACCAAATCGCTTCATTTTATTACTTTCTTCTATTTGGCCCTCCCATGTCTTCAAAAAACAAAAATAAAAAATACCCCTTGGGCAATGTTTTGGAACCCTTCAGAGGAAAAATTCACAATTGAAAGGGTCCAAAATTTTTTGAAAATACCCCTTCAGCAAAATGCTTAAAGAAACCCCTGGAAATTCCACTTAGGCCTACACCAAGTCTAACTTTAGACATGGTCTAACTCTTTTGTGCATACGGACCTCAGTGTTTCCTGTGAAAATGGATCAGATTTGATGAAGTCCTTTTTAATTAGGTAACACATTTTTAATACTATTTACAGAGTGTCCGTCCGTCCGTCCGTCCGTCCGTCCGTCCGCGCGCTATCGCGTCGCGCGGAGCGCTTTCGCTGAGTCCGCGCGCTATTGCGTCGCGCGGATCGCTTGCGCTGAGTCCACGCGCTATCGCGTGCCGGCGGATCGCTTTCGCTGAGTACCTACGGGCGCAGTGTGTGCAGCTGAAAGCATTAGGCCTAACACTAACAGTGTGACTACCAGGTGCATCTCATCGGACCAATAGGCCTATTTTAAACCAATACGGAACGCGTGCATAGGCCTATTTCAGTTGAACATGATTATTTCCAGGGTCATCCAGATTAAATTAATCAGTTAAGGCATTATAACCCGTTATATTAGGCGTTATTGCGTTTACTAATTTCGGGGTATTTTCGGGATCCTCCTTGGAAGACGTAGGCCTAGGCGCTAGGCCTATATCATAGTAGTTAAAAAGGTCAGGACAGGTATATTGGTAACGGGTGTTGGGCAATTAGAGATAGGCCTATAACAAGAACTGTCCGACCCGAGAACCGCGAAATCTAGTTTTATATAAAGATCTGCGAAAAAAAGGGCAATGAGCAAAGAAAATACGGAAAATACTCAAGCCTCTCACTTTTAAATGTACGCGTGTAAGAGGGTTACATGGCGCAGTGCGCACGCGTGACGCGGATCGCTCAATCCACTTACGCAACGCGTGCGCCATGTTGCTAAGCGAACTCTCACGCAAAATTTATCAAGAACAACAAAATACGCTGAACACTTTTTTCCGCTTGACAGGAAGCAGAGCAGCAATTTGCCATACGGAAAGAGGACAAGAAGAGGAATTTTTTCTCAAAATGCTGAAGTGGGTGGTCTTTCTAGCTGCCGTTGCGCTAGCAGGTTTGTTTTAACTGAGCTTATTCTTGACATTTGTATTCAAAGATCTTTTACGAGTAAGATCCCGGCACGTTAACAATTTGACGGCGATCTTTTCGTTTAGACTACACAACCGTTTTCGCCAAACGTTTGTCAAACAATTGCCGAGCACAAACGTTTGTCAAACATTTTCGCAGACGCCCATAAACGTTTGGCAAACGTTTTGATCGCTAAATGTTTGTCAAACGTTTGGCGAAAGCGGCTATGTAGGCCTACTGACTACCTCGCTAAATTATTACTTTTGCATCAATGTTTACTTTTGCATCAAGGTTTTACAGTTGCCAAACACTTAGTCAAGGTTTAATGTATTCTTCGTCTTCTTGACAGTTGCGGTCCCCCAAACCGGGATCAGAAAATGCTTTACTTGTGAACGTGCCGACAGCAGCGAGGAATGCAATGGCGCCCATGTAAGTAATATTAAATACGAGTTATAAATATTCCTGGTTTATCTTGATTCAGTCTCAGAACATAGGCCATTCTTGAGATGATTTTGATTGATCAAAAACAAAAATGAAATATGCGATATTCGCATGCTTGTTTACAAAAGGATTTTGCGCGAATTCTTTTTGAAGACAAAAATATTTAATATTTTTTGTTTATTACGCAACTCGAAAAAGGGCCCTTTGACTTTGTACCAATTTCGAGTCTGACTTGAAACTCAAAATTGGGAAAATTGACCAATTTTCGAGTCTTGTAAATATTTCTTTAATTTTGGAATGTTGTTTTGCATGTCATGCTACTCTTTTAAGCACATGAGCTGAGATGATAGGAACAAGCATCATTCTCATTCAGTTTGAAGCATACACGAACAGCGTCGTAACTTTCTTATCACCGCTCATGAGGCACTTTGTCAAAAGCTTTTGCAAAGTCCAATTATTTTGCCATGTGGATGGTTGCACCTCCTGATTATGTCATGGATTCCAGTGCTTTAATTTGACCAGGATTTGGTCGGCCATTCTGGGTCCCCGCTGCACCAAACTGGTGTTTTGACCGCCATATTGCGACTAAAAGCCGCCTAACGCCTATGCAAGTACGAGGAGGGTTAATAATAGAGATAATTCCGCGGGGCGTCGCATATTCATACATAGTCCTTTTGTTCGCAAGTAGGCCCTTCTATAGACATCCATTTGAAGTACCGTTTGATATGGTGCATGATTTTATTTTCTTTGTACCGCACGTAAAAAGCAATAGACCATGTAGAAGCTGTGTGTTTTGCCGAAGGGAATTCTATTGTGTTGAAACTTTCATCATTCTTTTGTCTACGTGTGTTTTCGCCGCAGGTGTAAAACGGGTGATGGAATTCAGTTTAAAATTCCCGCCAAGGCCGAATCATTTCACATGTTGGGTGCATTGTAGCCGACGGGGACCCACTTATGGCTGCCAGTGAGGTGTAGGAATGCGTGAAATGAGATTCGTGAATAAGAAAGCATCATAATAGTTGAAAGTGTCATGCATGTGAAATAAAATCTCTTAAACTGCATCGTGAAGTTGTAAACATAATTAGGCCTATATTATCTTATTTGTCTTGCCGATCAAATATTTAATTCCACAAAATATGCAGGTTTTTAATTTTCATCGATTCGTGTTTTTGTTTTTTTGTTTAGCTTGACCATTCCACAAGCCCACATGGCAACGGTACCTTGCATACTTGCCTCTTTGACAACCCGACATGTTTCTATCAATTCAAAATGAATGCAGCTCAAACTGGCGAAAGAATCTCCAAAGGCTGCATGGACTATGTAAGTACATTTATTTCACTAGGCCCGGTAAAATTTAAGAATCAGCTTATTATTGTTTAGGCCTGTAGCAAACAAATATGAAAGGTTGACATCACCGACTCGCCGAGAGAAGAACTAAAATCATTTCAAAATTATATGCGAGGGTCATTCAAAAAGTTCTACCTTCTCTTTTATAAATTTGGTTCGGTACATTGCAGTTTCTTCAAACTTAGCATGCTTTTACATTGACTGTTAGTTGCAAATGTTTATTGAATGATACCCTTTCCAGATTTTTGTAGGTGACCTCAGAAGCAAAATGGAAATAGTACAAAATCGTACAACGTTTCCCTCCTACGAGATTTGCTCGATATGCAATGGTTATAAAATTCCAGTTAGTCATTTTACTCTATACAAACAATAACTTTTGGGCATCTAAAAAACCCACTAAATTTGATAACCGTTCTTATCTGCTCTTAACTTATCTTTTCTTTGCTAACAAGCTCGACAGAATCTCGGAAGGTGCGGGTTGAACATGTTGAAGGGCCTTAGCTTATTGTATTCAATTTCAAGTTTAACAATTTTTGTTATTGTCATGATCATTGTGTAATAAATACAAATTTATTTAAAGATGAAGTAAACTGCATTTCGCAAACTCTCAATTGATCTTTGTCGATCTAATCCTTCACAATATGAGGAAAACTCTTGACCTTTTATGAATCCACCTTTTCATCCCTCTTTTCCTTCTTTCCTAATCGCTGCATGCCCAGCCTTAAGTCATCTGATGTGACCAAATTGTATTTTATGGTCTCTTCAAGTTGGTCTTCTTATGGCTTCCTTGTAGATAGGCCTATATCATGTAGGCCTACAGATGTTCTCCATTTCCGCGGCGCTGAATCCTGATTTTCTTTTTACTTCGTCTACAACAGATGATAAAAGATATTCTCACGAGACATTAGCATGATTAGGGAATAATCATGGAAAATTTGAAGAGGTTACTATTGGAAGAAACTATGGTGGAGGTAGAACTTTTTGAATGACCCTGTCACTTACTTTCGAGCTCGGGTACACTGTAAAAACAGTGTTTAGCGATTAAACACTTTTCTAAACAAAATTTTGCCACCACTTTGTAAACATGTTTAAAAGCTAAACATCATGTGTCAAATTTCTCAACATTGGTCAGTGATGGTGTTTAATTTCTAAACATCTGACATCCATATTCTAAACATAAAGTTTCTCAACACATTCTTGCCACCACTTTGTAAACACTGTTTATACAGTGCATTATTTTGATCTGTGAAAATTTCTCGATTTACACTGTCGACAACGGCGGGTCCCTAAATATTTCCCAGTCCCTTAAGGGATGGGGTATGAACAATTTGGACAGTATTTATTGTGGGACATTAGAGCACATCAGACATATCGAATTGCATTCTGAATACGAAGAATGTCCTTCTGATATCAAATAATTTTGATTTTTGAAATTCGCAATGTAATACACATTTTATGGCAAATGATTAAAATTGATATTTTGATATTTAACAGTAAACTACTCGAAGTAAACTTTATAAATCTGATGATTTATATTTAAAGTGCATGTAGGTGGGATGAAAAGCCGACGATCAATTGAAAATTTTGACTTTTCGTATTGGAGATAGGGATTTTTCCCAAAAAAACAAAAAAAAATTAGGTCTTTTTGGGACAAAAATCCATATCTTCAATATAAAAGGTCAAAATTTTCAATTGATCGTCGGCTTTTCCTCCCAGCTACATACACTTCAAGAATATATCATTAGATTGATAAAATTTACTTCGAGGACTGTTATATATCAAAAATGTGTAAAATGTCAAATTTTTATAATTTCTCATAAAATTTGTATTAGGCCTATATTGTGAATTTCAAAAAATTAAAATTATTTGATATCAGAAAGACATTCTTCGAATTCAGAATGCAATTCGATATGTCTGATGTGCTCTCATGTCCCACAAAAAATACTGTCGAAACGCTCAAAATGCTCATTCCAGATCCCTTAATATTTCCCGTTTTGCACTGTCGACGCAGGCGGGGCCGGCCATATTTCCCGTTTTACACTATCGACATAGGCGGTTCCCCTAAATTTTTCCCGTTTTTGCACTGTCGACATAGGTGGGTCCCTAAATATTTCCCGTTTTGCATTGTCGAACTGTCGACATAGGCGGGGCACCTAAACATTTCCATGGTGGACATATAATTGACCGGTGTATCTCCATCTTTAACCCGAAAACACCGTGTTTTGGGACAATATTGGCTATAATTAAAAACGTTCATGCGCTCTGCTCAGACTGGCCCATGATCCAATACTAAAACTCACCTTCATTCTAGAATCAATATGCTTACTCCCCTAAATTGTAATGCTTCTGCCGCCACTGACCGTCGAAAAACCCTCTCATTACAATGAAATTAGATGTGAACAAAATACTGGTGGATAGCATTATTGACGGCGAAAAGTAGGGCAGTTTTGGAGCATCGTTGGATTGTTTTATTCTTTAAAAACTTCAATATAAGTCAAATGTTGCCGAAAACAAATGCTTGTTATTAATTCTGTGTACTTTCGTTTTTGTCTTTGCTTCACAGGAAGAATGCATGAAAACGTATATGTGGCAATGGGACGACTTCAATTTGATATCGTGCTTTTTTGGAAACCCAGACATAGGTCCCCAACCACAGGGGTTGAACATTACGGCTTGGCCGAACGCCGAATGCATCTACTGCTGCGCCTTATGGCAGCAGGGTTACAACAACCAATTCTTTGACGGTTGCAACGTAAACCCTCCCACCAAACTCCCCCAGCTTCTATCAAACAATTGGGACGACGCGGTTGACTCTTGGGACATTTACCCTTCAAAAGTGGTCCAGGTTGAGCCTCCAGGCTACGCAGACAGTTTTAAACGCTCAGGTGCACAGCGCCACCTATTTGAAGTCACCGTGTTGGTTGCTGCAATTAGCATTGCTGGCGCTTCTTCTTTTTAAGCACTGATTATCTTTTGTTTTTCAATTTTGAAGTTCCGGACTAAAAGACATTGAGACTTAGTTTGATTTTACTGGTTTCCTTCGTTCCTGAAACGAATTGTCACATATTCTGATGTTTTAGTGAGGCACAATTTGCAAAAAAGGTTTAATGTTGGAAACTGCATGGCTCTGGTCATTAATCAATGAATTATTTTCAAATTGCTTTTCATGAAAGGCAATCGGTTTGAAGCACTCTAGTAAACTTTGGAATCTGTAATCAATCATGTGTAATTTATTCAATTGAATAGCATATTTATTAAATAAACATCGTTATACACAAGAAAATACATTTATAAAATATACATGTCTTGCAGTACTCTTGTTTTCAGTAAATCTTAGTGAAATGTTGTTAGGTGTGAGTGAGTGTGTATGTAT
Organism: Amphiura filiformis; assembly: GCF_039555335.1. NCBI lineage: Eukaryota > Metazoa > Echinodermata > Ophiuroidea > Amphilepidida > Amphiuridae > Amphiura > Amphiura filiformis. The sequence goes on from NC_092636.1 coordinate 56,955,270, forward strand.
ACATGTCAGTTGAAAGGCTCCGCCAATTTGATGCAAATGTCACCAAATTCATAAACGGGGGATTGGGGAATATATTCGGGAAATGCAATGAACTATTAAAAAAAATCGCATGTTGAAATTACTTTTTTGGGTCAAAACTGCAAAAAACACATACAAAAAATGGCATTTCATCCATAAACCATATGCATTGAATTAAGTGATGGCTTTGCTCACATTTATTCATGTGTCATGTGTTCTGCACACCAAATAATTATGAAGTTTCTACTCCATTTAATTTTAAAGAAATGGCTAGTTAAAATGTAACATTTTTGGGTAAGAAATGACAAAAACCCTTTAATAGCGTAACTTTTGCCACAGAAACGGAATTCTGGAATAGAACGTGCGGGATAAATTTGCCGATATGGCAGAAAAGATTCTCCAGACTCTTCTAAACATTTTGATATCTGATTTGTCCATTTGAAACATCTGTCCTATGAAACTGTTAAATATAGAGCACTTTTGGCTGCACGTCCTCTATACTGAAAGGACAGATAAATTAATAACATAGAAACGGGAAATCACAAGCTAAGCAGCATATAAAAATGGACACAAAAATATCATGTAGAAAAAAAAAGAAGGAAAGAAGCTAAAAATAAATTTAACTTATACCTGTTGTAGTGAACGCTCCCATTTACTCAATTATCCCGCTAGTTCAATAAAATTCTGTAACATAAACAGGACCCTTGTGGCTTGTGGGGGTTCGACACTCCTGGCGAACCCTAAAAAGGAAAGAAAGAGAGAAAGGGAGAGAAGAGGAGGGACGGGAGGGAGAGAGAGGGAGAGGAGAGGTGGAAGAGAGGTGAGAGTAGTTCATGTGACGGGGGGTATAGAAGCTACAATAAATTGTTCATATACCTTATTGGACCGGTCTATTGGGCCTAAAATGTGATGTGCACAATGATTTTGCAAGATACAAGTATATAATATGGTACGCGTTCCATCACCCCTTCGCACCACACCCTTCATGCGCACCAATTGACTATCGCCCTGGGGCAGGGTGAAAAGTTCTTCTGCCCTGCGACAGAAATGTTGTGACAAAATTTGATGACGATTTGCATCTTCCTTTTGGTCTATTTTAGACCCTAACCCCATTTAGCATTAAAGTGCCCAATTTCTGCGCGCTTCGCGAGCATTTGTCCTCGTAAAGTCGTTCATTCGAACTTGTTAAAAAATGAGCGCATTTAGCTCATAATAAGTGCTATGCTGGGGCAGCTCCCCCAAATGCCTGGAAAAGGCCCAAACCTCGTGCATGTCGTGAGTTGGCTCAAAATACCGGGACATGGCAGTATTCTTTTACTCTCTAAATTCCTAAGATTTAAAAATAAGTCTAAGAGACTTGTTAGAATGACAAAACCTTCAGAGACTTAAAATTCAAATCTTTATTAGAGTAAAATTTAAATCCATTAGATTTGAATTTTAAGTCTTTTCAAGGTTTTGTCCTTCTAATAAGTCCCTGTAATTTAGAGTGTATAGTACCGTAGCAGAACAGTGGGACGATTGGAAATTTTGCTCGCTGGCTCGCCGCCATGGATTCCATCATGAAAGGGCCAAGGCGAACCCTCGAGCTGACACTTTGCGCTCAACACATACCAGTCAGGGCCGAATTTACCACAGTGCCTAGTGGGCACGTGTGCCCTGGGAAGGGGGCATAGTTTTGATAGGAAGATAATAATAATAAAACAAAAGTTGGAGTATTATTATACAGTCAACCCCCATGACGCTTGGGACGGCTTGGAAAAAAACTTGGGTTACAGTTGTGGGCGCGCGAGGGGTGTAACACTTCGATCCGAAGAGCCAGGGGTGTCAATCATGTTGCCGCCCAGGGGCCATCAGCAAAAGGTAAACCCGGCTGTGATTTCTCCACACCCCCTGATGAGAAAATGGTCTAGCGACGGCCCACAGTGTCATCGCCCCGATATCTTCATGGCAGAAATCACCATGGTAGGTTGAATCCACCGCCATGCATGGCCATTTTGTTCCGACCTGTTTAATAGTTTTGAGACGCATAATGGGCCGAAGGACATCTGACTAAGGCTACTGCCGGTGACTGACCTCGCTGCGTGTGAGTCGAGCATGGTACCCGGGGGGGGCACTCAACACAAATGACCATACGGGTATGCTCCCCGGAAAGACCCCCCTTTTGGGTTTCGCAGCTCCGAAAGACCCCCTATATGACCAAAATAAAGCTCTGAAAGACCCTTGATTTTGATAATTTCAGCTCTAAAAGACCCAAAAATTGCTCATTCCTCATATTTCTTGTTTTTTCAGGCGATTTTCAACCAAAAAGCCAAGAAAGACCCTTGATTTTGACTTTTCGCAGCTCCAAAAGACCCCATTTTACTTGTTCACAGCCTGGTTCGCAGCTCCGAAAGACCCCTTTATCGGTACGCCGTCAGCTCCCAAAGCCCCACCACCTCAAAATTCCGGGGGAGCATACCCACCAAAATTTTTGATGTGCCCCCCCCGGGGCATGGTACGCCATGGGTCATATGCTTTTAGACTACCCACGATTGACCTAAACTACGCAAAAAAAGTTTCTTTATGGTTAGCAAATTTACCCAATATTAAAATCTAGCAACCAATTTTGTGCGTTTGCTCAATAATCGCATGTGGGTGATTGTCCTGCGCATTTTGACACCTCAATCACTACTCTACGACACTCCTGAGAAAAGATATGAATGTTTAAGTAACACGAGGTCGAAAATGAAAATTGCAAAGAGGCCTATTCAGCGATTTTAGAGCTGATTCACTGATCCAAGACGGTTTCATTATTCCTGCCTTTTAAATTTTAATTTAAAGCGTTTTCCTTGATGCATGTTGGATAATCCTTTGCTTATTATGCAGATGAATGATTAAAGACAAAGGTGAGTGGGTACTAAGACATTTACGTTTTGAGAGATGGATTTGGAAAAGGGATTCAAAACAGGTCATGGTCTGGAAGCAGAAGGAATTGAGACACTAGAACATAACATAACATAGAGTGGCCCTCCAGAAGCCCTGATCTTAATCCCTTGGAGAACCTTTGGGATCAGCACAAGAAACGAGTCAAAAAGAAGATAAAGGCAGATAACGCTGGTGGGATTGCGTCGCATCGTTATCAACGAGTGGAACGGGGTTGAGCAAGGTAACATTCGACTCCTCATTAGGAGTATGAGACGCCGCGTGGCTGCTGTAAGGGAAGCCAACGGTGGACACACAAAGTATTGAATGACGGGTAAAGAAAGAGATTAATCTCAAGTGAAGTTGGAAGCGGCAGTATGATGCCTGAAATGTACTCAGCAATTACACAAAAAATGTTATCTGCATGTTTGTTGTTTTTGTGTTCTTTTATGCTGAAAACTTGAATAGGCCTCTTTGCAATTTTCATTTTCGACCTCGTGTTACTTAAACATTCATATCTTTTCTCAGGAGTGTCGTAGAGTAGTGTTTGAGGTGTCAAAATGTGCAGGACAATCACCTGCATGCGATTATTGAGCAAACGTACAAAATTATTCGCTAGATTTTAATAGTGGGTAAATTTCCTAACCATAAAGAAACTTTTTTTGCGTAGTGTATATACACTGCGCTATATAATTCGGCACATATAAAATCAGAATTATTGTCAGGTTTTGAGTTCAAGACGCACGCTTCTTTCTCAAGATGCAAGCTAACGACTATCATATCTGTTCAACACATATATTCAAGTGCAAGGAACCACATCTGGTTTCTTTAGACGAAATCATTTACGGGAGATATTCATCATTTTCTACCCCGGTATGCAAAGATTTTCGTCTGAATATCAAAATCGTGCATAGCACATTCACGTGTATCGATCCCGGATATTGATTTTAGTATCTCTGGTGTACCAAGTAATTATTGGGCTATTCCAGAAAATAAGTGCACACCCTCTATAGAGGAGTAAATTTTCAATCAGAGAAATGTCCGGATTTCCAAGTCTGCTTTCTTAAAACGGCTGGATTTCCAGTTGCCAATGTTACTGGAAAAAGCTTGGAAATCCAATCAAATGAAGGAAAAATCACGGAAATGTTAAAAATGAGCTCTCAAATTGAGGATTTCTGATTTTCAACCATTTTTCTGCCAGATTTTTTTGCCTTTGGGCACTTTAAAAGTCTGGATTTCCAACAGTCACGATTGGACAAAAAGTCCAGATATCCGAACTCCTCTATAGGGGTTGTGCATCTATTTTCTGGAATAGCCCATTAGCCAGGCGATGTCGGTGTGCGGCCCTGAACACAAAACAGAATACGTGTGAGTTTTCATGTTCATGTTTTCAAACAATAGAGGAGAGTCATGCATTTCAGCACTTGCTGTCTTCCTTGGGCGTCCATGCATGTTTCCTATGGATGGCGGAAACCTTCAAAATACGCCTAAGAATACGCCTAAGAATACGCCTAACCTTAGACGTCTAAGATGCATTCTTAGGCGTCTAAGATGCAATCTTAGGCGTCTAAGAAATTCGCGGTAGACTTAAATCAACGAATCACAGGACTAGAAATCCCAAACAACCAATCATCTTAGGCGTATTCAATTATTGACCAATGAAATCTTAGACGCCTAAGATTTTACACGCCTAAGAATTCTTACACGTCTAAGATTGACCATTTGACCGTGACTAGTGATGGACGGTATCGCAAATTCGATCAAAACGTACAACGGACGCTGTGCGTTAGAGAATATTTCGAACAATGGCTGGGTGGTGTGTTTTTAATAAACTCCTTTTCTCTCCATAGCCACCGCGTCAATCCCAAAGAGAAAGGGGGTGATGGGGTGGGAGGGGGATAGGGTACATGTTCCCCCACCTTTCGGCACAATGGCCCATTGTTTTGTTCTTTTCAGCCACTTTTTGACAATTCAGGCTGAACAATGTATTTTACATAATAGGTTTTTTTTTCATTTGAACATAATCTAGCAGCTGATGTTGTTGTTGCAAACTGATAAAACTTTAATTTGTTTTAAATAGTTTGTTTTTCTGATGACTTGCAGTTAATGTAAGATTTCTATTTGTGTGGCTATAGTGTAAATGATGATGATAATGATGATGGTGTTGTTGTTGTTGTTGTTGTTGTTGTTGTTGTTGTTGTTGTTGTTGTTGTTGTTGATGATGATGATGATGATGATGATGATGATGATGATGATGATGATGGATAATACAAATGATGTCAGATGATTATTAGAGTCGTGGTGGTGATGATGATGGCAGTGATGAAGGATTAAATTTAGTATGAAATTTTCATGAAACATTAATGTTTGCCACTCATGTTACTTGTAATGCTTAAACAAAGAGCACGTGTCTATGATGTCACCCTGCTCACTTTTCATGTAGGGGAGAGCGGGGAGTGTTCGCCCTAGGGGCAGGTTCGCCCACCCCTTGTTTCTCAGCACTACGGCTATCGGGGAATTTGGTGATGGCAAAATTAGGTGACATAGGTCACTATAAACTTCTCATATTAGCTACGCAACATATAGGGACGTGTTCATCGAACTGCAGCCAAAACAAAAAAATTACACAAAAACGTAATTTTTTTCTTGCATTAATAATGTTGTTTTATCATTGATACATAAATACAGATGGTTTTAATGGAAATCTGTTTTTGGAACATATGGGATTTGTTAAAGATTTAATATAGTTATAAACTCCTTATTCGATTTGTTATTTGCATACCCTAAACAAAATATAAAAATGTGTACAAGGGGCACGTTCGCCCTTTTGAGGATGGGACATGTTCGCCCTATATCTTCCCCGGGCGGACTTGCCCCAAACTGGAGGGCGGACCTGCCCCATCAGCGTATTATGCAAAATATTGATAATTATACCATTAAACAAGGTAAAACTACTGAAAAGCATATTTTTTAAAGTTAGGCCTATGTGGTATCAGTATTACACATACCACCGTTTATGTCCTAATCCATAATCCCCCCGAAGTTGTAAACATGATACGTTTAAGCTTACTTTGGAACCCTACGATTTTTATATACCTTGACCCGACCCCTGCAACAAATTTAGTGATTCCCCAGAAGAGAATGAATGCCCTGTATACTCTTGCTAAATGTTTGCATTGAATATGTTATTGTTACGCAATGTTTAAACCTTTTTTGTGATTGGGGTGAACTTACCCCACCATATGGGCGAACCTGCCCCAATATGGGGCAAGTTCGCCACTTTGCAAAACTTTTTTGTTTGCTCTATCCTGTTGCTATTGTAAGGCCTATAGTTCTGAGATTGTGGTCGTATATAGCTAAGACATAGGGCTTTCACATGGGCTAATCAGGTCATCCCTAACCTTAAAAGTGACATCGCTAGGCTGGTCAGAAAAAAAATAGGGCGAACACTCCCCGCTCTCCCCTATATATGTTTTTTCTTAACACGTATGGTATGACTGAGCCAAAATACACAGTTAAGAGACCTCGATACCTCCATTCAACAAGAAAGTTAACCTGACGGTGTAGGGTATGATGTGTTTATAACTCGAACAGCGTGTGACATATTTTCGCTAAGGCCCCCGGGCCAAGGCCAAATCGTCTTTTATAATTGAAGAGATCAGATATGCATAATTTCAGTCTGCAAAGTGCAAGAAGACAAGAGGTCAAATTTGCTATGTTAAAAATAGAATCATGGAGGTATATAAATATATGCTAGGCATGTTTGTTCCTCTTTGTTGTTTGTGTATTAATTTTCATCATCATCATCATCATCATCCTCATCATATCATCATCGTCGTCATCGTCGTCGCCGTCATCATGCTCATCAACTACTCCTAGCCACACCAACAGCACACCAAACCAACGAAAATAAAATCAAACCAATTAATCAATTTTGCTGCAAGTCCTCAGAGAAAATCACATTGGTGATACCGTCCATCACTAAAATATCAATCTTAGACGTGTAAGAATTCTTAGGCGTGTAAAATCTTAGGCGTCTAAGATTTCATTGGTCAATAATTGAATACGCCTAAGATGATTGGTTGTTTGGGATTTCTGGTCCTGTGATTCGTTGATTTAAGTCTACCGCGATTTTCTTAGACGCCTAAGATTGCATCTTAGACGCCTAAGAATGCATCTTAGACGTCTAAGGTTAGGCGTATTCTTAGGCGTATTCTTAGGCGTATTTTGAAGGTTTCCGCCATCCATAGTTTCCTTCCCGGGGTTTCCTCTTTCCGTGGGTTGGTTTCCAGACTTGCGGTTCTCACCCATTCTTAGTTATTTTTGTCTTACGGTTAGTGTGAAACCAATATATTTTAGTATCGGGAGAAATATTTTATATCAGGAAAATTAATTGATATCAGAAGGACTTTCCTCGTATTCAGATACAGGGTGTCTCTGAAAGAACTGTATCGTCGGAAACTTAATTATTTGGGTATTTTAACGCCACAACTAAACATAAATAAATAGCTCACGATCACACAAATAGGCACTGAGTCCTTATTAATGGTCACACGCCAGTGATTTTACAGTTATGGGAGGACAAGATATTGATTCAGCTGTCAGTTATAGTAGTTTGACCAAATACCTCATACTTAATGGCATTTTTCAAACTGTATACTTTATTTTAATACACCCTGTATAATGCATTTAAAGTGTTAGATTCATTATATTAAAACAGCATTACCAGTTTTTGGAAGTATATTAGTAATTAAAAATGTACTTAAAATTTGTTCCTACATAACATATTCCTATATTCAAGGCGCAAAAGAAACAAGAAAACGCTGTTCAAAGTTTCTACTCACAAAACGAAATTGAACCGCAAAGGTTTGGTGTTTGGTAGGAAATTAAACATCTGAAGAATTTTGAAGGAGTAATTTACCGCGTAAGGAAATGATTAAACAACATTTACAAGGCCGTGGTTGCAATGGGCAGGTAAGGCAGTTGCCACGATATTGTTTAATAATGGTTAAAAGGTATAAATTAAACGAAATACAAAAGAAAATAAATCAAGAAGAAGAAAGGAAAATAACAGGCCAAAATGCAGACCTGTTGTAGGCCCTATGAAAGGAAATTAAAAGCTATACTGAAACAGTTCTCTAATTTTAAGTAATTTAACTACAAATTCAAAAGTAGATCTAATAAGAATATATGACAAAAAAATAAAGCAATGCCAAAAATATCATCAAATCACGGACACTATTTAAATTTTGATGATATGATCTGCATTGTATCGAATTATTACTCCGAATCGACCACTATACCTCGGCTCGATTCACGTTAATTTGCATACACGGTATATCCAGGCGATAAAAGAAACCAGCCAAATTGATTGGATTCAAGGCAGAGGAGCACTATATGAGTCAACCTGTTTTGCCCATACACGGCGTATGGTGTGTAGGTGTAATCTGCTTCTATTGGACTGGCTAAGTGAACGTACAGGGAAACCATTATATCTTTATAGAATAATATACTTTGATTGGTAATATTGGATTCCAAACATTCTGACATATATTTACTTCTTTATACCTGGATTCAAGCGGATATATCTTATTTTGGATCTTGAAACAAAGCAAGGATTACATTTGAAAGGTAAGTGCAAATGTTTATGTATAATTTCAAAAAGTTTTTATCCAATAGTGCTTCAGACAAATGTGATCATAATTTGGTGTTTGTTTCAAGTTATTATTTCAAGAATGAAGGTTTGGAGATAAGTATATTGCAACCAACCATGAAAGTACTTTCTAAAAGTTATTTTTTAGCGTATTCTTAAGCGCTGTGATTTTATTCTAAATACAATATTTTCACAAACAGTGGAAAGTATAGCATTTTAACTCCTAATGCGCGGCTACTGCAGTTTTAATGCAAGCAATATATTAAAGCAATGTAGATTTACCACTTACCGGAATACCCGTGTTCGTCTAGCATTCAAAGCCGACGACACGCGCTGTGGCTCACAATATCGAAAACACATGCACACAACATAATAAACACGCACAACTACCACAAACACACCCCACACACCCCGCATAACAAACACACCCCAACACACCCCGGCCCGACAGGACAAACTTGCAAGCAACATTAAAAATGTGTTTTTCCCACTTACCGGAACACCTATATACTATAGTATCGTATTAGACTATAGCGTGCACGCACTGTAACGGGCAATGCCAAGTTACGAACACACCCACCCCACATCCATATTCACACCCCTACACGCACCCCTGCTCACTTAATCCCCACACTGACCCGGAACCCATGCATACAGCATGTACCCATACCGACAGACATACCAACCCCTATCTACGCACAAATCCCCATGCACACACCACACCCATTGTGGATAAATAAATGGGTAGAACCATTTCATAAAAAAAAAAAGAAAGAAAAAAGACTGACAATAATACATTAAGCAATGGTGCGAGTAATGGCATTTTACCATTTCTCGCAATACCACTGATTACCACATCAAATTCACCGAAAACTATCATACATGGCAATGATTTGAATGCATAATAATAGTAACATGATAGTGTTTATGATTTATTAGTATCGTGGCAATGTGAAAACAACATATCGGGTCATTGTAGCTAATAAACCCTCGCAATTTAAGAATTCTAAGCAGCAAATGCTGTTCCAAACTTATTTTTATATACTGTGGTCTAAACGAGAAAGAGCGCGAGAGAAAAATAGTACTTTGGTCTAAAGGAGAAAGTGAGAGAGAGTGAGAGGTTTACGCAACGCTGCCTTCACATGAGCTACCTGCATCAAGTGTCTGTCTAATGGATTCAATTTAATAACACCCAGGGAAATAACACAGCCCTTTGTACAAAACAAATCCTTGTTCTCTGCTTAATTACTATTAATTTATATTCATCAGACCATCACTTGCCCTTAAGTTAATCATGGTCGCGAGTTCATTAAACTATGGTACCTTCTCTTTCTACATGTTCTATAAAAGCTTCACCTACGGACATATGGTCAAAATAATATGAACTCGAGCCCCGGCCCGAGGTCGGGTTGCCTACCTTAAGGACGAAAAGTCGTGAATAATTATGAAAGAAATATGGTTTTTAAGCATTGTGAATTAGTGTAGTATTCAAGCTGTCGTATCAGGTTATCAATTGATATCATGTTTTTGTTGTTATTAATTTTCAAAAAACTGAGTCATAATAATAATGTTATGAAATGTTGGATTGATCATATTGAGCATAATATGGCACACACCACATGTCACTTAAATCAATTTATATCAGTCACATCAATCGTATCGACTTTAAGGGTAACTTCGGTTTAAACAATTTCATAATACAGGAACAATAATCGGCAAGACATGTTACTTATTTCCAATGTTAAAAACAATGATTGTTTTGCATTAAATAAATGAAAGAAAACCCCGGCCTACTTCACGATCAACCCCTACGGTACATGAACATGATGGAGTATTCACAGGTTGTATATATTTACATCTCACAAGGTGCAACTGTCCTATGTTTTCTAGTGACAACATCCCAATATGGCAGGGAGCACGTTTTAGATATGTATGGGCTAATTGCCTTCACCAAAATCATTGATATTTTCTATCGATTGAACCTGATTATCGCTGGTACTAAGTGCTAAACTCTAAAATGATTTCACCACAAATATATGCATGCTCATATATTAAGCTTAATATTGTGCGGGTAATAATATGACTGTTTTTGTAATGATCAGTGTTGCGTAATGCCACGGATGCAGCGGTTCATTAGGCGTAGAATGAATATGAAATACAAGTTAATAATAACTGAAAGCTACAAATTAATATATTTCAAAGGTAAAAATTGATATATTTATAAGTTGAATGCACGCGGTATATAACATTGCCAGTGGGGTAATTTATTTTCTGAAATATTTGAATGTGCATGTTCATCTTATATTTAAAAGGATCAAATACATTTTGTAACATCGAATTTAATTCAGGAAATTACGTGAAATGTGCACATCTGTCTGTTGTTATAATCATCTCATACATGTATGGTGTCAATTTAACAGTATAATTTCCTTTTGGTTATACATGTACTTACTGATGTAAATATAATAGAATATGATTAGGAAATGAATTGATGCAGAAACTCACTTCAATATATATATCAATTAGAGAGTGATTTAATAAGATAGGTGACACGATTGACAACCTCGTCCCTAAATTCAAATGTAGTACAATTTTAGGTCTGATATATTTTTCGTACATACCTTTTAGAAGTATGAAAGTGAACGTGGCTTATAAATAGTATGGCGGTGTCCTATACCCGAACCGCATTATGGACCACTGCAATACTCAGGTTTTCCTTCTGGAGCCGTTCTAACTCAAAAGTTGGAAAAGAATGTTTGGGTGATGTGCCTCCATGAAAAATAGAAAACGTTAAGTGATCGGACCATCCATCTTTAGACTTTTATGATACAACATTTTAAAAGTGTAAAATCGAATTATGAGCTAACTTGCTGAACCATATCATTTAATCAAATTACCAGTTGCCGATAAACATCTGCCATTGTTAGTAATTAGATTTCGTTTTAGGCTACAAAGTGATCTGATTATTGGTCTGAATTAGACACCTATGACTACACTGCCTCCATATTTCATCCACGTACTTATTCCATTTTATGGCATGCTATTAAATATTTAACAGTCCTCGAAGTAAAACTATATCTAATGATATGTACTTAAAGTGTATGTAGCTGGGATGAAAAGCCGACCATCATATGAAAATTTTACCTTTCGTATTGAAGATAAACATGAAGTTTCCAAAAAGACCTACAAGTTAAAGGTCTTTTATTTTCCTTGCGACATTCAAATGTCATTCTTTGACTGTACAAATGTATAGGCTTTAGAACTGCGTCCTGACAAATGAGCATGTTTGCAACCCTAGTCTTCTGTGCATGACAGATCGTGACCCATATATCGTAAAACAGCCAACAAAACCGAGGAGGCAAAGAGGATGCAAATGCATCATCGGCTCACAAAATGAGATATTCCGTTTGAAATCCATACACCCCTATGGAATACTTGACCTTAATCTTTACACATACAAATTGAGTCACCTGAATGGGTGATACCATTTGAAGTATACTCACTGACCCCTGTGTAAAAGATTAAGATCATGTCTTCCATAGGGGGTGTATGGATTTCAGATGGAATAGCCCAGCCTCCTTCCTGGCAGCATAGCTTCCGTCTCTACCTACTGATATGCTCAGATGCACAGATTGCATTAAAGATGTTATTAATGGATTAGTGTATAGGTGTTCAGTTTGTGTAAAAAGTTGACCGGGTAGAAAATGTGACCTTTTTAGCTAACTGGTTATTGTTAAAGGTAGCACCATAACACAGAGGCACAGTATCATATGATATTATTATCTGATTTCTTCAATATGGTTGAAACTTATCATTTAGTGCAATATCGATGACCACCAATCAGACAATACACACACTTCACCCACACCACCCACCCAGCACACCCCATACACGCGTGAGCTTGAGCATGAATATATCAAATACTGAACAATGTAGTTTTACCACTGCTTGCAATACCTTGCGTGATACTCTCTTGTATGTGCATACAGTAACAAACACACACCCCCCTCATTTAACACTCCAACGCAACACTTACATCCCGACGCACCCGACTCGCAAACGCATGCATATATATTAAATCTCACAAGAATATGTGCAATACTGTTTTACCACTTCTCGCAATACCATAAGACTTCCGTAAATTATATGAACACCCATCCTACCCACCCCACCCACACATCCCCACAGACTCATCCCACCACCACACCCACACAGTGACACCGCAAAACATTAACAAACAAACAATATCTAACTAATCCGTTGATTCATTATGCCGTCACTGCATTAGGAAACGTGAGCAAGCTCAATGTCGGAACGTGATGAGTGGTTCAATATTCCGGCCATCATTCTCATGACACAGATTGTGATATATCACGAGCCTTCTGTCAAATATGTTATTAAAATACCGTCATGCGATATGCTTTAGAATGTCATTAAACTGTGCCCGTCAATGGTGTGGTCGAGTGTGACCCGTCCACCTTGCTTAAAGCAACAAAGAAAATGTTTCAGTGCTCCTTTTTAGGACAAATTATTCTAGACACAGTTTTCAACAAAGCAATGTACAATATCAACCAAGACCAAAGTTTCAAATTTCTAAAGAGCTTTTAATCATGTTAACTGGCGATGAGCTCACAATGGTGAGATGAAATAAAAATTCAATGGGTGTCGACCACAGTGGTGTCGACCACTAGTGGTGTCGACACTTTGAATTCGTTGAACATAAAACAGGTGTGTAAAATGTAACCTGTTCCAAATGCGTTTCGATCTAGGGGTCCAACGTTATGATGTCATGTGACTTAAAATAGCTCATGCTGCTATGCTGATTTTAACGTAAAACAAAGAAATCAAACTTATTCTTACCCGATGTCGATCTTAAATTTCTGACACCTCAAGATACGATATCATTGCATACTAATTCAGAAGAAAAAATGAAATAAAATGGGTAGCTTGCAATATCGAGTTGTGTGATCAAGTTTCATTTTTACTCTGTATGTAAATGAAATAATATTAATCTTGTCGGCTTTTTACACTCTCGATGATTGATGAGGTTTGGTAACATGACAGATTCTTGTGGTTAAAATCATGCTACATGAAACCCGGGGGTGCGGATACATTGAACGGCAAGGGAAAAGAAAAACTGGCGTAATAGGAATTCGCGGACACCTGTATCCGCGTATAGCAGGTGTGCATCGCAATTGCCTGAAACGATGAAAATAGGTCGTCTTGCCGACCTGTTTACAATTATTTATGATAGAAAAACAGCTCAAATTAAAGCTATGTTCTTACGGAAAGGGTTGTATCACAATGTTAATAATGCCTGCAATGTGTTGTTCTTTGCAATGTGGATCTGGGTAGGCTTTAGTCCGCGTATTATCTTTAAGCTTTTCACATTCGATGTCGTTATATGAATTAAACAAACCCAGCTCAGCTGCGTGTTTTCAGCCATTTGATTAAGGGATGGGGTATGAACGTTTAGACAGTATTTATTGTGGGACATTAGAGCACATCAGACATATCGAATTGCATTCTGAATACGAAGAATGTCCTTCTGATATCAAATAATTTTGAATTTCTGAAATTCGGAATGTTATACACATTTTATGGCAAATGATTAAAAATTGATATTTTTGATATTTAACAGTACTCGAAGTAAACTTTAGAAATTTGATGATTTATACTTAAAGTGTATGTAGGTGGGATGAAAAGCTGACGATCAATTGAAAATTTAGACCTTTCGTATTGAAGATATGGATTTTTTCCCCAAAACACCAAAAAAATTAGGTCTTTTCGGGAAAAAATCCATATCTTCAATATGAAAGGTCAACATTTTCAATTGATCGTCGGCTTTTCCTCCCAGCTACATACACTTAGAATATATCATTAGATTTATAAAATTTACTTCGAGGGCTGTTATATATCAAAAATGTGAAAAATATCAAATTTTAATAATTTGTCATAAAATTTGTATTATATCGTGAATTTCAAAAATGAAAATTATTTGATATCAGAAAGACATTCTTCGTATTCAGAATGCAATTCGATATGTCTGATGTGCTCTCATGTCCCACAAAAAATACTGTCGAAACGCTCATTCCAGATCCCTTAAAACAATTGCATCTCGACACTGGAACTTTGTTGTAAATATAATGATATTTTATAGGGATTGGACAGAATGTCGCTTTTTATAAGCCAAACATTTGTTGAATGTTGAATTCAAGCTTTGGTAATAACACAGCCTATAACAATATAGCAGTGGTGCGGACTTCCTCCTTTCCAATTATTATATTATTAATAACAACAGGTTCAATCCCCGATGACGTCATTGTGTTGCGCAAGTCTTTCCCCTCATATGTCTCTCTCCACCCAGGTGTGTATTTAAATGTCTGCGCTGGGAAACTCGTTGGGTTTTTTGAACTGAGGAGCATGACACAGCGGCCATGCCGTTATATTGAACTCGGCTTTTCAATGACAATTATTATCTTTAGATTCATTATAGTTGTAGGCACGGTGTTTATGGATATGAATGAAAACGAAAGTGAAAAAATATACAATTTACAAAACCTCAAAGTACACCGATGCATGCCACCATATCCTATTATGACGCTATACGATCCGAGACGTCTTATAAAGCAGTTATATAAGTTTTAATGTGAAATTTAGCCCCTGAAGCGAATCAGTATCAGACCCTTGATTAGGAAATCACGTTGGATCTATAACGCAGACTCTCGTACCATATAGATGAAAATTGAACGCTATATTTTGCATGACCAATGTTTTGCTGGGTTCAAATGTTGTTGCCAGAAGCATTTAATGCAAGGACTGGGATGGAATGGAATCAAAATATTGAAATTAGTTTGAATACTACGTCAATCAATGGTGAATTGACGGCTTGGATGATATACCGTTCCGGTGAATTGATAGTGGGTTAGCTTTATACATTTCTTCTTTGCTTTTTTACTCACGTTTGATAATGTTTATGTTTAAGTGAAAGTAATAATCATGGTGCATATTTTCGTACGCTTTGTTGCATATGAATAACAACGATTTAGCAAGCTTTTAGGTTTGGGTTACTTATGTATTTGCAAGTTATGATAATGGTATTATTATTTTAAAATATTTGAATGAAAACATCAAAATAAACATAAACTTGATTACCATAAGTGGGACACTACGAATGTGCCGTAAAGTCGGCAAATTGTATTCTGAGTTACAGTGTAAAATGTGCGCGAAGGTCGTATTCATATGTACCTCGATTTGGTGCGACACGTTTCTCATTTGATAGCGCGAGTCAAACATCGTCTTCTACCTATTTCTATAGAATCATTAAATAGCTCTAGTCTTTGTTTGCTTTGTCTAAATCCTGCTCAAGTGGTGGTTTACAAAGCATTGTATTTTGTCTAGGTATGTATAAACAACAATTAAACAATGAGATGACTTGAAATGACCACCAATTATGACTGTTTGATATTCATTACCATCAGCAAATTATGTGGAAAAAGAGACACATGTAGAACCGAAAAAGGTGACATTTTGTTGAAGGAGCAGAGTTCAACAAACCATAACCCCGCTTCTGGATATCGTTTGAAGTCAAATGATATACCATTTTAAGGGGTACTACACCCCTGTGGTAAATTTGTGGCTATTTTTGCATTTTTCTCAAAACCTAATAACACACTGGTAACAAAAGTTATGTATATTATTGGGGCAAGGGATCCAATTACTACGCTAAAATTTCAGTGACTCAAGACAAGCGGTTCAGTATATATGATAGGAAATGAGGTACATCTTAGCGGTAACTTATTTCTTATCATAAATAACGAACCGCTTGTCTTGGGTCACTGACATTCCAGTGTAATAATTGGATTCCTTGCCCCTATATTATACGTAACTTTTGTTACCAGTGTGTTATTATTAGTTTTGAAAAAATGCAAAAATAGACACAAATTTATCGAGGGTGTAGTACCCCTTAAGGCTTATGATATATATTTGCTAGACACGAAATAAAACAAAATTGGCCGGGCCGCCTTTACGACTGATTCGTGCTGTACGATCACATTATATTGTCTATGATGCTCTTGATATGCTAATTCTAAAAAGGCGGCTTATTCTACGGCGAAAACTCTTGTGATATTGTATGTAAGCTTTTGTACAAAAATATCAGTTACAGACACACAAATCCCACCCACCCACAGCTACCCACCCCACATGTACACAACCATCCCCACACATCAAGCATTCCACGCATCGGTGAGCATGACAATCGATTTATATAAATGAGGATGCGAAGTATCTAAATTTGAGTTTAACCTCTGCTTAATAATTTGTATGCTTGTGATATCCTACATTGCACCCTTTTACCATTGTTTACATGTACAAAATCTATCTAGCAAGAAATATGTGCAACCTACTATTTATCGCAGTACGGCGTACCATTGAATTCTATGACACATATCAATTACGATACCCCTACCTCGATCAGCACACACGCTCAGATCCACCCACCACTATCATACCCACACACCTCGCACACAAACAAACACACACCTAAACAAGCAAACACATTCATATTCAACAAAATTATCCTTTGTCATATGCAGTCGTGAAATATGGAAATTAGGAAACGTGAGCAAGCTCGATATCGGAACGTGATGAGTGGTTCAATATTCCGGCCATCATTCTCATGACACAGATTGTGATATATCACGAGCCTTCTGTCAAATATGTTATTAAAATACCGTCATGCGATATGCTTTAGAATGTCATTAAACCGTGCCCGTCAATGGTGTGGTCGAGCATGACCCGTCCACCTTAATTTAAAGCAACAAAGACAATGTTTCAGTGCTCCTTTAAAGACAAAATCATTCTTGACAGAGTTAGTTTTCAACAAAGCAAACATACACAAACTGTCTAAACCAAGACCCAGTTTTTAAATCTCCAAAGGGCTTTTAATTGGCGATGGAATGAGCTTGCACAGGTGAGATGAAATGAAAATTGAATGGATGTCGACACTTTATATTCTTCGAATATAAAACAAGTGTGTCAAACGTGACCTATACCAAAATGTATTTCGATCTCGAGGTTCGACGTTATGGGTCACGTGACTTATAAATAAAAAATAAATTAAAAAAATAAATTTCGGAATTTATATAGCGCTTTTTCCAGAGGATTAAAAGCGCTGTAATTTCGCTGCGTGGTGAATCATCACAATCAGATCGCATCAACTAGGCTAGTTGCAGCCGAACCCGGCGCAAACCTATCCGCACTTAGATTGTAACATCCACCCATTTTCTGCAGCTCCCCAAATTCCATTGGGTGAAGGAAGTTTTGATAACGAAACAACTAATCACCGATTTTGAAAGCAGGAGGAAACCGGAGATCCCGGAGAAAACCTGCGAGAGCGAGCATGGATCGGGATAAACCAAGTGCACATGAGTCCTTGGGCCGCGCCGGGGCTTGAACCCGGGACCTCAGTGGTGCAAAGCGAGGGAACTACCGCTGCGCTAACTCGCCCTCCCTTATATATAATCATGCTGATAGGGAGGCAGATTGTTTGGTGGCGCATAAATAACTTGTAAAAACTAGACTACTTGTCTAAATTTTACAAGTTGTCCTTACCGAAGTCGAACTTAAATTTCTTACACCTCAAGACAACTTGAAGTTTTCTTCTGAATTCCATACTATTCAGAAGAAAAAATGAAACAAAACGGTAAGCTTGTACTCTCGAGTTTCGTGATCAAGTTTCATTTTTACTCTGTATGTAAATGAAATAATATTAATCTTGTCGGCTTTTTACACTCTAGTTACTCGATGATTGATGAGGGTTGGTAGCATGACAGATTCTTGTTGTTAAAATCATGTCACATGAAATCCGGGGGTGCGGATACATGGAACGGCAAGGGAAAAAACTGGCGTAAAAAGACTTGATCGAGGCGGACACCTGTATCCACACATAGCAGGTGTGCATTGCAACTGCCTGAAACGGTGAAAATAGGTCGTCTTGCCGACCTGTTTAGAATTATTTATGACAGAAAAACAACTCAGATTAAAACAGCGTTTGTAACGAAAGGGTTGTAGCGCAATGTTAATAATGCCTGCAATTTGATTCATTCGATTGTTCCCCGTCATGTTTTTGTAAAATTGACTTTACCAACGCTGTTGTCAGATTTCTTTTTGAAATGCAGTTTTATAAATTACACTGACGTAAAAAGTGGACATGGTTTATAATTGGTTAACGCTATTTCAGCTTCATTGTCGTTATACGAATTGTCAAAAAAGCTCAGAATTGTATTTCCCAGCCATTTGAACCTTTTGTATCTCGATGCTTGAACATTTTTGCAAATAATAATTATAATGCTTGGACAACACACTGAATTGCACTTCTTATGACATTTTGTAAAATAATAAATAGCAGCTTAGCAGTACGAACTTCCTCATTTCCAGTTATTAATAATGGCAGCAGGTTCAAGCCCCGACGGCGTCATCGTGTTGCGCAAGTCAGGAAAAGTCCTTCACCTCATCGGGCAATCTCTTCAGCCAGATGTAAAATGGATGTGCTGTGAAAGTGAAACAAACTCATTGAGTTTATTGAACTGAAGAATATGACCCAAAGGCAAAAATAAAGGGATATTTATTCCGGCTTTTCAATGACGTTTATTATCAACTATTAAGTTCATTATAGTTGTAGGCACAGTGTGTGGATTAAAATAAAACGATAGCTAAACTAGAGCGGTTCTCGGGTTGCGCGGTTTTCGTCATACGCGGTTGGTGTGTAAGGTTGTTGGGTGATGGTATGGTAGTGGTTGTGTTTAGATGTGAGTTTCTTTTCAGAACCCTGTATGGGCGAAGCCTGGATGGTGGATGGGGAGTGTGGGGTGATTAAAGAAGGTAATAATATGGAAATGTTATAGGCCGCACGGCTGTGTAATGTTTATGTTTTACAAGATGCCCAGAGCACGGGTTGGGATATGGGATATCCCCTCGTGGTGTCAAGTTCACTACAGGTGTTGGTATTGCTTTACCAAAACAACCCGAGCCGTGCCAGTGGTGGAAGTTCAGTGTGTATGTATAGACAGTTTCCTAGCAATATTGACTGTACCCACCAAGTTTCATGCCCATACGACAGATGTTAGTCATTTGACCTCAGATGACCCCTAAGTGACCTTGGATTACCCCCAAAATGACCTTCCAAACATTTGACTCTTAATGTTGACTGTACTCACCAAATTTCATGCTGTTATGTCAGTTTTAGTAATTTGACATCAGATGACCCCTGGGTGACCTCGGATGACACCGAAATGACCTTCCAATAATTTGAATCTAAATGTTGACTATACCCACCAAGTTTCGAGCCCATATAACAGTTTTTAGTAATTTGACCTCAAATGCCCCTGGGTGACCTCGGATGACCCTGAAATGACCTTCCAAAAATTTACTCCAAGTGTTGACTATACCCACCAAGTTTCGTGCCATTATGACAGTTTTTTAGTCATTTGACCTCAGATGAACCCTGGGTGACCTTGGATGACCCCGAAATCTATTCAGCTCTACAAATACAACTGACCAAGTTTAGGCGATACACCATGTTGTTAAAACCCTGTAGACCCTATAAGGGAACAAACCAAAAGATCGATGACGTCCTATAAACGTAACTAGTTTCATTTCTCAGCCGACCCCTCCCTCCCTGCCAGAAACGTAATAATGAAATGTTGAAAATTTTGACATAATAATAATAATGACACATTCTTCAGACCGATGGTTTTGTACAAACGTAATTGAGTATTTTTACCCCCTCACCCCTAAACGAAACTAGTTTCGTTTATAGGACGTCATTGATCTTTTGGTTTGTTCCCTAATACTCGGCATCATCGCACATGTTGACTGCCAAACTTCATCACAACATAAACTTCGAAAACGATCCATTCATACTGTCCCATTTATTGATACCTTCTGTTTGTATCAATTGCCAGTGAGCAAAATACACGTGCTCTGTTCACTATACACAGCAAGGTATAGGTAGCTATGTGCACGATATTACAACCTCTACCTTGCTGCATTTGATTTGCAGTTCTGACATCTGGCCTGCGCCGGTTTAACAACCAGGTCAGACCTTTGGAGCAGGGCTAGACAGGGATGACAGAATGCTGTGTCGTCATAAATTAAATAAAATTTATTACTTTTGGTAAACAAGGGTTGTCTGAGAAGAAAAAATGGGGAAAGGTGAAAAGCAAAAAAAAAAAAAAGAGAAGAAAAACAGAAGGGGAAAATGGGGAGAAACGGGAGGGAAATTATGATTTCCTTTCTCCATGCTCAAAATTAAATGTTGAGATTAAAGTTTTCATTTTTCGTTGGAAAGGGTGTGCCTGAGTGATTGCGTATTAAAACAAACGTTAACAAACAAAAACAAAATTCCCTGAATTGTTATGCCAAAATAAAAAATTTAATCTTGTAAATGTTTGGCTCTATGTAAAAGTTTGGAAGGATTTTTGTTTCTCAAAAAGAAAAAAAAAATCTGGGGTCATAATGAGTCAAAAGATGTGTTTTATACAGTAAATGAAGTAAAAATTATGATGCGCAGTGATTATGCCACGTTATTAAATTTCTAATCTTAATATTTCGTCTTTTTGTCAAAATTCAAAAAGTATTTAGTTTTGTTTAGTTGTGGCGTTAAAATACCCAAACAATTAAGTTTCTGACGAAACAGTTCTTTCAGGGACACCCTGTATATAGCATGTTTGTAAATTGTACTACAGTATCGATTTTATTGAAGGTCACTGGTAAATAAACACTTGATAGTGTGTGCCTCGGGCCAGACTGTATGTGGCTATCACGATGTTTGTTCAAATCGCCCGACACAAATTGGCTGTGTAGGAGACTAGGTCTGTGCAAACAAATTAACGGCTTTATAGCGGGCGCGAGTGTTTCCAAAAGCAACACAAAAGCAAACAAAAATACACCCATTGCCCGCTATTTACCGTACGAAATGAACGACTCTAATCATGTACCGCACGAAATGAACGACTCTAATCAGCTGCGGCAATTCCCCAATGGTGGATAGGCCTATACTATACACGTATTCTTATTCGTGCATTTGACGGACTTGGGTGTTTTTGTTTTGTTAAATATCTCCTCTCCTGAACACATATTATTATAGAAAATCTATCTACTTCTTCATTCGATTACATACTATATACCCTGCAACTTTCAATCTATACAGTGGCTAGATAAACCCTTAAACGTGCGAACAAATATTGCAAAACAAAATTAAAGTATGGCTCTCCGCCTATGGCTCCGCCCATACAAATATACATTTCAACAAAACCTCAAAGTACACCGGTGCATGATATTTTCATGATATCTTATTATGACTCTAAACTATGGAAGAGGTAAAATGAAATGAAATTTAGCCCCGAAGCGAATCAGTATCAGCACCTTGATTAGGAAATCACGTTGGATATCTATAACGCAGACTATGCCAATGTATGAACATTCAACGCTATATATTGCATGGTCAATGTTTTGCTAGGTTCAAATGCCTCATTGCCAGAAGCATTTAATGCAAGGACTGGGATGGAATGGAATCAAAATATTGAAATTAGTTTGAATACTACGTCAATCAATGGTGAATTGACGGCTTGGATGATATACCAATCTGGTGAATTCGCTTGATAGTGGAATAGGTTCCGTCAAATGTTACTCATTTTTCTTTTCTTTACTCACGTTTGTTGAGGTTATAAATGCCATGTGGTAGCACTAGGTCTAATCATGGCACACATTTTTACAATAACTTCGCTCCATGTAACAATTGCGATTTAGCGACTTAATAAACTTTAAGTCTCCGGGTACGCATGTAGCCTATCTGAAAGACATACTAATGTTATCACAATTAAATGAACTCTTCAAAAAACATTTCAATTTGATTACCGTACATAGGGGTCTGTCACCCTTGATATGCCACTTCTAAAAAGGCCACTACCACTGACTGTCATTCCAAAACATAAAACAAAACTACCTCCAACAGATTTAGAAAGTAATTTGTATATTAATATTTGTATATTTATATTTGAATTTGTATTAAGCTGCGCCACATTACACTAGTATTATTACATTCGCACCGCACAATGCATGCAATACAAGTTAAAAATCCATTCATGTTGGATTGAAGATACCATTTGATCAGAAACATAAGCCTCAAGGACACAAGGAAACGTAGAACTGCTGTTCCGTCGTCGTTCCTTTAGGTACATCTGGTATCTGGAACACGACGACATGTGTATGACGGATACAGCCGGAATAGAATGATGCAATCCAAAAAACGACGCGACACATATCCTACAGCTGACGATTCCTCCAAGCTCACATTATGTTCAAACAAATTTGTTAAAATGAACATGTGTTTTGAACAACATTTGTTTTAATTATTAAAGATTTGTGACTTTGACTTGAGTGATCTCCACAGATAATGTCTAATCCATGATCCATCCTCTTCCATTTCAGTCTCCCTCGGGCCTGATGTTCAGCATCTTGCAGCGGCATCCCTATGTCATTGGGTACTCCATCTGGTATGACATGTATGAAGTCGACCTGGTGGCATAGGGACAGCGAATGCGTTCTGGTAGGCTTGGAGATCAAGATTGTGGTTGGGCATACGGTCAAACCATTTTATCCATCGTACGGCTATACTTCTTCTTTGTTATGCTCAGCCTTAGCCCGATCTCCTCATACCTTATATTGTTCATTTATAGTCTATACATGCTATAAGACATCTCATTTCGAATGCTTCAAGCTTTGGTCTGATTTGTGCAAATACCAAGATTTGGTGGCAATATCCTCATTTTGAGTGACCTTGAGATACAAAATTACTCCTATAAACAAATACATACACAAAACCACTTATTTCACAATATAAAACGCCATAAAAATCTGTTTGTGTTCGTTTTTGATCAAAATGCACATGATATAATTTACGAGGGTTATATATAATAGTCATGATACGCCTCAAAGTCATTTAAAACATGATCCAGCATGAAGTGGCCAAAACTTCACAAAAAATAACGTGTTTAATTTCTCACATGTCTTTGCAGAGCTGCGATGGATGATTGTGAAGACACCTTTCCGTCTAGGTATAATAGATCTCCCCGTCAAATTACTAATTTGATACATTAATGAAACCCATGTTTCATTGCGTTTTTAAGGGATATCGTCCTTTAAGGGATATCGTCCTTTCCAATGAAATCGATGACCTGAAATTACTTGGTATTTGCTTTACGCTGGTAGGTTTTAGTTTGCATTCAATTTCCCCTATTATACACAGTTTATTTCACAAGTTAGCTAGTCGGTTATAGTTTGTCTAAAAGCGACGATGAGACAAAAAAAACCAAAAAAAAAAACCAGACACCTCTCTGTACCTATAAGCATTAATCAAATCCAAGCTTAATATCGTTTTCAAAGGATATCGGCCTTTCAAATGAAATCGATGACCTGAAATTATTTGTTCTGGTATTCATATACGCTGCTGTGGTTTCACTGTCCGTAAATAATGCAATGAATCCAATTTTCTCCCTAAAATTACCCAGTTTATTTCACAAGTTAGGTATAGCAGGCTAAACCTACTCAGGCAGTTTTTCTCTTGAGATGAACATGAGAAAACTAGACATCTCTCTGCATGTCTGATAGCTAAGCATTAACGAACCCCGTGTTAAATATCGTTTTTAAGGGATGTCAGTCTTATATAAATAGAATCGACGACCCACAATTATTTGGTCTTTACGTTACACTCTCCGTATATAATTAAATGTATCCTACTTCCTCCTTAAAATTACCCAGTTTATTTCACAAGTTATAGGTAGTAGGCTAAACCTACTCAGGCAGTTTGTCGAACATGAGAAATAAAAAACACCTCTTTGTCTGGTTAGCTATAGTATATGTCGCTTTAAAGGAATATCCGTCTTTTAATGAAATTAATGACTTAAATTAAAATCACTCGTTCGTTTCTTCGTTTTATGCTGCTGTAGGTTTCAATGCCCGTACATAATGAAATACATCCAAGTTTCTCCCTAATATTACATGCATCACAAGCTAGGCAAAACCTACTCAATGCCGTTTCTCTCTTACGGGTGATCACAATAAGAAATCAAATTTTGGTTTAATTATCAAAAATATTTCAATTATTGCCCTGATACATATTCCCGATAGATGAATGTTTTCCGCTCGGTTGTTTTGCAATGGCAATTGTAGACTTTTTTGATGTGTTTTTGCCTCCTAATATGGATGCTACAAATTTTTCATATATCTTGAAGTTATGTGATGTTGCCAGGACGCATTACCTTTACAAAGTAAGATGACATTATCACCAAGATGCTGGGAGAAGATCCCTAATTGCTCCCACAGGTAAATGCTTTATATATATAAGACTAAATCACTTTGATGTATAGGAGGAACTCGTCCGGTATCGAGGCTTTGCGCAGCCTTAAAACAGAGTACAGCAATTATTATATCAGAGGATATATATTTTTAGCGTATATGTATAGAGGCTATAACAGACAATTTCATCAAGTAATATTGGCAACCCTGGCCGCTTTTCACTTCTCGGTATAGTTTGGCAATAATGACATCAGTATCATAAAGTTCAAGTTCAGTCTGCAATTACTCTTATTTGCAAATGCAGTAAACGCACTGACCATGCGATCGGCAAGTTTGCTTTTTGATCTATAATTTGTTTGCGATGCTGCAGCTAATCCACCGCAATTGCAATTGCAATTGCAATATATGATCGCTCGCTAGCTCGTTAATTAAAAAGAGCATTATGTGACATTTTATTGTGATGACAAGCAATTTCCTTGTAAGCTCAAACCATGGAGGTAGGAATCTACAACTGTCTTATACTCAAACTACACCAAAATGTGACTACATTTGATCATTCACAAATATCTCAAGCTGGTTGTTTACCGTTCACTCTGACATAAAATAACGTTACAAATGTTTGTAGCCGTGTGATTATAAGCTCTACATTTAATCTGCTTTATGCATTACGCAAAGCTTAACCATGTTAACAGTGTATCTTCCTAATTTGTGATCATTCTTGTTTAATATTTTTTTTTAAATAAAGGCAGCATATATCAATTTTTTTTATAGATTAGAAAGTGGTAAAAACCAAGTTTCATGATTTATTGCCAGTATTAAACTTGAAGAAAAATGGTGGATGCGAGTAAATATCCAGAGAAGTCGAATTTGTATGTGTTGAGATTCATCAAAGGGTAAATAAATCAGCGCAGGTTTTACTGCTTCGTGTATCTTGTCGTCTGTCACGTCAATTTTCACCTTCAAATCACCCTGAATTCCCGCCTCAACCATATAGCCATCTAAATCACACCTTTTTGTTTTCTCTATCAACGGCTATAAACCACCACCCTACCTACTACACCCGTTGCTATATATGACGGAGAAAATACACGATGGATAACGATTGCTAAGGGGATATAATGCAAGCCGCCATTTTACATGGCTTAAGGTGACTTCATGTATTGGGTACTTAAAAGAAACATGCTTGAGGTACTTAGTAAAAGAATATGAAAATTAATATAATTGCGTGTTGTTACTCTTGAATTAAGGCCAAAAGCGAGTCGGCCTGAATAGTTATTATCAATTATTATAATGTTTATGCCTATATCCCAATTTTTCAAGTAGGTCTATACATAAAATCATACTTTGACAAATGCTGGTTGAATATGTGAAGGAACTAGGTGATTGAATCGATGTTAAACCTGACTGGAAATTGTGCAATTTCCATGGCTTGACAGTAAAATTCATAGCAGTAACAAACCAGCTTGCAGAATAATAACCTGATAAAGCTGCAAGGTTACTCGCGAACAGTGCAATATCACTCTGAGATATGTAACCGGTAAAAGCTAGAAGGATAGAATAGGCAGATGGGAATAGTTTCAATTTAAACGCTACTTTATGTCATTTTTCGTAAACGGAGTTTCCTTTTGAAAATCATTAAAAGTTTTAAAGATGTTGTAAAAAGGAAGCTCCTATAATGAATCTGATGCCATCGGAAATTGTTTGATCATGTAAAAGACCACGAGTCATATTCTTGAATATTGTATCTTTGCATTTGCCGTAATGACGGAAGTATTTCGCTGAAGGTGTTCGAGACAATAACGCCGTTGTGGCAGTTGGGTGTCAGCTAGATTCATCTGAGACATTGATGTTGAGTGTATACACGAGTCGCTAGTAACGAGTAATTAATTTTTGAGCAGTGAACTGTAAAGCAAGCACGTTCTTTCCACATTAATAAAAAACAACCCAGTCCATTGGCCAATTCTCAAGTTTGTCGCTAGCGATCGACTGTAGTACAGCCTTAATCTGAATTATGTTACACTCAGTTGACACTGAGCGATTGATGAATGCATGGGTATAATGCTCTTACTTTTGCGATAGGAAAAGCGCTGGACCTGCTCATTGGTCAAAAGTCAATCGCTCCTCATTCAGCGACTGAGTGAATATATTCAAGTTTAGATTACATTGCATTCAGTAAAGAAACAAGTTCCGGTCATGTGCTTATCACATTGACACCTGTCATGATTCAAATAATGTGATAGGTTTGATATTGACACGTAAAAAGCCGAATATTACCTCTTCTGTGGATATTTCAAGTACCGTAAGGCAATGTAGGTCGGGTTATGTCGTTACTTCTTTTTATCCTTTGTAATGTTTGTGAATTCTAGTATCGTGTGTCATCACAATCCAGACTCGTCAAACACTATTAGCCTACCCAATCCATAAACGCTGGTCCATGGGACATTTTAAAACATGCCGTCTGAAAATACAAAGTAACCTGTTTTTTTAAAAGCTTCATCTTGTTCATAGTAATGACAATATTGTATCGTACCAAATGCCGATTGCTTACTTGCATCGTTTCTAGGTTCTACGTTTGCTCCAAACTGCGCTAAATTTATATAAACCCTTGTATTGCATGCATGCATCCTATGTGCATATTGAGTCTCAAACAGTTTTTCTTA
Organism: Amphiura filiformis; assembly: GCF_039555335.1. NCBI lineage: Eukaryota > Metazoa > Echinodermata > Ophiuroidea > Amphilepidida > Amphiuridae > Amphiura > Amphiura filiformis. Next base: position 56,982,861 of record NC_092636.1, read on the forward strand.
ATCCATGAAATGGATATCAGAAAAGAAATGTGTAATATATTTAGTCTTTTAAGCACTCTGGCTTTAGGAACACGATAGTACAAACCGCATCAAAGAGCAAGTCCTTACCATAGCACCCGCCATAGTAATACAGACTTGCCACTTGCAGGAATGCCATTGAGTATGAACGGTATATTCCTTTTGTATTTCTCTTTATATAGCTATACTGCTGCGTTCTAGCTGAGAAGTGTTTCACTTACCGAATCCAATATAACATTAGAAATGATTTTATGTTATTTGAGGCTAAAAGTGTTGTTTTACTGTTGAATATTTCATTTTTTGACATTTTAGTCCACAATCAAGTATACTTGGATGGTGTTTTGGATAATAAGCATGCATACGATGAAGTGTATAAAAGCCCTCTCGTATGTATTTGTAACCGTAGACCGCCGTTTTTACATTCCATTCTGGTCGTGTGGTGATCAACTTGACACCTGTATATTCGCCCTTTGTGATAGGATCTTCGCCTTTTGTAGTATATTGACACCTTCGAGGATATATCAGAAGCCATCTTGATTTTTAAAATTCCCAAAGAGACGGCTATGTGGGTTAGGTCAACGGTTGTGGTAACGTGCAGGCATCTTTCCATCACCTCGTGTATGAGGGATGTTGAAGTAATCAAACTCAAATATTTTTATCATCTGTGGGTGTAAACAAAAATAGAAAAATGAGACCGAAAATTGTTTTTTTACATTGCTTTGTACGGCTACTGTACCTATTTAGATCCAGGCCCTTTGGTTCCTTGCTCTCAGCATTTTTGGATATTGTTTCTGTAGTTATCACGCCTTTTTTTTTATGCAAGCTACATTTTTACTGGAATCTATGAATTGACAGCGTTGTTGGCATATTCAAAAATACTGATTCTGTAAACCGAACAAATATACAAACATGTTGTACATGACCATGATGACTTCCTGTAATGCATGAGCAAGCTACACAGCCAGGTTTAGTTTTCAATTGATTAGCTTTGCTCTATCTTTGATTTTAAAAAGTAAAGGAGTTGGTAACATAGCAGATGCAAACGTAATCAGGAGAGTAGAATCCTGCAAGGGATATCATGTATGTCTGCCAGATCAATTGTCACCCTCACATCACACTCAGTTCCCCATAGAATCTTTATTATTGCTTTGTCACACCTTTTCATTTAAAGCCTGGGTATAGCGAAATAAAATGCAAGAGAAAAGAAAGCCCTTATTGCCTGTTACCAATTACGTTGCTTTAATCTCGCGAGATAAGGGGAGAAAAAAGATCAAATAGCGGAATGAATAAAAGCTATTGATGTATTTTGCAGCGCTACTGTAACATTTTCTCGCCCCAGTCCTTTACATATATCGGCAATGCGTGCTCTGCCATAAACCGACATCTTTCAAGTCTAAAAAGAAGAGAAATTCACCAGGAGCCACCGATTTAGATACAATCCATATTAGATTGTGAAAGAGGCCAACTTTAAGGAGGGTAGAAAAACATGTAAATATTTCATTGTAAGGCATTTGAAGAAACTGTTTGCTGTGAAACGAAAAAGTTTCATAAATAGAATAAGCCATTCATTTCATCACCAGAAAAATACTGTCTCATATTAAACTGTCGAATCAAGCTGCAATTTCTATTTCTTTTTGTCGTTCATCATATGTTGAAAACTCTTTAACAATCTATATATCTATTCGGTAGCGACAACATACTTTTTTTTATAGTTATGATAAGCTGACGGCGTAGCATATAAATACCATAGAGACATTTAAAACCATTGTAGCAATTTACTATCAGCAGTAGATAGCACATACAAAAGCCGTGGTAATCTTTATTTCTATATTGATTGAATACATCAAAGTGTTTTTTTCCTTTTGATTGTAAGCGTATTCAACGCTAACACAAATTACATGTCGATAGACTACACTCTCCTTTTACAAATTGAAGACGAAATCAGAGAGCTCTTTGAACAGGACAATAATAACCTGATGTAGTTACGGCAAAAAGGAACCACGGGCACAATTGAATGACGGGTGTAATCGCAGGAATTTAGCTCGACTTGGCATTTGATTAGCGCAGTTGTGGCTGGTTTATAGGAGCATTGGATTTCAAGCATTCAGAGAGGCGTGTGGATCGGTAAGCTTACTGATAGTACCTATAGAAAAAATGTGTGCCATGTATAATATCATATTATGTACCATGACTGACACAACAAGTTCAATAATTCATCGTACATTGTCAGGAAGGAAATCTATCTTGCCAAAGGGGTCCAATAATTATAGATTTCAACCCATGTGACATCCGGCCGTGCAAGCTCCGCAATATAGCGCCGGAATTTAGCTGAATTTATCGAATGGCTCTGCGCATTTCGCTCTAAAATTTATATCTAGCAAAAGTTAGTAAGTTGGAGTAATATGGGGAATGAAGCGTACTATGGGAGTAGATTCCTCGCGTGATCATGGTGATAGATTTGAAGAAAATGAAGGGCAAACGTAACTCAATTTAGCTAATAAGATAAGGAAAAGTATATAGGTTAGGTGAAATATATTCCAGGCGAGATTCAAGTCGATGCGAAAAGATCTATATTAAATCACGCACTCGTCTGATGTCTCCCATTTACCGTATACTTAAAACAATTTATATACAGATGCCTCAAAATTCTTATTCACTGAGTTTATTCTCAATGACATAGAGTAGGCAATGGCCAATATGTTGACCTGATGAATTTCAACCAATTTGGTTTTATATAGAGTGCATTAACGTAGCCTAAGATGGTCATCAGTTTATCGTCAGAATGGATCAATTGAGGACCTTATATCACCAGCGTCAAGATTTAACTCCATTATTGGTCCGGCACATTTTGATCAGGTCGAACTCACAAAAAGAATAAATAACATGTGAAAATGTATTGTCAGTGCTGGTAAATTTTAAGGAGTACTTTGGTGTCACAATGGCCATAATATACCAATATTCAAAACCCACCCACACACACACACACACACCCACACACAAAGAAAAGAAGAAGAAGAAAAAGAAGAAGAAGAAGAAAAAAAAGAAAGAAAAGAAAACAGATTTTAAAAAGTACTATAAAATAAATTCATTAACAATTATTTTCATAGTGTCTTTACAGAATTAAGCGAATATATATTGCAGAAATGTACACTAAACAGATTTTTGCTGTTTTATTTGCTTTACCATCTTACAGTAACTATTTTTTGTTTTTTATCTGGATGCCTAAAGACATAAAAGTGTACCTTGCTGTCTTATTTGCTTTACTACGGTTCAGCCTTGCAGTGGTGAGTTAGTTTTGTGTGGATACCCGAAACCGGGAAAGTGTACTTTGCTGTGTTATTTGCTTTAATACGGTTCAGCCTTGCAGTGGTGAGTTAGTTTTGTGTGGATACCCGAAACCGGGAAAGTGTACTTTGCTGTCTTATTTGCTTTAATACGGTTCAGCCTTGCAGTGGTGAGTTACATTTGTGTGGATACCCGAAACCTGGAAAGTGTACTTTGCTGTGTTATTTGCTTTAATACGGTTCAGCCTTGCAGTGGTGAGTTAGTTTTGTGTGGATACCCGAAACCGGGAAAGTGTACTTTGCTGTCTTATTTGCTTTAATACAGTTCAGCCTTGCAGTGGTGAGTTACATTTGTGTGGATACCCGAAACCTGGAAAGTGTACTTTGCTGTGTTATTTGCTTTAATACGGTTCAGCCTTGCAGTGGTGAGTTACATTTGTGTGGATACCCGAAACCGGGAAAGTGTACTTTGCTGTCTTATTTGCTTTAATACGGTTCAGCCTTGCAGTGGTGAGTTAGTTTTGTGTGGATAACCGAAACCTGGAAAGTGTACTTTGCTGTGTTATTTGCTTTAATACGGTTCAGCCTTGCAGTGGTGAGTTACATTTGTGTGGATACCCGAAACCGGGAAAGTGTACTTTGCTGTGTTATTTGCTTTAATACGGTTCAGTCTTGCAGTGGTGAGTTAGTTTTGTGTGGATACCCGTAACCTGGAAAGTGTACTTTGCTGTCTTATTTGCTTTAATACGGTTCAGCCTTGCAGTGGTGAGTTAATTTTGTGTGGATACCCGAAACCGGGAAAGTGTACTTTGCTGTCTTATTTGCTTTAATACGGTTCAGCCTTGCAGTGGTGAGTTAACTTTGTGTGGATACGCGAAACCGGGAAAGTGTACTTTGCTGTCTTATTTGCTTTAATACGGTTCAGCCTTGCAGTGGTGAGTTACATTTGTGTGGATACCGAAACCTGGAAAGTGTACTTTGCTGTCTTATTTGCTTTAATACGGTTCAGCCTTGCAGTGGTGAGTTAATTGTGTGTGGATACCCGAAACCTGGAAAGTGTACTTTGCTGTCTTATTTGCTTTAATACGGTTCAGCCTTGCAGTGGTGAGTTAATTTTGTGTGGATACCCGAAACCGGGAAAGTGTACTTTGCTGTCTTATTTGCTTTAATACGGTTCAGCCTTGCAGTGGTGAGTTACATTTGTGTGGATACCCGAAACCTGGAAAGTGTACTTTGCTGTCTTATTTGCTTTAATACGGTTCAGCCTTGCAGTGGTGAGTTAATTTTGTGTGGATACCCGAAACCTGGAAAGTGTACTTTGCTGTCTTATTTGCTTTAATACGGTTCAGCCTTGCAGTGGTGAGTTATTTTTGTGTGGATACCCGAAACCTGGAAAGTGTACTTTGCTGTCTTATTTGCTTTAATACGGTTCAGCCTTGCAGTGGTGAGTTATTTTTGTGTGGATACCCGAAACCTGGAAAGTGTACTTTGCTGTCTTATTTGCTTTAATACGGTTCAGCCTTGCAGTGGTGAGTTATTTTTGTGTGGATACCCGAAACCGGGAAAGTGTACTTTGCTGTGTTATTTGCTTTAATACGGTTCAGCCTTGCAGTGGTGAGTTAGTTTTGTGTGGATACCCGAAACCTGGAAAGTGTACTTTGCTGTCTTATTTGCTTTAATACGGTTCAGCCTTGCAGTGGTGAGTTAATTTTGTGTGGATACCCGAAACCTGGAAAGTGTACTTTGCTGTCTTATTTACTTTAATACGGTTCAGCCTTGCAGTGGTGAGTTAGTTTTGTGTGGATACCCGAAACCTGGAAAGTGTACTTTGCTGTCTTATTTGCTTTAATACGGTTCAGCCTTGCAGTGGTGAGTTATTTTTGTGTGGATACCCGAAACCTGGAAAGTGTACTTTGCTGTCTTATTTGCTTTAATACGGTTCAGCCTTGCAGTGGTGAGTTATTTTTGTGTGGATACCCGAAACCTGGAAAGTGTACTTTGCTGTCTTATTTACTTTAATACGGTTCAGCCTTGCAGTGGTGAGTTAGTTTTGTGTGGATACCCGAAACCTGAAAAGTGTACTTTGCTGTCTTATTTGCTTTAATACGGTTCAGCCTTGCAGTGGTGAGTTAATTTTGTGTGGATACCCGAAACCGGGAAAGTGTACTTTGCTGTCTTATTTGCTTTAATACGGTTCAGCCTTGCAGTGGTGAGTTAACTTTGTGTGGATACCCGAAACCGGGAAAGTGTACTTTGCTGTCTTATTTGCTTTAATACGGTTCAGCCTTGCAGTGGTGAGTTACATTTGTGTGGATACCCGAAACCTGGAAAGTGTACTTTGCTGTCTTATTTGCTTTAATACGGTTCAGCCTTGCAGTGGTGAGTTAATTTGTGTGGATACCCGAAACCTGGAAAGTGTACTTTGCTGTCTTATTTACTTTAAAACGGTTCAGCCTTGCAGTGGTGAGTTAGTTTGTGTGGATACCGAAACCTGGAAAGTGTACTTTGCTGTCTTATTTGCTTTAATACGGTTCAGCCTTGCAGTGGTGAGTTATTTTTGTGTGGATACCCGAAACCTGGAAAGTGTACTTTGCTGTCTTATTTGCTTTAATACGGTTCAGCCTTGCAGTGGTGAGTTATTTTTGTGTGGATACCCGAAACCTGGAAAGTGTACTTTGCTGTCTTATTTGCTTTAATACGGTTCAGCCTTGCAGTGGTGAGTTATTTTTGTGTGGATACCCGAAACCTGGAAAGTGTACTTTGCTGTCTTATTTGCTTTAATACGGTTCAGCCTTGCAGTGGTGAGTTATTTTTGTGTGGATACCCGAAACCTGGAAAGTGTACTTTGCTGTCTTATTTGCTTTAATACGGTTCAGCCTTGCAGTGGTGAGTTATTTTTGTGTGGATACCCGAAACCTGGAAAGTGTACTTTGCTGTCTTATTTGCTTTACTACTGTTCAACCTTGCTGCAGTGGAGAACTATTTTTGTGTGGATACCTTAAACCGGGGAAGTCTACGTTTAACATAATTGAACCATCTAGCCTGGTGGTGGTGATGGTGGTGGAGGTAGTGTGTGGGTGTGTGTGTGGGGGTGTGTGGGAGTGATTGTGGTTGGGTGGGTGCTTGTGGTGTATAGTATGTGGGGATGAGTTGGGTGCATGCGTCTGCCTATCTATTTGCCTCACAGTTAGACAGACTGTCTATCTGTAATATTATGCACGCATACGAGTTACATTACGTTGTAACCTGAACTACATTTATCATGCAAGTCTCATTATTATAATAACAGCAATTAGATTGCCACTGTATCTAACACTAGTTCCAGTTAAAGTCCACACACCCTATGGGAGACCTGACCTTAATCTCCCATATAGGGGGTGTAGATTTCAAATAGAGAATATGGAGTCCCCCATTCAGTTAACCAATTTGAAATTCACACTCCCTGTGTGAAAGATTAAGGTCATGTTTCCCATAGGGGGTGTATGGATTTCAACTGGAATACCTTAATTTGCGACATGTGCTTATTCAACACGGCAATGATAATTCACTCTTTAATGACGTATACATATGCAATTTACTTGTATACTATGTTGTGTGTGTAAGCATAGGTATACATGTTAGAACACGGATCGAAACCTTTTTAACCACTCAACACTTTTTCGATTTTCTCTTTAAATAGTCTGCATCACAACATAGTCTGTAGCACTATCTCCCGATGACGCAGTTCTGGCTACCGAATTATTTACAGTACTATAATGAAATCAAATTGTAGAAATATTTTTTCTTCAAACAATTACATTAACTTTCAACATTTGTATTTGTAGGTTATTGAAATAAACCAACGAAAAGATGCCATAATATCACGGCTGATTAGCGTATGATAATGATTGTTCGGGGGGGGAGAGACAACATGGGGGACATTGGACGAAAATGGCCTAAAATGGGCTAAAAATGACAACAAAGGCCTACAAATCTTAAATATCAGGGTGGTCAGCACCACACGGGTTAAGTGTGTCTCATTTTGCTTGTGATGTATTGCTAGAAAGTAAATCATGACGGTGTGCTTAATACATTACCTGTGAGATTTCCCTAGCTTAAATGATTGTATTAATGATTGCATTATACATTGTGTATAATTTGTGAGTACAATTTGGTGGCTATAATCAAATATGCATGAAGATTCCATTTAATGCCTTAGCCATCCTTCTTTGCAATAATTATTTGTTGGTGTTATTCATTAAAACCTAATTTGTAAGATTGATTATTGATACAGGGTCAGTAAGCTTGAGTAGCCGTCCATTGTCATTCGAAACTACTCCTTATTCCCTATTACACCTTGAATAGACTTCACACTACTGATATCCGAACTTGTTTATTACGATCACATTACCTGTGCAATGAGTCAATGAATCCTTGGATTTATCAAGGATTATTCTCCCTTCCTGGTGACAAACGTAGTATCTGCTTCAGATACTGTCTTTTTACTTTTAAATAGGACAGTAACAAGTAAAAACACTGTGTGTCTGCTGTGTTAAATATTTACTTGTCGCTACTGGATTTACCTTGGCGGAAATGGTTTTCGCTACCAACCAGAATTATTAATTCCCAGCATTTATAGCGCCCTCTGATAGTTACACGTCTCTTTTTGTTGCTCCCAATATGTTAAATATTTGTTTCCTAATAGTTTTGAACTTTGATTTAAGTTCGAGATACCTGTTTGTACTTTAAGAACCTATTTGATGTACTGATTGAAGATTTTAATTACTTTCCATTGACTTTTTGTGACTTTAAAATGGATAACATCGAGAATATAGCGTAATTCTACACGGAGCAAAGCTGCTGAATTATGCTTTGTCTACTCTGTTGCTATACACATTTACCCTGGGGTAGACTGAAAGAACACAGGATTTGCTTTATTACTTACTCATAGATATTGTATTTTTACTTAGAGGAGCACATTATTATTTTATATGAAACAATAACCATTATACAATACTATGCTCATTTGCAATGCACATGTGTCATGGCTATATTTCACCTATGACAATTGAGGTTCCCAAGTATATTCCCTTATCTAACGAAATATAACTTATAATGTAACTTCGTTCTTTAATAGGAAAACCCCGTGGGTACTTTCAGAAAATTAAACTGAAGGACATATATTCCCAAGATAGGTGTCTTAGTTTTCAAGTAAGATATACATCAGTTATATCAAATGGTATGGATTTGTGTCATTCTGAGCAGACCTGAAACCAATGTAACATAGTGGGACAATCTTGCATATTGCCTCGCTGTTTTCACACATTGTAATCTAAAATCAAATGTAATGTAAGCATGATACGAAATGGAATCAAATGAAGAGTTTGCTGTAACACAATCTCACATTTAACAGTTTTATCAAGCTTCCATCGCATTAGCTTTATATTAGTGACATCTCTCTTTGAATCTCAAAAGCTCCATTATGAAAAGAAAACCATTAGCCTCATTTCTTTATTCCTTTTTTTTTTAAAGTTGATTTTGTGAATGTTGTTTGCACATGGAATTATTCTATCTAAGAGGGAGATGCAATCTCGAGAATTTTCCCTGTCGCTTCAAAACGCTCAAACAAACCACCAAACGGCTCTATGTAATTGTCCGGTCATCCTTTGCACTTATTTAGCGAACACGATATTTGTATATTATGAGCACAAAACTTCCTGCTGAAAATCAGTGATTTTCGCGGTTTTGGTAAATCATGACGTCATTGTGGTGTTGTCAATCTGGGCATGTTTGTACTTGTGAATGTATCAATTCAACGAAAAGACTGTTATGAGTCGTTAATGACTCAAGGATAAAAAAACACCTTTTACCTAAATTCACTTCAGAATGCACAACAAAAACACACTGTTTGATTAAGTTAACAATATATGAATCCTTAATGAAAACTATAACATGATCGACAATGATTCTATGCATAACATAAAAGCAGACACTTTTAATATAGATCACACTAATAATTACTACTAAACCGGCAGTCTCCTTCTTTTGTTCTGTTGCTCTCAATGTTCCGGACGACTGATGTATATTATGATTGAAACTACTTGTCTTGCGAAGATCACTGTTCAGCGAAGTTCATTGAAGACTTGATTTTATATATCCTTTGCCTATAAAATCCCCGCACAGATGACAACCTCCAAAATGGTGCTGCTTTCACCAATCACTCATTGTCTCCAGAAAAAAAGATACCAAAATCATAGCTTGACATCGCAGGTTTTAAAGAGAATATCTAGAGGGGGTGCAAGTGCAACTACTCCACCCCTTCATTAGACGTGTCACAAAAATGCTTCATTTAGACCTCGGTATGCTTGTGAGGTAGGAATTCAATGAAAAGTACCAAAAAATGTTCACACATAATTGTTAAAAACGTTTACGCTCTCATCACGAAACACACGCAAAAACAAATCTATCATGGCTCATAAAACAGCATTATACATCCTGTTTCGTTAATGTTATCAATCAATTGTGTGTCTATTAAGCACTGTATAGAATTGGATCATACGCTATAACTATCCGCTGTGAAAAAGTAAGGCAAATAAAGCATTGAAAAAACTATAAAAACAAGGTAACTTGTTATTTCCTATTTACATGTATATTTCTTTTATTCCCCCGTGAATTCGGTCGATTCATAATACGATGCGCCTCCAGCGTTTGCTAGGGAGAGGTCAAAATACGCAGTAAAGCCCGCGTAATACGAATAGCACAGGAACATACCGTATGTCATTGTGTGTTTAAATGTGAATATAACGATGTTACACGCGAATGCACAGCAAAACAGTAATTTACAAATATCCATTTTCTATCTATTGATCACACGGAATCCTTCGTGGAGCTGTTTTCAACATTATTATTATCACACTCGTGTGAAAATCCTATGGACGCTAGAACGGCGATGTCGACCCTGAAGGTCAAAAATTGGGTCTTGCAAGGGCAACGGCTGGCGGCGCATCGTATTGTAAATCGCCAGAATTTAATGAGTACATCTTCCGCTACCTATAGCTCTGTTTGTTTGCAGCTCTGTGTTTGCTCCATTTCATATATTTATGATTTCATAAATTCTGCATCTTACAATTATGAGTCTGCAGATGTATAACACGAAAACAAACAACGAACTATAAAAGATGCAGCAGTTCTCTATTTGTTTATGATGATGGCCTGCTCTATAAACACATCAATCAATCACGATGGAAATTGCATATCCCAAAATCCTTCTCAACAATTTTCATCCAAAATTTAAATCTCTGATATTCCACTGTCACAATGCAATTCAAATTGGCAAATTAGCCTATATTTCGATAATTTTTATCAATTTATATATTTCATTGGAACTGTGATCACAAATTAACAAAACATTTCTAAATTTGACTAATTCATTTACAGGACAATAAATTATAAGAAATCTTAGAGCCTGTCTTGACATGAACTATGTAATTTTAAAACGGTTGTTTTTATGCATGTTGACCAGGATACAGTTTACTTATTGCTTGCACGAATTCATTCGATATGTCTGGATTAAAAGCAAGAAAAGAAGCAGTTTCGAATATCAATAATCGAATTTCCCGAACCGAGATAGTAGTAAATATCAACCATTTATAGTGTGACGAGCAAAAAAGGCGACTTTTAAAATATAACAGTTACCCACTCGTATTATTCACTCGTATAATCATTAAACAGTTACCATTTTTAAATTTTGCATTGTTGCAGAGAGTTTTCTTTTTCATTATAGAATTTTGTGGGTAGCAGTACATGCAATATGAACTTAATTAACGCTTTTAAACTTTTTTTTTACTTTCTAAAGATATCGTGTGTCATGTTGAACGCATATTGTAGCCAACTGACATCATGGGTCTGTATTAAACAGTGTAAAAGTAATTACGTTTAACTTCAAGTCGCATGTGATTTGATTCAGCAATCTTCAATATACATAATTATGTATGAAAATAAAGATAATTTGCTTTATTTAAATTTACTTTTCAATCTTTTTTCCGGAACGTATCCTGTTTAAATTGACTTACCCTGTTTAACCAAAATGTCAATCCCAGCCTCCTTATATAAACGATTGCGGAATTACTTGTAAACACGACATCCAATCTTATTCGTACATTTGACTGACTTAGCCCTAAATAAATGAAAACCGAAACGCGCTTTCCAGTAATCAAATAAACTATGTGGGGCATATATGGTCTAAAAATCCATTTCAATTATACGCCATGTTTGAGATATGTTGATCATATATGGAATGACAGTATTTGTCTACGGTTTGTATATGCAATCCCTCTTCATCAAATTTGAGTACAATTGAGGCGCAATGTATGCACCATCTGTAAAAACAAAATAGCTGAAAGATAAATGCTTAAATAGATTTATAATCATAGTGTGCTTCCGTTAAATGAGAGGGTAGTTTAACTGATTGGGTTCCGCAAACACTATTTTCAATTTACAAAATAGCAGAGTTTTCTTCTAAAGCGAGAGTTGAGTTTTAGTAGATACATTTTAAGCGGTAGTGGGTTAAATATTTAAATTAACCAACTGTTTAATTATAATTCTTTAGAATGCATAATATTACCTTCACAAAACTTAAATTTCAACTTTCAGGATCTTTTAAAATTCCTCACAAATGCGTGTTACACAAAATAACAACACCGTCACAGTTTATGACACCCTCTTAATGTAACTTAATTCCGGAGGAACGTGCTGCCAAATACATCATATTTAATAATGTTCTACGGTTTTGGTTCATTTCACTGCATCAGATTTCTATATTTCCTCACTCTGTTTCCTCCCTGACAAATTATGAAAATGAAGTCAAGACAAAGAAAGAAGAAATGAAACATGCACACCTGTTAGCACGGATGCAACATACATTCAATTGAGAGAGAGAAAGTGTCTGAATCTGAACATATCAAATACGTTCCGTTACCTTGTTGCATTACATCTTCTAAGTGCCCGTCCTCCAACACGTCACCAAATTATCCATACAATGTAAGAACTTCATGGGTGATAGTACGCTACGCCAAACCCACACGGCCACGGATAAACACATAAAGTATGAGAATTAATTATCGTAGATATTTTTCCTGTCACCGTAAAACACTTAAACAAACCATCAAATGGCTCTATGTAATAATGTCCGGCCATCCTTTGCACTCATTTAGCGAACAAGATATTTGTATATTGGGCACAAAACTTCCTTTTCAGTAAATCACAGCGGAGGCGCCAAACAGTGGGGGAGCAAGAAAAGTATTTTGGGGAAAATGCCCCACCCCCGCTCCCCGGCACTGGTAAATCATAACGTCATTGTGTTATCAATCTGGGAATATTTGTACTTGTGAAGGTATCAATTGAATGGATAACCAATATATATACCAAAATCATAGTCTGACATTGGAGGAATTATAGAGAACATCCAGAGGGGCTGCAAGAAATACCCCAAGCACTTCATTAAACGTGCCACAATAATGCTTCAGTTAGACCTCTGTATGCTTGTGAAGTAGGAATTCAATAAAAAAGCAACAAAAATCAAGTAGACATATAATTGTTGAAAACGAACGCTCTCGGTACAATGATATGCACCAAGAAACACAAGTAAAAAGAAAGCTATAATAGCTCATAAAACAGTAAACTGGCCTCAAAAAGAAACTTATAATTTTTCACAAGGTCATATCTTAAAATTCTCTCCATAAAAATGAACAAAAATTGTACACAGGATTACTTCAATACTCTACTCTAAACACATGTCAGTAACCAAGCAATTGGTCAACTGACACAACAGCAAAATGCACTGACATGGAACACCTTTCTGGGCCAAAATTCACATCCCAACAGATGTCTTTTGTTGGGTTGCAGTTATTCGCCTGTGAATGTGGTCCCGGAAGCTGTTCCGTATCAGTGCATTTTACTGTTGTGTCAGTTGGACAACTGCTTGGTTACTGACATGTGCTTAGAGTAGAGTATTGAAATTATCCTGTGTGTAATTTTTGTTCATGTACAAGCGAATAATTGGAACCCAACAAAAAAAATCTGTTGGGATGTGAATTTTGGTCCAGGAAGGTGCTCCATGTCAGTGTATTTTGCTGTTGTGTCAGTTGGACAACTGCTTGGTTACTGACATGTGTTTAGAGTAGAGTATTGAAGTAATCCTGTGTGCAATTTGTGTTCATTTTTATGGAGAGAATTTTAAGATATGACTTTGTGAAAAAATATAAGTTTCTTTTTGAGGCCAGTTTATTATACATTCTGTTTCGTTAAAGTTATAATCAGTTACATGTCAATAGGCATTCTAAATACAATCTCATTCATAATGCTTAATTTGTTCTTCTAGTTTAACTAATGTTATGTTAAATAGTAGATTTCATTATCGTATCACCGCCCGAAAAAGTCCTGGCTAACACTGCTACTTAACTCGCGCTGCTCCTTCAACAGAAATACATTTACATCTTATCATTTTTATCGGCGAGAAATGTTGAAATACCAAACCGCTTGTCAATTCCAGACACGAGCCAAGTGACAAGTCGCCGTTGAGCTAGTACAAATAGGGTAGACCTTATTTTTGTTGATATGTCTGACCGACTGGCCGATGACAACATGAAGTGCACAAGCCTATAATATTAAAGGTAACCACGAGAAAAGCATATTGGTTTTTTTAGAAATTTCTAAGATCATGTCAATCAACGTTTGGCTATTTGAGTTCTTATTTTGGAGAAAGTACTTGATCAAAATACTTAATAATATATCAGCAGCTATTTTGAGATGTGTTCAGCCAACACACCTGTGAAAACAACACACTCATCACCAGGTCTCGAATATAAAAATGTGCGACAAGATGGCCATGTGAGATTATAATTCTCCAGGAAATTAGGGAAAGTTAACACGTATTTGTTTGTTTACATAGCGATTTTTGGAAATAATGAGCAAGGATTTAATCTTATAACAATACTACAAATAAATATATAACTAAATTGTCTTCGTTTATCCGTACAAAGAGTCGGGGATCTGATCCGGGGTGCGATGATATTTCTTAATGTTTGGCTGATAAAGGTTCTACGCTTTTTGTGTCTGTTTAGAACTCCGTCCCTGAATAAATTGTAGTGTTTTCGACCACCAATTGATTAGCAATTTCTGTAAAGTATGCCGTGGCCTTGTGGGTTTGGCGTAGCATACTATCACCCATGATGTTCGTACATTATATTGATAATTTGGTGATGTGTAGGAGGACCAGCACTTTAAAGATGTTATGCAACAAAGTAACGGAATGAATTGGACGTGATCAGATTCAGACACCAAAACGGCACTTTCTCATGCACAATTCAATGTACATGATGTATGTTGCATCCCTGCTAGCAGGTGTGCATGTTTCATTTCTTCTTTCTTTGTCTTGACTTCATTTCATAATTTCATAAGGGAGGAAACAGAGCGAGGAAATGTAGAAATCCGATGCAGTGAAATGAACCAAAATCGTAGAACATTATTGAATTTGATGTATTTGGCAGCACGTTCCTCCGGAATTAAGTTACATTAAGAGGGTGTCATAAACTGTGTCAGTGCTATAATACGCATCTGTGCATCTGGGAAATTTTAAAAGAAGCTGGATATTAACATAAAAGATCCTGGCAGTTGAAACTTAATTTGGGTCAAGTTAATACATTATTATGCATTCTAAAGATTGATAATTAAACAGTTGGTTTAAGTTTAACTATTTAACCCACTACTCCTTAAAATGTATCAACTAAAACTCGCATCAGAAGAAAACTCTGTTTTTTTTGTAATTTGAAAATAGTGTTTGCGGAAGCCAATCAGTTAAACTACGCTCTCAACGGAAGCACACTATGATTAAAATTCTATTTAAGCATCTATCTTGCTGCTATTTCATTTTTACAGATGGTGCATATATTGCACATCAACTGTACTCAAATTTGATGAAGAGGGATTGCATATACAAACCGTAGACAAATACTGTCATTCCATATTATGATCAACATAATTATCTCAAACATTGTGTGTAATTGAAATGGATTTTTAGAGCCTATATGCCCCACATAGTTTATTTGATTACTTGAAAGCGAGTTTCGGTTTTCCTTTATTTAGTGAAGGTTTAAGTAAATTTGAGCGCTAAGTCAGTCGAATGTACGAATAAGATTGGACGTCGTGTTTACAAGTTATTCCGAAATCGTTTATTTAAGGAGGCTGGGATTGACATTTTGGTTAAACGGGGTAAGTCAATTTAAACAGGATACTTTTCGGAAAAAAGATTGAAAAGTAAATTTAAATAAAGCAAATTATCTTTATTTTCATACATAATTATGTAAATTAAAGATACTGAATCAAGTCACATGCGACTTGAAGTTAAACGTAATTAACTTTACACTGTTTAATACTGGCCCATAATGTCAGTTGGCAACAATATGCGTTAAACATGACACAAGATAATTTTGAAAAAAAAAAGTTGAAACATGTTAATTAAGTTCATATTGCTGCCCACAAAATTCTAAAATGAAAAAAGAATCTCTGCAACAATGCCAAAATGTCATATAAAATGGAGTTATGTTTTAAAAGTCTTCTTTTGTGCTAGTCAAACACTACATTAATAATTGTTGATATTGCGTCGCAATAAGCATTAAATAAAAAAGATATAGGGACTGTTTTAGTTTACTCAAAACTCTACTTTTCTTTCCCAGTTTGAGAAAGCCGATTATTGATATTCAAAACTGCGCCTTTTTATATCGAATGAAGTCATGCAAACAATAAATAAACTTCTTCCCTGGTCAAAATGCATAAAAAACACAACCGCTTTAAAACTACATATATAGTTCATTTCAACACGGGTTCTAAGATTTCTTATGCATAATTTATTGTCCTGTAAATGAAATTGAAGCGTTTTGTTTATTTGTGATCAAATTTCCAATGAAAAATATCAATTGATGAAAAATGATCGAAATACAGACTATTGCATTGTGACATAGTTGATTTTAGTGGGATCTGAGATTTAAATTTTGGATGAAAAATTGTTGCGATGTATTTTGGGGATATGCAATTCGTGATCGTGATTAATCGATGAAGTAGGAGACAACTGTTGAATCTTTTAGAACCACTGCTTGTTTTTGGGCTTATAAATCTGCAGCCTCATAATTGCAAAATGCAGAATTTATGAAATCATAAATATATAGAATAGTGCAAATACAGAACCGCAAACAAACAGAGCTATAGGTAGCGGAATATGTACTGCATTTAATTCACGGGGGAACAAAAGAAATATAGATAGGAAATAACAACTTACCTTGATTTTACTTTTTTTTCCAATGCTTTACTTGCCTTACTTTTGTATCAAAAAATGCTTTCACGATCATAACAGTGTTTTGGGAAACAAATGCTAGACAAATTTGATAAATTCAATTTCAAGTTAGTGTGGGTCAATATTATCACGAATTGGAATCACATTTTGTCCACCTAATTTTTCTAGGGAACATAGAAAAACCAATGAGTCCCAACACAATTTTAGCCGACCCGGCTTTATGTAGTTTATGGTATGGTGTAGGTTTCATAAAAGCCCGTGCATAAATGAACGAAGACTTCCTGGCCTCAGCTGGTTCAAACTAACGCCTCTATTATAACAACTTTTCCCTTGAATTGATTATAGAAACAAGATATGAATCATTTTAAGGGATGGGGTATGAACGTTTGGACAGTATTTATTTTGGGACATCAGAGCACATCAGACATATCGAATTGCATTCTGAATACGAAGAATATCCTTCCGATATCAAATAATTTTGATTTTTTGAAATTCGCAATGTGATACACATTTATGGCAAATGATTAAATATTGATATCTTTGATATTTAACAGTACTCGAAGTAAACTTTATAAATCTGATGATTTATACTTAAAGTGTATGTAGGTGGGATGAAAAGCCGATGATGAATTGAAAATTTTGACTTTCGTATTGAAGATGTTTTTAAGAATATATCATTAGATTTATAAAATTTACTTCGAGGACTGTTATATATCAAAATGTGAAAAATATCAAATTTTAATAATTTGTCATAAAATTTGTATTATATCGTGAATTTCAAAAATTAAAATTATTTGATATCAGAAAGACATTCTTCGTATTCAGAATGCAATTCGATATGTCTGATATGCTCTCATGTCACACAAAAATGCTGTCGAAATGCTCAAAACGCTCATTCCAGATCCCTTCATGATCATATGCAAATGATAATAATCATGATTGAGTACACCTGACATACGACTTTGTAACAAATATTTTATATTTTTATATCATTTTTGTCAGTAAGTCGTTACGACTGTATCACGGTCATTAAATGTAAGAAGGTGCATAGTGAAAACAAAGCACTTATGACCTTCTTGTATTCAGTCGTTTGCTGTCATCTAAAACCGCAGATTGATAACATTCAGAAGTCATTGACACGAATTTGAGCTTCCAGATACCAAGGAAGAGTAAACCAAAAACTTAACATCATTCGTAAGGCCGAAAAAATGAATGTTTTGGTTCTGGGATTTGTCAGCTTTTTTATTTTATTTTGCAAAATGTTTTAGACTTTGGAATACTTAAGGAAAACTTTATACATATCGTATAAGTAGAAGTGAGCTATATGGGGGTCAAATTTAGTTTTGCTCCGTTAACAGTTTTTTTGAATTCCATTTGGCCCATCTCAAAATGAAATGAGAGAATTTTTGGATATAGACCCAACAAAAAAGTGTGCAGCGCCCTCAAGTGTCACCATACTTTATACTGTGAAATGAGTGCATTTGGGTGCAAAATTCTGCAAAGTATTTATTTTTTAGTATTTTGATGAGCTTTTGGTGTCTAAATATATATATGAATGAGGCCAAAATATATCAATTTTTGAAAGGTCCAAGAAAATTGGATATTTCGTTTTCGTAAAAATTTACGTTTTACTACGGTCAAAATTTGATTTATCACTGTGACCTAAAGGGTGTTGTTGCTGAATAAGAATAATATACGTCAGTATATTTTCATGCAAACAAAAAAGTTCAACTAAAGGCTTAAATGAATCTAGCATAATTATTTGTAACAAATTCAAATTTAGCTACTTTTTATAAATAATAATAAATCACAGTGCATTAAATTTGTAAGTCAGCAGCGGAGATTTTTTTTATATCAGCAATGGTACCGATTTATAACGGTATATACTTAGCCCATAAGGCACTCAGATTATTCTAATTTAAATCCCTTGGGCGTGTATTTTAACATATAGAAAATGAACCGCGCCCCTATGACGATGTGTTTCTTGCTAGATGATGTCCAAACGGCATTCGTGTGGCTTAGATACTGCCTCTTCGGTTTTCGTTCGTACTTTAACGATATGTTATGTGATTTTTTATGCTGTCATAAGCACATTTTATAAAAGTTGTCAACATTTAAATTGTTTCAAATCTTTATAGTTATAATTGAATTCTTCACGAAAATACGTTTGAATGAGTGCAAACATGCCTAGTATAATTAGCCCAGTAGTTCTTGAGATTTAGGTATTACGCGATGTTACTGAATCATTCTGAAGAGCCCATTGAACCGAACATACCATTTTATATTCAGTTTTCCTTTGATTAGATACACTAGGAGCAAAATGCGTCAATAGAAATGTATTAGTATGGAATAGTAAGCATGTCAAATGGGAAGATGTCTTACCTAAAGGAAAAAAAGAGGCATTAAAAAAAACCGGGCGGGCTGGATCTTATGAGTTTTGATATTCAAAAGGAAATATTTGGAGCAAAAGTAATTGACGAGGTTAAGGCATTATTTTTATTGTAATCCAGTAGAGAGGAAATGTTAGCAAGGTGAGTAAGCAGAAGATGGGATTAGATGCTTACATTGGGATAACATCCTCGTACAAAGATTGTTAGCTTTAATTATGCCGTATTATGATTGTAACGTACGATGAACTTCGCTTTTGATTTTAAGAAAAACTTCTAGTCATCTAAGAGTTATTAACACATCACTTCAGAAGCTATCATGAACGGGAACTTGATATTAAATTCATTCATTCATTCATTCATTCATTCATTCATTCATTCATTCATTCATTCATTCATTCATTCATTGCTAATTTAGGTTGATGGGATAATACTCAAGGTAAATCTACCAGCGTAATTGCCATAGTCTATATAATTTTATAATAAGTAATGTTGTTGGCATTCATAATATTGAATTAATATTGACAAGGCTATGTATCCATCAATATACTAGTAGTTATCATAATACAAAGTCATAGTCTGTAATCATTACGCAACTTAAAGTCAAAGATACCACTTACGTCAACAGAATGATTTAAAGTTCATTCGGTTCAATGTTATTTTGATCATCCGATACCGCCTCTTTCTCATAAGCTCATCAATACTCGTAGCTACACATATGGCTGATAACAGGCCACGAAAGTGAATTATATTAATATCGTTTATAAGTCAAACGTTTTTGAAGTGTGAACGTTCATCATGATGCACTTTGTATATTAAAAAACAACAAAGGTGCAACAATAATCAGTATGTCCTTAATGATGTTTGTACTGACTTATCCAAGCTGAGAATAATATCAATATCATGTAAACAAATCAGTAAACAGCTGGAAAACTAGGCTAACACCATTTTCTTTTTGTGGAACATAAGGGGTTCGAATACTGTTTAGTGCAGTGGTCATTTGCCGAATAGCAGATTAACAAATGACGGAAAAATTATAAAGCAGCTACAGAAATTAGTGTATTAATTCCTTATTTTGTAAATATAGGTGGTCACAATGTAATATTTTGTTCTCAAATTTCACCTATTTTGGCAGATTGATGATTCAGTGTACACTTAGTTAAAATTTGAATTTTGTCAGCATGTAAGATTCGACGCGCATTACATTGAATTTACTCTCAGTCGCTCAGCGAGCGTCAGTACTGTATTTCTGACCATTCAATTTACAAAATAGCAGAAGCACGCTAATTCATTGGTTTCAAATCACTTGAGACCGAACGTAAATTGCTTGATGGACATTGATGCATGTTAATTTTTACAAGCTGACATGGTTCAAATTATCAAATCAGTAAAATTGGTCCACATGTCCCAATTGTTTTACCACCAGTTATCTCCTAGGCGAAAATCTGCCCTACACATTTTCAATTTCAGAACACTGGCGATCAAAATCATGTCTTAACTCATCCAAGGACGGGCAAAAATAATTAATGTTATCACTAAAGGCTGGTGGTTTGAAGGCATAACATAAAATCTGTCAGGGTATATATGCACATAACATAATCCCACCCCGAAGAATGTTTTAGCAGATGCAAAATTTAATTAAAACCAACAGCGGAACAATTAGCTTACATATATCTCCACGATGTGAAGACATCGCATATACCATGAGTCTGATGCTCTCGAAAAATACTGATATTGTTGATAACTGAAATGTATATCGCAGGGAAACAAAGATGCAATTTTAGATCCATTCCATTGATTCACTTTCTACTTCAAGAACCAGCAGTGTCAATTTGTACAACCACACACATCACAAAGTTGTTGCATAACTGGACAATAACTATAATTCAATCTAGCCTGAAGTTTTTGAACTACAAAAGAGACAACATGGGTACATTTTGCAGCCGGACAAGGAATCCGTTGAATCAATTGAACATTTGCATTTTTTGTTGTATCAATGCAGTCCAGTATTGCAACGGTCAATTTAAAAATCAAAAATATGAAAGCTGATTACATGATTAACTAACGTAAGCACACATATTATACAGTTTTCCATATTCGTGTCATTTTAGTCAGAACCGTCATGTACTTGATGCGTTCTGTCCCATATTGTATAATAGAAATATTGTCTAAGGACAGTCAATATAATATAAAATTATATTATTTTACGTTGGAGCATTCAATGTGTATCATCAGATATTCTTTAAGGCTGAAAATAAAGCAGGAAATGTCTGTCATTTATAATAATAGTGACGGCACTAGAGATAATTCTTTACATCAAAAGCATGATAGTCAGATATTATAAACTGAAGATAAATACCATGGAGATAAATTAACGCACTTTTCAATGGGTAATACAAATGTTGGGATGCAGATGTTTTCATGAACGTGTTCAGTTTCAACAAAAGTAATTTGATTTTGTGGATAAATATTTTAGGTCACACATCCTTGACTTAATTTAGAAACTAGGTTTGATGAATGTTTCAAAATGGCAATGTGATGTGGCCTTTAGCTGTCTAGACTCGCCATTATCTATCACCAATTGAAGCTTTGCTTGTGAGGAAACAAGAAAGACCGAATGGGGATTGTTGAAACAATGTGATGTCTAGCACCAAACACTAGGATCTTTAACAATGCTCATCACATCCTTAACCCACGTCAATATTTCTGCGGCGTGTTTAACACTGAGCACTCTGTATTTTTATTTACCTAGCAATCCACAATCAGATTCACCAACAACCAGCACGCTTCTACTGGTGCTTAAAATAAGAGTTTTAGCGCAGTACATGTACTCTCGAACCAGAAGCTGCATTTAAGGTCACGATGGGATACATAAAATGATCATTAAAAAACACAACACTCAAGATCATTCCCATCATTACAGGTGTGTTTCTACTGGCAGAAATAGCAGGTGTCACACCGCATGGTCTACCTCATGAGGTGGATCACGGTTTGCCGGGTGTCCACACCGAATTGTGCTATTCCAGGAAATAGATACACACCCCTATAGAGGAGTTCGGATTTCCAGACTTTTTGTCCATGCTCAAAGATGAAAATATCCATCAGAAAAATAGTAGTAAAATTTGAAATCCTCAATTTGAGAGCTGGAATTCCAGTCGTTTTCAGGAAGCAAGCCTGGAAATTCAGACATTTCTTTTATTGAAAATTTACTCTTCTATGGGGGTGTGCACTTATTTTCTGGAATAGCCCATTACTCCGAACCGTTCTGTTTACACTGAGCGCATTAACCGGTTAAATACTAAACTAAACCGCATCACCCGCCAACCTATAATCCCAGTAGAAACACGCAGAATGAAGAGTAAGGCTATGAAACACAGAATTATTGTAAGTCTTATTTATATTGGGTATTAATTCTGCAGGAATATCGCAATTAATACTTCATTCTGAAACTAATATACCTATAATTAGTAAATCAGTCTAAGCTCAATTGGATCAGAATAGTACAGTTTGAGTGTACCTGAGTAATTGCTGAAAATTCAGGATGTCGCAAAGAATCACCATTAGAATCTAACGTTTTGCATTACTTGAGATTTTTTGGCAAAGTGCAAAAGCGTGTTTAATAAAGGACGAGTTCCTAATATTGTGGAATATGATATAGGATAGGTTATTTACTCACTGACTCGCTATGTCTTAACATTTTATAGCCGTCTCGTGATGTCATTGAATGTCTTAGATACTTAGTATTAAGAATTTGCTCACATACTACGCCGAAGCAAAAGGTACCACACTTTATTGTATACATTTTGATGCATCAATTATATGCACATTATAAAGATCCTTACGGTAATCATGGTCATTTTGACTAGCACACAGATGTTTTTGTGCTATTTTCAACAATCATTTTACGATTGAGAACCGTTTCCAGATGGTTACAATATATCTGCGAGTGAACGTGATGTAAATTAAGACGTCCAGTGAATGGAGTAAGTCAATGGTGTAAATTTGATTACAAATGGCCACTGTCTCAGACTTCACACAACAGCAAATATATAGACTGAGATAAACTAGGTTACGAGGAAACTGGGATAAGAGCACTCTCGATTGTGATATCGCAACTTAAATGGTTCTGGTACACAAGGACATACAGAAAACACTGGCCGCGTTGATATCTACAATTACACATCTGTACAATGGTGCTTTTCGTCGTAGAAATAGTCATGTAACAGGATTTATTACCATATCAACGTGTTTACAATATTTTTTTGAATGTATTGAGCTGCATTATAACTTATAAGCTTGATGTATGTGTATGTTTGCAATGATAGATTAACTAAACTCCTCAACAAAAGAAAAAAATATATACAATTTCTTCTAAACAAAACCAAATTTTACTCACTAGTTTGACGGTTTCGCTTTTCATGGTCGAAAAGCATTATCAGAATATTGATTGTTGATCACTTCTTCCGGTTGGACGATACCCGACCGAGGATGTAGAAATGTCACTCAGTAGAGGATCATATACGTGACATGTCCCAATCTATTACGTGGTTCTGTTGAACTGCATGGTCTGCAATAGCCGATTTTTCAGAAAGCATGGCATAGCCACAGCCATGAAGCCAAACACTAACCTCCGCAAACTTCTAGTCCACCCCAAGGACAAGGTTGACCCTATTAACAGCACGGATTGCGTCTATGAGATGCCTTGTACCAATTGAATATATGAATACAAAACCCACCCAAGTCCATACGTTGGCCAAATTGAGTTAAGCATGGGAAATTGTTGCTATACATAGGCCTGTCATATGTATGAAAGAACAACTCAAATTCATCATCTGTGTCTATTGAGCATGTGAGAAATAGCATGTATGAAAGAACCACCAAATTCCGTGATTTGAGTCTTGTAACACATTGATTGAAATCCAGTATGTATAAAAGTCCACTTGTAACACATTCGTTGCTGGAGAGTGACTTTTGAAAAAAAAAGGGTTTAATAAAGGAACGTGTGTGGTTTATATTACATGGCAGAATGCTTATCAACATTATACATACCTGTGTGCTTTATTTTGTATTATCTTACTAGTGGTAATCTCATTCCATCGTTGTTGTCTTTGTATATGATTCAAAAAACCACCCAAGTCCAAAATTTAAAATGAACCCTACAAAGTCCCTGAAATGCTAATCGTCATACTTTATACAGCTTAATCCACTCATTTGCACGTAAAACTTACCATATTGACCAGGTAAATCTAACTTAAGGAATTAAAATGATACACAGATTTTTCTCTCAAAATCACTTCCCATGGACTTGGGTGGGTTTTGTATTCATATATTCAATTGTAACAACACTTATGTTGGTGAGACCGGAAGGAAGTTTGCAACGCGACTCAAAGAACATCAAAAAGAAAGTATGAAGGTGGAAAAGACAAAACAAAACTACACGCGTCAAACACGCAAACAGTCAGAAACTGAACAATCAGCTATTGCAGACCATGCAGTTCAACAGAACCACGTAATAGATTGGGACAATTCAAAAATCCTTAGTAAGGAGTGTAATGCAAATATAAGACGCATCAAGGAATCAATCTGGATTCGTAGAAGAGGACCAAACGTCATGAATAGGGACGACGGAGCACACTACCTAGGTCACGTATATGATCCTCTACTGAGTGACATTTCTACACCCTCTGTGGTTGGGAATCGTTCAACCGGAAGAAGTGATCAACAATCAATATTCTGATGATGCTTTTCGACCATGAAAAGCGAAACCGTCAAACTAGTGAGTAAAATTTGGTTTTGTTTAGAAGAAATTGTATATTTATTTATCTTCAAACCTGATGAATCTATTCAGTGTCCTCAACAAAAGTTTGGAAAGTTTTTTCAAGCATCTGTATCTCAAATTATTTGTGACATATTCATATCGTGTTGCATATCAATGGATAGCTACAATACTCCCCTTTGCAATGACACCCTATTTGAAACAATAACATTTTTCACGGCTTTTAAAATTGGACCTTCGTCTATTCAATTGCTTGTAACTTTACTTCTTGGGGTCACATTGGATTCAATGTGGTGTCATAATGTGCAGGATTAGATAGTGCATCTATTAAAAAACAAATTTACCCCAATATTGTTCAGTTTTGAAATTGTGATTATTTTTCCAAGTGTAAGGATACTTTATTGGCGCAGTATATTTAAGATATGTTTGTTACATGATTCGCACCCTCCACTCTCCACATTCAATAATTATTGAACTTAGTGTCTATGCTCAATTTGCTGATGTAATATAAACTGTTAAGTACGGATCGAAGGCATTTCCAATTCTAGATAATCTAAATAGAATTCAGTAATCTCTCCAAGAAGGCGGCTGATCCAAAGCATATACTTTCTTTATTGTCATTACCGGTATATTATACCTGTATGTTTTTCTAAATTGTTTGTGCTCTTTCTGAATAAATCAATTATAATTTTAGAAGTTAATAAATCTTTAAAATACATTAGAAAAGACGTAACAAAAATATGAGACAGGAGTCAAAAGGAGATGAACGTTAAGAAAGTCTTTGTATTTGTTTGACGGTCACCTTAAAAAGCAGAAGGATTTGTTATTCAGGTCAAATCGTATTTACGTAAGACAGAGCAAATAGGGAGTAAACCTACTGTCTGTAACCTAGTGATTTTATAGAATACATAATAAGCAACTTAGAGTGTTTTATGCACTCACAGCTACCACTGTCGATGCCTAAAATGGAAACTATTTTCTAAACAGTAAACTCACTTTGGCAGCTTGTACAATGAAAATAAGATACAAATGATAACTGTGCATCATGAGATATTTTCTGACAGTACACATGTTTAGGACGTATTGACTTATTTTCACATTGGATCGTATATAAACATGATGTTGCTGTCAAAGCCGTTTGAGGTCATTTATAGCTTATTATTGTATAAGTATTTACACTCTAGCAAGAAGTCTATTCAGCTAGTTAAAAACCATTTGAAGATATCGGCAGATATGGAGGAGGTAAGATATAAAGTAAAGTTGGATGTTTCTTGTCGTTGCTGATCGGAATCTGAATCAAGTGGAATTCATATTGAAGCTACTTTATCAAAGACATTGGGCTATTTCAGAATATAGATGCATACCCCCTATAGAGGAGTTCAAATTTCCAGGCTTTTTGACCAGTTATGATTGTTGAAAATTTAGACTTTTAATGTGTTTAAAGTAACAAAATCCAGCAAAAATAGTTCAAAATCAGAAATCCTCAAATTGAGAGGCTCACTTTGGACATTTTCGTGATTTTTCAGTCATTTTATTGCATTTCCAAGCTTTTTCATATCTGTGATCTGGAATTCCAGTTGTTTTCAGAAAGCAATTTTGGAAATCCAGACATTTCTTTAGCGGAAGTGCATTTATTTTCCAGAATAGTCTATTCCTTGATAATAAATATATTCTAAACAAGCGAGGGTAATTTTGAATTTGAATACTGCAAGACTACTTATATTATTAAAAACTAAATTTTTCATGAGTTTTGTGAGCTATGTGAAACCCTATATCGTTAAATTATCTGTGATATATATATTACAAAGTATTCTCCTTTGATAAACAAAATGAATGCAACTTGTACAATTGAAACTGGCGCTTGTCTTCAAGAAGTGCCAGCCCTCTCTCATTTGCAAAAGACATTTTTTAAAGCACACCATTATATTTATCTAGTGATAGCTAGTTTTTTCACTTTGCAGATGTACCGTATTCATGTACAACATTATTAGCAAAATTAGCATACATTTCTAGCACTCTGCACACTCTAATCCCCTATCAAAATGCATAAGGGAAAAATGAGTTTGAAAAATTGATTTCATATGAAAAGTGACAACCCATACAGCTATAGCGTATAATACATGAACCTACATGGACCTTCATTAATGCAAGTCGTCATATCTGTTGTTCTATTGAATGTTAGAGCAATAATATTAATTACGATTGCTTATATTGCTAGGTTGTCGTGTGTTATGTGTGGTCATTGTTGGCCGGTCACCTGCCTGGACATGTTGAGTGGACATCGAACTTGGCCGAAGAACTTGACCATTACTAGTGTGTGAATGAATCTAGCTAAACGTTGAGGATTGTATATCATTGAGATCTGTAAATGTTTTCTCAAATAGCGTGTATACAGACGCAAACACAGACCATATCAGTTAATCCTGAATGCCAAGAATCATCAAGGTTATTGCTACAATAATGGTTTATGAAAAATTGAATCATTTATTGGATTACTTGTGTTCGCAATATTCATACAAATCTGTTGCTGTATGCAACAATCAATTTGTTACGGGTAATAACGTTTTTTTCCTGTGAATCATATGAAAGTGATTAGCTACAGCTGTACATGTTTGGTACGTTCATAAATGAATTAAAGCGATTAGCCTACATGTTTGGTAATGGTATGCCCATTATTATGAGCACATGCGTTACGCCCTATAGTGTAATTGTTATTCTCCACAATGTTATATTGGTAAAAGGTAAAAGAGGTGCAACTTCCCGGATACGTTAAGGTGGCAACATCTATTTCATGGCCATTAGAAGACGCGCTGTTATTTTAGTACATTTGTTGTTATCATTGCAGTGAGAAAGAATTCTTTTGAAATATTTTACATTTTTTTTATAGGCTACATAATGGCAATTATTTGAACACCTTTGGTAAATTAGACTCGGTCAAGATTACGAAGAACATTGACGGAGATTAAATCATCAGCATAAGATATTCTATTACCATGATTACGGGGCCCTTTTGGCTGAAAATGAAGTTGATTTGCATCTGCTTCTTCGAGACATCTTTTATGAGAATATAAATGCTGCACATCAACGACGTTTTACAGGGACTTTCGGAGATAGATCCGTCGAGAACAACAAAAACCCGGGACCAAAAATCTATAAAACTTTCTGAAGTCGTTTATTAATGGTTGATATTTGAGGAACTTCCCTAAATGTCATTTTCGTTTTAGAAATATCGACAAAATATGAAGAAAACTGAAGCTTGCGTCTTTGAGATTATGTTCCTTGTAAATAAGCCAAATCGGCATTGGAAGTTTGCAATGCATTGTGGACAGTTTTTGCAGTTTTGGGACACTTTGTTCTTTGACCTATTGAGAAAATTCACAAATATTGGATTTTTGTACGTACAAAATATAATCTAAAATGTTTTACAATAATTAAAACAAATATAAAAATATATAAAAAATATAATTATTTATAAATTAATTATTTAAGTATTTTTGATGATAACATTATGACAATAATAAGTAAATTAATAATAATTACGTCAATTTCCCCGACATGTCAGAGGTCAAAGTGTCCCAAAATTGCTCTCAAAAACCGGAAGTTAGAATGGCGATTGGGCTTATTGAAACTATTCCTTTCAAAATGGCTTCTAGCAAATATTGGAAATTATTTTTCGCATAATATTGTTACAAACTTGTGGCCAAATATTTTGTAGGTCTTTAATGTCCTAATTTACCTGGTAATCCAGTTTCAAATGAAAAATATCAATTGTTACCAATTATTGAAATTGATAACAATATTTTGTCACTTTCAATTGTGTTAAAATTGATTTTTGGGAAATACAAGAGATTCAAATTTGAATGCAAAATAATTGAATAATTGAGAAGGATTTGAGGGCTATGTAATCATGATTTATCGATGTGTTTATAGTCATCGTCATAAACAAGTAGAGAACTGTTGAATCTTTTAGAATCTTGTTTTCGTGCTTATAAATCTACAGACTCATAATTGAAAGATGCAGAATTGATGAAATCATAATATATTAAATAGAGCAAATACAGAACTGCAAACAAACTCGGAGACAAAGCTATAGGTAACGGGAATATGAGCACCGTATTTTATGCACGGGAGGATTCAAAGTAATAACCTGGTTTTTATCATTCGCTTTATTTACTTCTTAACCTACTTATTGAACACATTGCTTTCACGATCTTAACAGGTTTGTTAGACTGCATAGAAACTGTCCATTATTTGGCCACATTCAAAGTCAAAATATGACTTGTTCAATTTCAAGTGTGTGTCAATTTGGTCACGAAATTGATCAAATTTGATCACCTCATTTTCTAATTTTATTAGGAACTTATTATAAACCAAATAGTCTCCATATAAAATCACCATCAGTTTGAAGTGTATAAAAGAAAAAGGTACCGGTATTAGAAACATTTTCTATTCGATTCGGGTTTCTGTACTTTATATGGTGTGGATGTAGTTTTCAGAAAAGAAGGAAGACTTGTTGGCCTCGGCTTCTCAAACTACCACCTGTGTTATAACACATTGTCCCTGCATCGAATTTGATATAGAAATGATATGAATAATGTTTAATAATCATATGAAAACGAAACAAAATCTGAATGTGATAGGGTACACCTGATATACGACTTTATAGAAATATTTGATTTTATCAATTTATTTTAGTCTAATCTGCATGTCTGGATCAGGTGAATGCAAGAATGTCAAAATAACAAAGCACTTATGACCTTCTTGTATTCAGTCGTTTACTGTCATCTAAAACCGCAGATTGATAACATTCAGAAGTCATTGACACGAATTTGAGCTTCCAGTTACCAAGGAAGAGTAAACCAAAACTTAACATCATTGATATGTACAGGGTTTTATTGCCCAAATAAGGAATTTTTAGTTGCGCAATATTGACGTCGGTTTATTTTCATGTAAACAAGAAAGTTACAAACAAAATCTTCTGTTTGACTGAATCTACCATATTTGTAAGAAATTCAATTTTAACTACTTTTTTGTAGATAATAATAAATTCTAATGCTTTCAATTTGTGTGTCAGCTGCGCAGATTTGATTTTATATCAGGAATAGCCCATAAGGCACTCAGATTATTTTAATTCCAATCCCTTGGGCGTGTATTTTCGCATATAAAAAAATGAACCGCGCCCCATATGACGATGTTTTCCTGCTAGATGATGGCCAAAAGGCATTCGTGTGACTTAGGTACTGCCTCTCTGGTTTTCGTTCGTACTCTATCGTTTCGAGCCTTAACGACGTGCATGTGGCTTTAGATGCTGACATGAATACATTTGATAAAAAGTTGGTCAACATTTAAATTATTTCAAATCTTTATGGTTTTAATTGAATTCGTCATGTAAAATGCATTTGAATGAGTACAAACATGCTTAGTATTGGTCCAGTGGTTCTTGTGATAGCATTTCGTGACACATTACTGAATCATTCAGTGTAGCCCATGGTCGCCAACATATCATTAAACATTTAGTTTTGCTTGGATGAGATACACTTGGAGCAAAATGTCAGCTGCGTCTATAGTAGCATATCAAATGGGAAGATGTCTTACCAAAAAAAAAGAGGCATTAAAAAGACCGGGCGGACGGGATCTTATGAGTTTTATTATTCAAAAGGAAATATTTGGAGCAAAAGTAATTGACGAGGTTAAGGCATTATTTTATAGTAATCCAGTAAAGAGGAAATGTTAGCAAGGTGAGTAAGCAGAAGATGGGATTAGATGCTTACATTGGGATAACATCCTCGTACAAAGATTGTTAGCTTTAATTATGCTGTATTATGATATTCTGTAGCTGTAAACGTACAATGAACTTCGGCTAATAAATATTCGGATATATTTGAAAAACAAAACCACTTTTATTATCTTGATTGATTGATTGATTGATTGATTAATTGATGTATTGATTGAAAAAATATTTTTTCTTATCTTGATTGATTATTACATTTTAAGTAATTCATTCAAACTGGGAAGTAATTATTTCTGAGCTACATCGTTAGTGTATTTGGATGGATAATACCAAAATAAATCTTATTGTCTAAATCTATATAATATTTATAGCAAAAATGTTATTGGCTTTTATAATATCAAATTGAAATATGGACACGGCTTTGTATCCATCAATATAGTCATCATGATACCATACTATACAGTCATAGTCCATATCATTACGCAACTTAAAATCAAAGATACCACTTACGTCAACAGAATGATTTAAAGTTCATTCGGTTCAATGTTATTTTGATCTTCCAATACCACTCCTTTCTTAAAAGCTCGTCATCAATACTCATGCTGACAACAGGCCACGAAAGGGAATTACCGTATATCGTTTATAGGTCAAACGTTTCTGATGTGTGAATGTTTATCATCACGCACTTTGTATAAAAAACCACATGGGTGATATACATTATAATTAGTGAAATGTACAATTATGTTTACAATGGAAAATTTAGTTTAGTTTATGCTGATTTTGGCAGATTGATGATAAAATGTATACATAGTCGAAAATCTAAATCTTGTCAGCGTCTAAGATTCAACACACATCAAGTATGTTTGAATTTTCACTTGAGCGACGAGCGATGGATTTCCCAAATAGCAAATAGCAAACGCTATTTCATTGGTTAAAATCATTCGCGGCTGAGTGTAAATTTAGGTTTGTACAGTGATTCTTGCTATTTTTTACACGCTGACAGGGATCACAAATCTTCCTCTCCTCCAATTATGTTCCACATGAAAATCTGTATCAAGAGAAAACAATACATTGTACATGTCCAACACATGTTCAATAGTCTACAGATACCTCATGATCAAAATCAGGTTCTAACTCATCCACGGACATGCAGAAATAAATTAATCTTCACTACAGGCTGGTGCTATGAAGGCTTAACATAAAATCTGTCAGGGTATATACACATAAGATCATCCCGCCCGCAGAATGTTTTAGCAGATGGAAAATTTAATTAAAACCAACAGCGGAACAATTAGCTTTCATATGTGTACACAATATGAAGACATCTAATATACAGGGTGATTCTGAAAGAACCCTACTCTCGGAAGATATCTTTTTTGAAAACTGAAATTTACTAAATAAAATGATAAGATCAGCTTACAGCTACTTTCTGAATGCTTGCAATGTATTTTTTCCATCCTGAACTACATTGGTTTAACCCTCGAAAAATTCAATCCAATAAATCAGCAATTTGTAGTATCAATATTTATGCTAAGAATGTTATTATTGTGTTGTTGTAACAAGTGATTTGACAATACTGACTACATGATTAAGTTGTAACATGTACATAACTGGAAAAGAACTCAAATTCCCCCATTTTAGGAACAAAAATGTGATTTAAAAAAACCGGACACGTGCAAATTTTCTAAACTTTTCAGAGTATGTAGTATGAACATGTAGAAATATAATCAAATAGTTGCCCTACCTGCTCTTCTCCGAAAAAATAAAAAGTCCTATACCTCAATGATAATGAAACCTAGGTGAAAATGCCATACGGCCGGGCGGTTTCACATGCTGCCGGCTCTATGCCATTCGCCGCCTGCACCAAACCATCAATGATAAGAACATGCACAGAAAAACCAAACATTAACTCCTATAACTTCCTGTCAACTCTTTAATTAATTACTCCAAATTATTCTGTCTTTTTGTCTTTAATGCCTTTTAGGCTACCCGTAGCTCATTATTAATACAAAGAAATACACTGCAGTTTTAGTTAATTGGCTAAAAACTGCCATCCTACTTGCCTTATACATGCACATTAATTTTATATTAATTTATATATTAATTCGCAATTTATACATAGCACATTATAAGATGTATAAAGACTGATATTGTTCAATAGGCCTACATGTATATCAATTATACCCATATCAAAAATAGGCCCTGAAATTACATCGATTTTTTTCATGTTGAAAAGACAAAACTGATGTTGAAGATATCAATTATTTCATAAATGACATTTTGAGTCCTTTTTATCCATAAAACGATACAGGATATAGGATATTTTTACTTTTACTTTTAGGTCCATGAAGGTTTTAGTCATGTTATCAATACACTCAAATCTCATGCTGTGCTGATCTCCAGTATGTCTGCAAATGAAAATCTAAGAACGCCTGATAACAAGGATACTATCATTTTTTTTCGTTGATATGCTGTGGAAACTATTATAGGCCTGGCATATAACTTTTAATGTCATATTTCCTTCAAACCATAACTTTTGAAATTCTCACTCGTTTTCATTCGTTGAAACGGCTAAACATACTTTCTTTTTCTTACAAATCGAATAACAGGTCTTACATGTATTTTCACCATAAAAAGTTCTGCTAAGTAATTCAAACCAATGCTAGTACCCCGTAATCTCTTTAGCAAACAAAGACGATCTCCGAATTAGATAGCCAACTCTTAGCTGGCGAAAAGTAGATTTCAAAAGCAGATTTTTCGAGATGACAGTTGTTTCAGACTCACCCTATACCTTCTAAGCTTCAATTTTAAATTCGTTTTAAGTCGATCCTAAGATATCAATTTATTTATTTACAGTGACAGTCAATATACGCGTTATTCACTTTGGAACATTCCAACGCTGAAAACAAAGCAGGAAATGTCTGTCATTTGTAATAATAGTGATTGCATTAGAGATTTATATTCTTTACATAAAAAATGATACTCAGATATTGTAGATGGAAGATACTATAGAGATCAATGTACTCTTCAATAGATAATACAAAGGATGGGTGATGGGTACACATGCAGATGTTTTCAATAACGTGTACATTTTCAACGGATTTGTCTTATCGCACATAAAAACCAATAACCAAAATCACATTTGTGACGAATTGCCTAATCGTATTGGAAATTCCATTCTAGTCAGCTATAAATGTAATTAATAAACAACATAATATAAAACAGACTGTGCAATGATAACAAAAGTAATTTGATTTTGTGGATATTTTTTAGGTCACGTATCCTTGACTTGATTTAGAAACTAGGTTTGATGAATGTTTCAAAATGGCAATGTTATGTGGCCTTAAGCTGTCTAGACTCGCCATTATCTATCACCAATTGAAGCTTTGCTTGTAAGGAAACAAGAAATACCGAACAGGGAATGATGAAACAATGTGATATCTAACATGTCTAGAACCAAACAATGTTCATCCCATCTTCAAGGACATACTTCTATAAATCCCATACATTCATAGGATGACCTCTGACTCTCTAGGTACAAAAAACATTACCCAGCAAACACAAAAACGTTTTAAAAACGTTTTTAATAAGTTATATTTTGGGTTTTGGTTTACATAAAAACGTTTTAATAACATTAAAATGTCGGGTTATATAAAGGTCATGAAAACGTTTTAAAACGTTTTGTATGAAAACACACTGCAACAATATTTTTAAAATGTTTTCAAAAATGTTATTGTAAACTATTTTTGCAAACATTTTTTGCCAAATATTTTGTGAACACTTAAATAACATTATGTTAAAATATTTGCACCCAACAAACACAGAAATGTTCTTAAAATGTTTTTTACAAAACGTATTAATAACGTTTAAATGTCGGGTTATATAAAGGTCATGAAAACGTTTTTAAAACGTTATTGCAAATATTTTGGGCAAACATTTTTCGCAAAATATTTTTCAACCCCAAAATAACATTCTGTTTAGAATGTTTTGTATCAAGTTTTCAAAAATATTTTTGGAATGTTATTAAAACGTTTTTATACCCTTTATATAACCCGACATTTAAACGTTTTCTGTAAAACATTCATGTTTGCTGAGCAGTAGATTATCAAAAAATGATTTTGAATGTTATGAAAACGTTTTATACCCTTAATATACCCTTTATATAACCCGACATTTAAACGTTTTCTGACAACCTTTTATAACCTGTTGCGAATGATGTCGAAAACGTTTTGTGTTTGCTGGGTAGCTACAAGTTCAGGTCAGCACTTGATTTGAGCCATGATTGAAGAATAGAGGCTATTAAACTATACACTCGAATGCAGACCATTTTAGCCCACATTAAAGAGTAAAGACTTGAAACACAGAATAATTGTAAGTCACATAAGCAGTTTATATAGGATGTTAAATCTGTGTATGACTTTGTCAGAAGGCTGATTGAAATATCTTAATACTTTATTCTGAGAGTCTCGGCTTTCGCAAAGAATCGCCATTAAAATCTAACGTTTCACATTACCTAGGTAAGACTTTTTTGCAAAGTGGAAAAAGACTTTCAAATGTCCAGGAATATGATATAGGATAGCATATTTACTCACTGACTGGCTATGTATTAAAAGTTTGCACTCTTGTCTTGATGTCATCAAATGCCTTAGATATTAAGAATTACCTTACTTATGTCTACACATGTTGATGCATCAATTATAAAGATACTTACGGTAATTTTTGTTTTGGTTCAATTTTAACAATCATTTTACGACTGAGAGCCACTTTCATATCGCAGACTGGTGTAAACTAAGGCTTACCAGTGAATAGGAAAGGTCGATGGAGTAAATTTGATTACGAATGGTACTTGTCGCAGACCGCACACAATAGCAAAATATAGACTTACATAGTAATCTAGGTTACAGGGAGGCTTGGATAAGAGGACTCTCAAGGGAAGTTGGATGTCGTTAGTAGAAAATATATTCCATTCTGTATTTGTGATATCACAACTTTTAAGGTTGTGGTATCACAAGAGCATAATAGAAAACAATAGCTACCCGTCCAGTCATGTAACTCTTTGCTTTGTTAGGACGTTGATACAGGGTGCCCCCCCCCCCAAAAAAACCCCAAAAAACCCCCCAACAGAACCCTCAATTGTGAGCCAATTGAAATATTTTTGTCGGTTTATTAAAGCTAACGATTACAAGTTTCTTACATACCAAAATATATTTGATCATCTTTTCTGGAATAGAAGAAAAAGAGGACCCAATAAGGGTTCTGCACCCTGTATCTACAACTTTGTACCATAGTGGTATAGCGACTGAGTGCGTTACCAAGCAAATCTGATTATTTAAGATATGTTTGTTACATGATTCGCACCCGCCACTCTCCACTCCCCACAATTCGGTGTCTGATGACCGCCGATTCAAAGCACAAGTTTTGATATTTCCGTTGCAGCAATCTGGATATTGAGGTAATACCCTAAATCTTTATCACGTGATACTGAGTAAAATTTTTGGGAGTAGGTCAGGAGTCATATTATTGCACTACCATTGCATTGTACATGTCTCTTTTTAAATTATGTGCTCTTTCTGAATGAATAATTCATAGACGTTACTACATGTTAAAATACAGTAGAAAACACCTAGTGTAAAAGCAAAGTGGCTAAACGTTAAGAAAGTCTTTATTTTGTTTGACGGTCAACTTGAAAGGCACAAGGATGTAAAATTCAGGTCAAATCCTATTTACGTAAGTCAGAGTAAACATGCTGATAATCTGTAACCTATTTTATAAAATACACTAAACAACTTGGAGTGTTTTATGCACTCACAACAACCACTGTCGACGCCCAAAGATGGCAAACGATATTCTAAACAGTAAATTCACTTTGGCAGGTTGCACAATGAAAATAAAACACAAATGATAACTGCGCACCGTGAGATATTTTCTGACAATACGCATGTTTGGGATGTATTGACTTATATTCACATTGGATCGTATATAAACATGTTGTTACTGTCAAAGCCGTTTGAGGTCTTACCCTTTTATTTATTGTAGTAGTATATTTTCAGACGTCTATTTAGCTTAATGTTATTTTAACTCTTTTGGAGATATCGTATGAAGGAGACCGGGTTGAACGTGAATTTTGGATATATAATTCTTGTCGTTGCTGAATCTGAATCATCAAGTGGTATACACTTTGAGACTAGTTTATCAAATACAATCCTTATTTACAAATCCTAAACAAGCGACGGTAATCTGGCTGATGCTACAAAATCCAAAATGGCGTCTGTGTATTGGTCCTATAATTCAATATAATGTGAAATATCTGTGTTGTATGTTGCGAAGTATTAAATGTCTTGACTACGACTCCTTTGATAAACAAATGCAACTTGAACCTTTGAAACTATCACTTGTCTCAAAGAAGTGCTTTACTAGCTCTCACTCAATGTGCACAATACGTTAAAGCACAACATTAGGACCCTATATTTAAGTTGCCAGGCGTGATAGCTTGTTCTTTATGTGCACTTCTCAGTTTCATTAAAGGATATTTTTCCTTTGAAACCACTATTTTATCCATGTACAATATGATTAACAAAATTAGTACACATTTCTAGCGCTCCACAAACTCATCCCTTATTACAACAATGTATCAGGGGAAAACGAGGTTTGAAAAATTGATTTCATATGGAAAGTGACAACTCATACAGCTATAGCGTATATAGTACGTGAACCTACATGGACCTTCATTAATGCAAGTCGTCATATCTGTTGTTCTATTGAATGTTAGAGCAATAATATTAATTACGATTGCTTATATTGCTAGGTTGTCGTGTGTTATGTGTGGTCATTGTTGGCCGGTGGTCACCTGCCTGGACATGTTGAGTGGACATCGAACTTGGCCGAAGAACTTGACCATTACTAGTGTGTGAATGAATCTAGCTAAACGTTGAGTATTGTATGTCCTCGAGTTCTGTAAATGTCATGTTTACCACTTTGTATGGCTTGTATACCGACGCGAACACGAGTCAGCCTGTACGGCAAGAATCATCGATATCATTGCTACTACAATTATTGCAATGTTAGTATTTGCTATGATCTGTTGCCATT
Organism: Amphiura filiformis; assembly: GCF_039555335.1. Taxonomy (NCBI): domain Eukaryota; kingdom Metazoa; phylum Echinodermata; class Ophiuroidea; order Amphilepidida; family Amphiuridae; genus Amphiura; species Amphiura filiformis. The sequence continues at coordinate 57,020,470 of NC_092636.1, forward strand.
TGAAAAAGAAATCATTAATATTAATAATAATACCCCCCCAAAAAAAAACCCCACCCAAATAAATAAAAACGTTTGACATTCTATTGCTGCAACGAACACGTTGGCACCTGCAAGAATTAGTGTTTATCTCCCTGCGAATCGTAAAAGCGAATTTAAGAGATTAGCTACATGTTTTGGTACGCCCATATGACCATGTACGCCCTAGATGAGTCTCTTTAAACAGCTTTCACATGACTCATCAACGCATTTATTATCAGTACAAATTGTAACACCACACTTGATCATGTAATCATTATTCTTCCATGGGGCACGTTACATTGGTATAAGGTAAAAGAGGATTCCCAGGATAAGGTGGGTGTACTTATTTCATGGCCATTTGAAGACTTGCTGTAATGTTAATATATTTGTATTGCTCTTTGAAAGAAAACTATAAGAAAAAATATGCTTTACATTAAAGTTTTGTATTGTTTTTATTTTTAACAAATTAAGCATAGTATTTAAATGGCATATATGTGGACACTTTTGGTAAGTGAACACCGAGGGATCAATCAAGATGGCGAAGAACATAATTATGTGATTAAGGGTGCAAAAGCCTGGCCCAACAATGTAGGCGAGTCGTTTGGGTTGTATTGCTAAATGCATCAAAATAATGATTGATTGAATTCACAAATCACATTAACATAGCTTTGCCATAATGACTATGACTTTGCAAAAATCTTCTTTCTAAGTTCAAAGGTTCGCCATTTATACAGTCCATGAGACAATGAATATGAATATCTCACTAAAGAAGAAGTCTTTTAATAATGCAATTAGGTACTTTATGCGACGCCATTTTATAGATGGTCATAACAGACATGATGACATTATAATTCACTATGGTTGAATTGGGATACAAGTTTTATGAATGTCTTATTGATGGGCACATACATATATTGTAATTACTGAATGTCTTTACTTTATACTTAAGCTTTATGTCTTTATACTTAAGCTTTAATGTCAATCACTTAATCAGTTGTGCGTCTAATACGCGGATTCAGTTGTTTCTCTACCGGAAGTCAATTTGTGCCGAAATTGCTTCCTACAATGCAATAGGCGTATTGCATAACAATAGATACAGTTCGGAGGTTAATTGTGTTTATTGTTATGCAATACGCCTATTACATTGTAGGGAGGAATTTCGGTACAAATTGACTTCCGGTAGAGAAACCCTAATGTCGCCTATTATAATTGAAGACCTAATTAAAAAAGACTAGTTTGTGTCTGACGTCAGGGCAAAGGCGCGACGTGATTGGTTGCTGAACTGCGCAGTATGGCATTGTGGTCTGGTTGACAGGACGTCATTTAATTTGGTCTTCAATGGCAGTATAAGTATAACGTCTTGCTATTTCAAGTGGATCTATTAGGAACACCAAAACCAGATGGAAAACAATCATTTACCCTGAAAGTTAAGATGATGTGAGGAGGGGTTGGAGTTGTGGCGCAACCAAACACATTCCGTTTTTAAATTGTGAAGGCTTCTGCCCTTTTATCATTATAAATTACTTTACGTAAAACAGTTGTCCCTTTTGCTTTCACTGTCAAAAAACACACAAAGCGACTTTCTCCAAACGTAAGCATTGCTAAAACAATTGAAGAGTCGAAGACTAATTTCTATTGTATATTCAAATGAATGCAAGCTATTATTCCCTATGTTAAAAATACAAACGACCTGTCGGGCCAACGAACTTATAGAGAACGTGAATGACACTACGAACAAATTAACAGACAACATGAGACTTATCCATATTTGAGTAGGTTTGTCAAAACTAAAAGACAGATTCAGTATAAATAATACATATCCGAAGGCGATCCAAAGGTAATAAAGTTTCAATAATATATCCATCATTTTTAGATGTGATCCAATTTTGGTCTGGAGAAGATGTCAAATTATAGTTTGAAATATGAAATTGAATATTTACTGAATACGTTGTTGCTAAGGTCATAAAACTGGCTGAGAATTTATTCTTGTATAGAAACCTCCATACATCATTTTTACAGATGATTTCCATTTGATACCTATTTGTTATACAACAAGATGCCTATTGGTCAGATCAGTAAACGGAAATCGGGATCCTCTATTTTAAAGAGATAATAACAATGACCGGGAAAGCCAGAAGTAAATTTAAATGTTCAGTTAATATTCATTAAAACCCCTAATGGAAGGCATGACCTTAATCTCGCACACAGGGAGTGTAGATTATTATTGAAGTTATCCATTCAGATAATCCCATTAGAAATTCACACTCCTTGAGTGGAAAAGTATTTATGAGGATTGGTGGATCAAATATAAATCATATCAGGAAATCAAAATAACCATTCCGTTTGAACAGTCGGATGGCAATATTCTAAGAGTTATTAAAATAGATATAACGTTATCACTTAAATTCACAATTCAAATTCATCGGTTGATAATTCAACATTCGGTATGCCTTTTGATTAATCAACAGAGTTCCATGTCTCGCACCTTAAAACAATGCCAAAACGTGACCATGAAACTCTTATGAGAATCAGACCTATGCACGTCCAATTACTGTATAAAACCATGCAGGACACGGTAAACTCCTCTGGGTGACAAAAATCAAGCGCTAAAATGGCAGCATTACCTGACGATAATTGGGTTTTATAGTGTTACTGCTACACTAAGAGAAGGTTTGAAAATCCCCTACGTATTTGCTCATCTTTAAATTCATATGCTACCTTCACATAAAACAGAAATTTAAGCGCGTCTCCTGGGTTCGGCATATATCGCATATAAAATTGCTTTTCCTAGAGCTAAAAAACGGGCGGACGTTGAACAAAAATAAGCGCATATCTTTACATCGTGGCACTAAAATCGTCTGCCAAAATGTCAGAGGATGACATAGTTTTCAACATCATTCACTCGATGCTACTATGTCTCTTTTATGTCTCTTTACTAAAGAAAGGCTTGAAATTTACATGTCATGATATTTTACTCGTGGTTTTAGTTTTCGGATGGTTTGCCGTAGTAGACATCGTGTAAAAGTACAAGCTTGAAATAGATACTGCTGTTGTGATAGAACGATTCCTACTGCCTTGGGCGAATTTGGTGCAAAGATTGTGAAATCAAATCGAAGCTCAAGTCGTAAGACTTAAAACTGATTGTAACATAAGTAGTTCATATCAAAGATACCTTTACATTTATAATACGTTGGTGAAATACATGTTCATGAAATTTTAATCAGAACTTATTTTAATGTGGATACTTTTTCCCCAACCCTTGCAGATCGATAATAGCATGTAGTCTCAAATTCCATTTACGCACCTGGCACTGGTAACAAAGTAACATAAAAGTCAAATGAAATGATAGTAACCCTGAAAATCACACAGGAAAACCTATGAAAATTTTCATAGATGAGTTTTTTTTTTTGTAATAGCTCAAAAATTTGGGAACACAGCACTTTATTCATTTCTTCAATCTCACATCTACCATAAGTACAAAAAATGGTTCAAGCATGCAATTAACAATATTTATATACATCATATTTATGTACCAATCTTTGCACAAGAACAAAATGATAATGAGAGAAAATAAAAGGAATAATCAGAAATGAATAGGGTGATTACGTAAGTGATGCAAGCTTGATCCATATTTTGTACTTATTCTCAAATTTACACAAAAAAGGCATTTATCGTAGCAGAGTGATGATATGTAGTTGCATTCTAACCAATTAGTAAAAGATATATTATACTATCGGGATTATTTTTGTATGCTTTCTCTTTCACCAATTGACTTGATTTGAGGACAAGAAAATTAGAGTACAATATTTTACCGCATGTAGATTTAATGGAAACATGGTACCCCATTGCTACTGGATACGAGTTTCACTGGATCTTTTCTTAAGTAAGAATAACAATGTAGAAGACAAAATACCGAATTGCCCAGGGGTAACAGAGAACCAATCAACTACCTGTCATTGGTATAAGGTATTCCTGTAACAGACCAATAATACTTGTCAGTCTTGCTTATGTAGTATTACTTGCTGCATACATCCATGAACATTACATCTGTGGTTCCCTCCTTGTACTGTTATTTCAAGCGACTAACATTAAATAAAGGTCATAATGTCATTCTTTAGTCTTCCACATAATTCTGTTCGGTAGAGATGTATCGATTTTGATTGCAACGCCATAGCCAGAAGCAACTTCTCCAAACTCCCCTATTTTGCTGGTTGAATTATATGCAATATTGTATTCTATCCATCATCGTCTTTTGAACGTGGTATTAGATTTATAACTTGCATGTGATGTAATAAGCCAAAACGGCTTATGCTTACTCCATGTCGTTTTCAGTATTTTCTATAGCATTGTTTCATTTTTAAAAAGAGATGTCCTTTCTGTTTATCAGGTACAAAAATACAAAGCATCCAAGAGCATACAAAGAGGGACATAGAAAAAGATTTTGGTAGTTTAAAATAACATAATTTGAAATGATATGAGTGAGATAGTCAAGTTTTACAGTTTATGTAGTGGAAGTTGTGTTGATTTTGAGTGAAATTGAAGAACTGACTATCCAACGAGAAACTCTTAAACCAATATGTGCTATCTTATACATGAGAGCATGAAGGATGTATGATAACAGTGCCTTACAACTTCCCTCCTCAGTATAAAAGCAACATCTGCTTTGTTACTTTCAAGCAGATGCTGTCTTTTGCTTTGTAAGCAGATTGATTCACAATAATTGCTTTCCAGGAAAAAGTAGTCCGGCTGTTTACTTGTTTGCATTATGACGCACACCTCCAATGTGAAAGACAGTACAATGTTTTGTAATGGACTACTGTTGAAATCCATACACCCCGTATGGAACAAAAGGGTGTATATATTACAAATGGAATCACCCATTCAAGTTGCCCCATTTGCCCATTTGAAATTCACACTATCTGTTTTGAAGAATAGGGTCATGTCTTCTATAGGTGTATGGATTTCAACTGGAATAGCCCAACTTGTTCAGGCATTGGAGGACAGAAATAGAAAATAGATCAGCTCTGAGAAACTATATTTGAGATTCAGAGCTCAAAGCATTTGTTTCTTCAAGTAATAATGTACAAAATGCGTAACAATGAAATCTTATTTTCAAGTTTTTAAGAGCAAAAATCAAATCAGATATTTACACAAGTTTACACATAATTTTATATGCAGGTAAATCAAGTAAAATTCATATTGATATGCCGATAGAATTAAATTTTTAAGAAATGATAATGTTCAAGTACAAGTAAAAATGAAACGAACGTCCAATAACATGCATAATATCAATTAGTTCAATGTTGACAGATCATGGAGTTAAATCAATCGATTGGAAATTGAAAGTTTATAAATCTATACTTCACTCTGACTTGATGCAGTTCAAAGAACGTGTTGATTTACCGATGGAAGCAATTCCACCACTTTATTATAAATACATACTGATGAAACATGTATCTATACTAGCTAGAAATATTTTGCAGACTTTGGTTTGCCTGAAGGCATCCATGACTGAACCTAATTGCTACAAATTCTGAGCCGTGCAAGGAGGCGAAACTAGAAACGTCAAAAAAGGACACTTCAATTCGAGTACATTCTATTAGATGATGCATGTATGCTCTATCTAAGCTTAGGTTAACTAGGACGCATATTCTATTAATACAAATATGGAGCAGAAATTCAATTTCGGTTTACGTGTTTTCCTGCCGATGGTCTGAATTACCATTAAATAAAATCTGCGGCGAATAAAATATAAAGTAATATTTGTTTTGTTATGTCGTTGAATCATAAATGACAAAACACAATCGGTATTTTCCGCGCCAGGAAAGGCAAATTTGCCCAAAATCAAAAAGTTTAAATGATCATTATTATTAATCATGTTAAAGCCATAATGTACAATTTCCGTCAAATGTACATTTATTATTCTTTACCCTAAATATTGAAATAATATCAGTAATAAATGCCAGGAGGGATTTTTGATTTTTGTCCATTTTAATCCAAAATAACGGTAAAGTGAAAGCTATTTTGGCAGTTTTGTTCCATTGGTGGACGTATTATCGTAATACAGGTTTATTTCGAACTTGCACCGTTGACTGACATTGTAACAAATGGTGCCATGTGGGTATAAATTAGGACATGTGTAAATATTACACTATAAGCAGTAAATTAGGTTTAAAAAAGGCCCCGGAATTTCATATTATAAGATCGTATATTATAATTGTAACTAGCTCCGACAAAGAATGACAATTATAATAGTGGAGAAATTTGTGTCAAAGTTAAATATGTGTGACGTATAAAATTCAGATTATGATGTAAATTGAATAAGATTAAAAAGAAAAAGTATTTTTGTTTCAAAATGGGTTTCAATACTCCTCAATCGTGTAGCATAATGTTTGATTGCATTGTGATCGATTGTCTGAGTTGTTTTATGGTGATATAATGCAGTCGGCGGCAAGAAAAAGATAACCGTGTTAACACAACAAATTGCTTTTTTTCCTTCACATGTTGTGACGGAGAAGATTACTTCTCTTAGATTCCCCGTAGCCTCATGTCTCTGGACAATCTGGTCACGACACAAAAGTGGTTTAAGAGAACAGATTGGTTAAAGTGAAAGATTGGTTAAATATGGTTTGGTTATGTTGGCATATTGGTGTTCCATAATAGATGAAGATACATTTCAATTTCATAAACAACATAAAACACATACGAGTGGATATTCATACGTAGTGGTAGATAAAATGATTAAAGAGTTAAACTTCAACACTACACTATTTTTCGCTCACCTGGAACGTTTTCACTAGTTCGACTAGCGTCTTCAGCAGATGGTGATCATGCTGTGATGTGATGATATCTTGTCTACAATCGGGATATCCTTCACTGATGACGTCATATGATCGTAGACAAGATATTATCACAGCATCACCATCTGCTGAAGACGCTAGTCGAACTAGTGAAAATGTTCCAGGTGAGCGAAAAATAGTGTAGTGTTGAAATTAAACTCTTTAATCATAACATAAAACACATTTAGAATTCATCAGAGATTCCTGAGACAAATGTTTGTGTCAAATTCTTTGCCGATTACGGTTAAGAACTTGTAAACGTTTTGAAATTTTTACATTCCTTTTCATTTGTTATGCTGCAGAGGAAAATGTAAAGCTTTCCATAAAGATACCATTTCATATTTTTTTGTTAACAACATGAGTGTTTAGCAGCTTCCAGCGACCCAATAAATGTTATACAGACACATTTAGACACGAAAGAAGGTAGAAATAATAATAAAAAGGATAGCCTGCGGAGCTAGACTCCCCAATGGATCTGAGACGCAAATAATTAGTCATATGAAAGGCAACAGATAAAAAGCATTTGAAAACCTTCAAGACCAACTAATAGCTTGGTATTATGCCTTACATTGTTTGCTATTCAAGATATTGTAATGAGTTTTCTCATCTTGGCATGGTAATACTCGACATATGAAAATGTTGATTTTATTTTGAACATATGTGTTGGTATATCACCAAATTGACCAAAACAATTGAAATTACATTCATGTGTACATTGTATTTATCAGTATATATCATATAATTAGGAGCTTGACAGAGCTAACGGCGTACATCAAAATTCAAACTTGGGCGCAACTGTAGAACCCAATCATCCTAGCGACTAACATTTCAACAATAGCAAAGTTTCGTGTCTTTGTTTGTTTGTTTGTTTGTTTTATTTCTTCTTTAACATGGGATACTCAATCAGTTGAAAACATAATCATCTGTTCTTCCTTGAGGCCCAGGGCCTTTTAGAATGGCAATGATAATAAATTAAAATGTAATGTTTTAATTTTCGAAATTGTTTTCTTTGGCCCTGGTCGATCTGTTCATTTTACGATACCAACGAGAATGACGAGAGACCTTACAATTTCATCCCTGAAAACAACGTGTTCGTTAAGTTTGCACTGGTTGCATTAGGATCATCAGAAGAGGAGAAATCTACTCTTGGATAATAATTTTTGTTTTTATCTTTGCGCGCACACTTTATAGCACACCAGAGACTTGTCTTTATTACGCAAATTGCTCACGCAGGTCCGGATTGGAATTAAAAAAGTACCACAGCGATCTCTATCAAAGTCACTCTAGAGACGTATCACTGAAGGAATATGTGCAAAAGTATTGTTATTTCATCGACTACACTAAACCATACTTTGTATCGTAAGCGACCATGAAATAAGTAGAAAATAAACACATAGTACCTTTTTCTTTTCCCACTCCTTTTCTTATCTAGGAGGAGGTTGTTGAACTTGATCAGTTGAACTATGATCAATCAAGAAGTTAGGTCTAATAGAAAGGAAATACGTCTTGTATCCACATTTCATTGAAATTGAATCTTCATCGCATATATGTTATCTGTGCATGGGTTGACTATGGGATTTCGTGTTGTAACGGTAACCACGTTGGGAAATGGAATTGATATTCTAAAAATGTGAACAGAGGAATCTTGAAATTTAAGATGTGTGAAATTGAATCTAGAATGTTGAATTCTAGATAGATGAACAAATTCTATAATGGTTTGATTTTTGCACGTTTTTAGGCTTCTTGTCGTATTTAAACAATACAAAACAAAAAAGCAGAAATTATTGAACTTGGACTGTAGCTTTTACGGGCAAAACGGATAAAATACTATTGTTGTTGGTATGCATTTGTATTTATTTGAGAGTAGTTGTTTACAAAACATTTTGTATATCACTCTGTGCTTGTCAAATAAAACATTCGGACACCTTTTCTTTCCCTTAGAGATAACAAGTCGTGGATGTAATAACATGAATGCATATATGTCAGTTCCATTTCATAGATTTTCATCTACTTTTGACTGTCTCATAATGATGAGTGCTCACTAACTCGTGCTTCTAATACACCCGGCTATTTTCAGCAGCTCAAATGCAATAAAGGTCATAATGTCACCGATGTCTTATCTATAACATGGTGATATAGTAGTGCATCGATTTATGAAATTAACTCCGTGGCATCACGTCAAAATGTCGCTCCAAGGTACACTGGTGAATCAGTTAGCACAAGAGAGCCAACTCAACTTTGTGGTGTGTTTTTGATGTTATTGATGAGATTTTGCAATAAATATTGGAGAGTAAAACTTCAAAGAATTGTGATTTGAAACTAGTCTTTTGTTTTCTTAGGTGGTTATTTACCGACCGAGAAACGCTATTATTTAGAGTGTTGGACATGCATGTCTTAACAATGTACACGTAAGGCGGTTTGTTTTCGCATAAAAGTGAATAAACACTGCTGAATAACAAATCATATAAAACACGGTCGGATAACGTTTAGCAGTAGTGATAAAGTACAAGATAAGAAATAGTCGTTGTTCATAATAATGTATCGTCATTGCCGTGTAATTGTAAAAAGAGAAAAGACAAATGAGTTTGTGAGGTGTAAGGGAAGCCATTAACATCAAACGCAACCCCAGCACACTCAACAAGGACAAAGGCCGCCAACAGCTACCACCGGTCTACGAACCTGTTCTGTCACATGACATCGTCAGCTCGTCATGTGACAACCCAGATCAATAACCAGTTTACATCAGTATGAAAAAGACACAGAGTCGTCGTGTCGAAAGCTCACGTAAGTGAACAAAATAGTTGTGTGTATCGGTTTAAAATTCTACCAATACAAATGAGTTTCTTTTTTTGTGTGTCTTTCAGCATACTTTAAAGATAATTTGCCAACAACATAACCAACAGCTCAACAATTAGGTAAGTAAGACAACACTGTATGTGTTCAAGATATTACACATCCAATACATATATACCACGAAGTTGAACAATAGCAAAGCAATTGAGACGGCAAAGTAGACTGTGTATGCTTTCTAAGTTCAATGGTTCACCATTACAAACCAATAACGAATAGAAATATCTCATTAAAGAAGAAGTCGTTTAAGATTTGTTATTAAGAACTTGACGCGACGCCAATTTATTACTGGTCATTACAGACATAGATGATATTATAAGTCACCTTGTTTGTATTAGGAAAAAAAAAAAACAAGTCCACATGTGGTGATTGAGAGCAAATATTTGACATTCATGAATGTCTTCTTAAAACCCAGGTATTTCTGTGACACATTTGAATTACAAATGTTTTTTACTTGCTTATGCATTGCTTGTCTTTATCACTTAACCATTATGTGTGTCTAATCAAATAATATACTAAGTACAAGAAAGTTTTATTTGACGTGAAAATGTATTGCCGTTATTGCGTAACTATAGTTTGCTTCCCTTTCTTTATTATATTATGTTGTATTTTTAAGACGTTTGTAAAGCGCATTGAAAGCTTTTGTGATGTAATGCGCTATGAAGTACTTCCAATTATTATTATTATTATTATTATTATTATTATTATTATTATTATTATTATTATTATTATTATTATTATTATTATTATTATTATTATTATTATTATTATTTATCATAGCATGATTCAACATTCGTAAGCCTTTTGGTTAAGCATCATACTTCCGTGTCGTAACGTAAAACAACACCAAAACGTGACCATGAAACGCCTATGAGAAACAGTCCTATGTATGTCCAATTAGTGTATAAAACCACACAAGACAGGCACCTTAACTCCTCTTGGTGACACCATTCAAGCGTTAATATGGTAGCATTCTGTTACTGCTACACGAAGAGAAGGGTTGAATATCCCTTATGTATTTGCTAATCTTTAATTTACACGACACCATCACATAAAACAGGACTTTAAGAGTGTCTCCTGGGTTTGGCATATAATATCGCTTTTCCTGGAGTTCAAAAAACGGGCGGACGTTGAACATAATTAAGTGCATATCTTTACATCGTGGCACTAAATCGTCTCCCAAAATGTCATAGGATGACATAGTTTTTAACATCTAAGTTCGATGGTATTACGTCTCTATTACGCATAATACTAAAAAAAAAGTGTAGGAATTTACTTATCATTACATTTTTAGTCATGGTTTTCGTTGCAAACTTTGGATGGTTTGTCGTAGTGCAGACATCGTCTAATACTATAAGCTTGAAATAGATACTGCTGTTGTGATAGAACGATTCCTACTGCCTTCGGCGAATTTGGTGCAAAGATTGGGAAATCAAATCGAAGCTCAAGTCGTAAGACTTAAAACATATGTAATATAAGTAGTTCAAATCAAAGACACCTTATCACTTATAATACGTTGGTGAAATACATATTCATGAAAATTTAATAACAACTCAGTTTAATGTGGATACGTTTAGTCACAAGCTTTGCAGATCCACAGTAGTATAGGCTCAGATTCCATTTACGCACCTGGCACGGGTACACGTAAAAGTCAAATAAAATCATAATATCCTGAAAACTACACAGGAAAACCTATGAATATGAAATCACCGTTTTGAGTGATATTTTGTTGTTGCAATAGGTCACATAAGAACTTAATTGTTTTTTCTTATTTGCTAGTTGCATTCTATACTAAGTAATTAATAAAATACATATCATACTATCGTGTTACATTTTGTATATTTTTCATCAATAATTGACTTGGTTTGAGGACAAGAACAATAGAGTACAGCATGTAGATTTCCACATGTAGAATCAATGTAAATACGGTACCCCATCGCCACTGGATACGTGTTTCACTGGATCTTTTCATAAGTAAGAATAACAATGTAGAAGACAAAAATACCGAATTGCCCAGGGGTAGTAGAGAACCAATCAGCTACCTGTCATTGGTATAAGGTATTCCTGTAACAGACCAATAATACTTGTCAGTCTTGCTTATGTAGTATTACTTGCTGCATACATCCATGAACATTGCATTTGTGGTTCCCTCCTTCTACTGTTATTGGAAGCGACTAACATTAAATAAAGGTCATAATGTCATTCTTTAGTCTTCTACATAATTCTGTTCGGCAGAGATACATCGATTTTGATTGCAACGCCATAGCCAGAAGCAACTTCTCAAAACTCCCCTATTTTGCTGGTTGAATTATATGCAACTCATGTTATTGGGTTTATAACTTGCACGTGATGTAATACGCCAAAGAAACGTATGCTTACTGCATATCGTTATTTGTTCTTTCCATAGAAAAAGATTTTCTTTCTCAAAAAATACACGGCGTTCAAAGGAGGGGATGGTGGTACGTAGTTTAAAAAACGTAATTTGGAAAGATATGAGTGAGATAGTTGTGCAGTTTATTTAGTCCAAGTTGTGTTGATTTTGAGTGAAATTGAAGTACTGACTATCCATCGAGAAACTCTTAAACCAATATGTGATGCAATCAAGCAAAATGAGTCGGATGTCGGGAATATTGATTTTGAGATATAACCAATAATAGTCTTCAACTTTATTTGTATTTTGTTGTTCCGAGCAACACTAATATGGCCATAACTCTGGAACCATAAGTCTAATTATGATGTGAGTTTCAGCGAAATAAAGCTCTTAAAATGGCTCATGTAATGAGATTGAAAACTGAATTTTGATCGACATCAGACTCGACTTTTCACCATTTTGCTTGATCGCATCACATATGTGCTGTCTTATACATAAGAACATGAAGGACGTATGATAACAGTGCTTCCCTCCCCAGTATAAATGCAATATCTGCTTTGTTACTTTCAAGCAGATGCTTTCTTTTACTGTTTGAGCAGATTGATTCAAAATATTATCTTTCCAGGAAAAGCATGCTTTGTTGTGTACTTGCAAATATTTCATTTTGACTTTGATGTTTTGTAATGTGTCCACAAATACTGCGTTTACTTGCTTTACTTTACTTACTTGGGGATAAATATAGATAATGGATCCGCTCTGTGAACTTATATTTGAGATTCTGAAATCAAGTAAACATTTTGTCTTCTTTGTGTCCACGTGTTTACAGATAATTAAAAAATCACATTCTTTTGCCGATAGAATTGAATTGTCAAGAAATGATATGTTCTAATATACTAGTAAAATGTAACTGACGCCCATTAACATACATAACCTGACGATCGAAAAGTTTATAAATCTATACTTCTTGCAGTTAAAAGAACGTGTTGTTTTACCGATGTAAGCAATTCCCCCACTTTAAAATACCTACTGATGAAACATGTATTTATACTAGCTAGAAATATATCGCAGGCTTTGATTTGCCTGAAGGCATCCATGACTGAACCTAATTGCTACAAATTCTGAGCCAAGCAAGGAGGCGAAACTAGAAACGTCAAAAAAGGACACTTCAATTCGAGTACATTCTATTAGATGATGCATATATGCTCTATCTAAGCTTAGGTGAACTAGGACGCATATTCTACTAATACAAATATGAAGAAGAAATTCAATTTCGTTTTACGTGTTTTCCTGCCGATGGTCTGAATTACCATTGAATGTAGCAGTGCCGAATAAATATAAAAGTAAGTAATATTTGTTTGGTTATTGTCTTTGACAAACACAAAAGGTACGCAAAAAGTTACAATGATCATATTGTTAATCATGTTGAAGCCATATTGAACGATTTCTACAAAATTTTAAAAACTGTGTTAGAAAGGATTTCTGTCCATTTTAAGCCGAGTTAATAACGAGATGAGGTGAAAGAACCCCACTGGCTACAAACGCAACCAATTTTGGCATATTCCATCTAGGTATAAGTTTGGACATGGTATATAAAATGCAGATTTTGATATAAATTGAATATGATCAAATGAAAAAAAAAGAAGATTTAAAGTAAATATATTTCTCACAAAATGTGTTTCAATATTCTCAATTTTCTCATCTTGTTGCATAATGTTTTATAGTGTTGTGATCGATCGTCCGAGTTATTTTTATGCTGATATAATTTAGTCGACGGCAAGAAAAAGATAACCGTGTTGACATAACAGATTGCTTTTTCTTACACATGTTGCGAATAAGAAGATTATTCCCCGAAGCCGCACATCTCTGGTCAATTATATCAAGACTCAAAAGTGGTTTAAGAGAATAGATTGGTTAAAGTGAAAGATAAAGTAAAGTGAAATATGGCTTGGTTATATTGACATATGTGATGCGATCAAGCAAAATCAGTCGGAACTCGGCAATAATAAATTTTCAGTTTCTTACAGGATAGTAAAAAACATTTACACAGCTGGATTTTGCAGAAAACCCCACTGAAATTGAACAACCAGTTCCAAAGATATGAGCAATTAAAGAGTTTCCAAAACAATAAGAAACAAAAGGAAACATTTCCTTTATTTGGCTATATCTCAAAATCAATATTTCCGAGTTCCGACTGATTTTGCTTGATCGCATCACATATTGGTGTTCCATTATAGATGAAGATAAACTTCAATTTCATAATGAACATAAAACACATTTAGAATTCATCAAACATTATAATTGTGCCATGGTATTTGCTGATCAGGGTATAGAGCTTGTATTCTGCTTCTTGAGGGGAAAAAAAGATTGCTCATCTATCATGTTTTCTTTTGTTATGTAGTAGAGGAAAATTTCCACAAAGATGCCACGTCGTATTTTGTTAACAAAATGAGTGTTTAGCTGCTTCCAGCGACCCAATAAATGTTGTACAGAAACAATTTAGAAACGAAAGAAAGTAGAAATAACTATAGTAAAAAGGATAGCCTGCGGAGCTAGACTACCCAATGGATCTGAGACGCAAAGAATTAACAACATGAAAGGCAACAGATAAAAAGTATTTGTAAACCTTCAAGACCAACTAATAGCTTTGCATTTTGCTTACATTGCTTGCTTTTCAAGGTATTGTAATGAATTGTCTTGGTATGGTAATACTCGACATATGAAAATGGTGATTTCATTCTGAATTTTCAAATGTGTTTTCTATATTACCAAATTGACCAATTACATTCATGTTTACATTGCCGGTATGTATTCATTTATATTATGCTCCGGAGCTTGAATTGGTTAGCAGCGTATTCAAATTATTGGGATACTTTAGTATTATCCTTTTTCCTGTGGGCACAAAATATGACGAAATCTGGAAGTCTGAAATGCAAGCTAACTTAATGTTAATAAAAACAAACATGCGCACACGACTGTGACACAACTTTAGAACCAATCATCCTGAAGGTATCAGCAATATTATTATATATAATAAATTATAACGTTATTTAAAGATTGCTTTCTTTTGCTTTTGTGGATCAGATCATTTTAAAATACTCTCAAGCGACCTTACAAATATTATCCCTGTTAACCAAATTTTGATTAAGTTTACACTACTGGTTGCATGTAGATTATCAGGAGAAGGGAAAGTTACTCTAGAATAATACATTACGTTATTTTGTCTTTGCGCGCACACTTTAAAAGCACACCAGAGACATGTCTTTATTACGCAAATTGCTCACGCAGGTCGGATTGAAATTAAATCCCGCCAAAGAAAACTTTATCAAATTTACTCTAGAGACGTATCACTGATAGACTATGTGCAAGAGTATTGTTATTTCATCGACTACACTACACCATACTTTGTATTGAAAGCAAGCATGAAGGAAGTAGATATTAAGCATATTTGTTACCCTTTTTTCTTTCCCGCCTTCTTTCTTATCTACGAGGTTGTTGAACTTGATCAGTTGAACTATGATCAATCAAGAAGTTAAGTCTAATAGAAAGGAAATACGTCTTGTATCCACATTTCATTGAAATTGAATCTTCGTCGCATGTATATATGTTATCTGTGCATGGGTTGACTATGAAACTTCATGATGCAACGGTAACCGCGTTGGAAAATGACACCGATATTCTTAAATGTGTACAAAGGAATCTTGGATTCTAAAAACGTGTGCAATTGAATCTAGAATGTTAAGTTCTAGCATATTCCGGGTTCTAGATAGGTGAACAAACGCTACAATGGTTTGATTTTATCGTGGTTTTATGTCGTTGAAACAATGCACATGATTGAATTCTGACCAGATGGAGAGAACAATAGGTATAATTTGTCTTGAATTGTTACCTTTACACTCAATATTAAAAAATAAAACTGTTGTTGACTTGTATTTATATGAGAGTAATTGTGTACTAGTATTATGATAAAGAGTTTGTAGATCACTCTGTCAATCAAGCTTTCGGACACTTTTCTTTCTCCTAGCGATAACAAGTCGTGGATGTAATACCATGAATGCATATGTCATTTCCATTTCATAGATATTCATCTTCTTGTTACTGTCTCACGATAATGAGAGCTCACCAACTCGTGCTTCTAATACACCCGGCTATTTTTAGCAGCTCTAATGCAATAAATGTCATAATGTCACTTGTGTCTTATCTATAACAGGGTCAGGTAGTAGTGCATAGGTTCATGAAATCATCTCCATGGCATCATTTTAAAATGCCGCTCCGGGGGTATTGATATTGAATCAGTTGGCACAAGATATTTGTTTGTGTTTTGTTGAGATTTTGCAATAACTAAGGCTTCAATGAATTAAGATTTTGATCTTTGGCTTCCTCAGTCTGGTGGTTATTTTAAAAATGTATCGTCATCACTGTGTGATATTGTAAAAAGAAATCAACACACCCTGTTTTCATGTTTGTCAGCATACATTCAAAATACTTTGCCGACAACATAACCAACAGCTCAACAATAATTCGTAAGCAAGATAATAATGTAGATGTTTAAGCCATGACAATATCGGCATAAAAATAGAATGTGCCACAGGTTGAACAATAGCAGAGTAAGAAAAGACAGCAAAGTAGTGTTGCATGCTTTGGGCTTCTACACACCAGGTTCAACAACAAAAAAGTAAGTTAAACAGTCAGGCAGATTTTCTAGTCTTAAGTTTTAACACCACCTCGACATGGTTGTTTGGTGGTATGTGAAATTGAATCATTTTAAAGAAAAGTTGAACAATGATGGCACTATTTGTCTAAAATCTCGTTTGCATCTTTACAAGAGTAGACACTTGTAAGATGGTATTAGAACATCAGCAAACAGACTAACAAATGACAAGGGAGTTTTCAAAAAAACTTTTCCTGCCGATGGTCTGAATTACCATTGAATGAAGCAGTGCCGAATAAATATAAAAGTAAGTAATATTTGTTTGGTTATTGTCTTTGACAAACACAAAAGGTACGAAAAATTTTACCAATGATCATATTGTTAATCATGTTGAAGCCATATTGAACGATTTCTGCAAAATTTTAAAAACTGTTAGAAAGGATTTCTGTCCATTTTAAGTCGAGTTAACGAGATGAGGTGAAAGAACCCCACTGGCTACAAACGCAACCAATTTTGGCATATTCCATCTAGGTATAAGTTTGGACATTGTATATAAAATGCAGATTTTGATATAAATTGAATAAGATCAAATGAAAAAAAAAGAAGATTTAAAGTAAATATATTTCTCACAAAATGTGTTTCAATATTCTCAATTTTCTCATCTTGTTGCATAATGTTTTATAGTGTTGTGATCGATCGTCCGAGTTGTTTTTATGCTGATATAATTTAGTCGACGGCAAGAAAAAGATAACCGTGTTGACATAACATATTGCTTTTTCTTACACATGTTGCGAATAAGAAGATTATTCCCCGAAGCCGCACATCTCTGGTCAATTATATCAAGACTCAAAAGTGGTTTATGAGAATTCCTCAGTCTGGTGGTTATTTTAAAAATGTATCGTCATCACTGTGTGATATTGTAAAAAGAAATCAACACACCCTGTTTTCATGTTTGTCAGCATACATTCAAAATACTTTGCCGACAACATAACCAACAGCTCAACAATAATTCGTAAGCAAGATAATAATGTAGATGTTTAAGCCATGACAATATCGGCATAAAAATAGAATGTGCCACAGGTTGAACAATAGCAGAGTAAGAAAAGACAGCAAAGTAGTGTTGCATGCTTTGGGCTTCTACACACCAGGTTCAACAACAAAAAAAAGCAAGTTAAACAGTCAGGCAGATTTTCTAGTCTTAAGTTTTAACAACACCTCGACATGGTTGTTTGGTGGTATGTGAAATTGAGTCATTTTAAAGAAAAGTTGAACAATGATGGCACTATTTGTCTAAAATCTCGTTTGCATCTTTACAAGAGTAGACACTTGTAAGATGGTATTAGAACATCAGCAAACAGACTAACAAATGACAAGGGAGTTTTCAAAAAACTTTTTTTCATGAAATGTAAGGTATAACACATATTATTTGGCTAATTTAAATAAAAAAATATATGTAAATAGCGCCCTCAATTTGCACACAAATGTACAGTGTATAGAGTTTAAATTACTTCAAAAAAGCAGAAACAGATGAATACTTTGATATAGAAACAAAAATCTATGTTAAAAATTGTTACAAAATGTATGTGTATTTTCAGTTTATTAGTGTGATAGATGTTGGTATTATTCAGGTCTAGAATTGAACATTATAATAATGTTTTGTTAGAAAAATCAATAATTAATCACATGAAACAACCGTGTCGAGGTTGGGGGTAGTTGTTGAGGCCCAGGTACACACCTTTGTTCATTTTATAATATATTTTGATATTATGGATATGGAACTTCATATAATGATTTTATATCATTTCTAGGGATAAATACCGCAAAAATATGACATCATTTTAAGCCAAATTTGAGATATGTGTTTGTTAAAGAGGAGGACATTTTATAGGGAAAATCCAGAGTGGGGTTGCAACTACAACCTTCGTTTGAAGGGGGTTAATGCAAGTAATAAGACTTACCATCATATTCAAACATAGCAACAGTAAGCAAGTTTGGCAGTAAAGCAAACTTCCCAGTCTTTGGAGATCCACTCAAACTACCTAGATCAACCACAAAAGGAAGTAAGAATGTAAGGTTAACCTTCAAGTTAAATGTGGACACATAAAAACAACAAGAAAAAAAGTAGACTATCCTGTCTTTGGATAAACACACTAAAATACATCCACATCATAGTATATACAACAACAATGAAGCAAGTAGGAGTCTAAGGTTGACACTCAGTTTTATATATATTTTAGGCTATCCATACACCAAATCTTTTGCACACAAATTACTCACCACCACAACCATGCCAACAGATCAACATCAATTAAGCAAATACGACAATAACGCAGACTTTTCTCTCTTTGGAAAGTCTGCTTTATTTGGAAAGTCTGATTTACACACAAATACTTCGGAACTACTGTAGAGTTCTGTAGATTTAATAAAATTAAAGCAAGTAAAACAGACAATCGAAAACACCACAAAAATAATCATTACTAGCGGCAGCAGTATTAGCAAGCAAGCAGCTTAACGGTTTTTCAAGGTTAAAGACCACTAATTATGTATTACACGGGTTTCAATGGGAAAATGCCTAATTTCGGGTGGAATTTTCTCATATTCAGAACTCTCACAGTTCAATGCCACTAATATCAGGTGAAACTATATGATTTAGATGCCAAATGATCAAAAAATTCAACATAGGTTGACCTGAGACTTTTCTTGTTTTAACGCACTGAACCGTAAACACCTTAAAATGACAGTGCGCCCTCGAAGCAGATAGTTACAATATGATAGGGCGAATGTTTACTAAAAAACCGAAACCGTGCGTATGAATTTTGGTACTATTACAACAAAAATGTCATATAATGAGAGAAAATGTACCATTTTGAAGCATCAAACTCTAAAAAGTACTTTGTTGGCTATATAACTTGATCAATTTCATCGATTTTAATGCAGTCTTTTCGAATGCCATGAAAACAAATAGTTCCTCGTCGTATTTCAATGTATCGCCCAGGCCTATTAGTGGTCTTTAACCTTATAAAGCAACAATAATTATTTGCATGCACTGAACAAAATCCCTTATACAGGTACATGCATGCAAGCGAAGAACAATTATTATTAAAAGCGATCACATTGAAGGGATATGTGGAAATGTGGGATACATTACGCACAATCGTGGTATACACATGGTATAACGTGGAATGAACTACCGTAGAAGCCTACAAATACCGACGACTACCTGTTAAAAATACCCAACTACCTCGGCCTATTTGATTAAAGGGTAATATTATTATTACATATGTACAGGTGGCATTCCATTTTACTTTCATCGGCGATATGTATATTGATTCAGTATGGTCTACGTCAAGGTATCAACGTATTAAATGAAACAGGTGATTTATAATTTTTTTTTGTACCAGGTGCATTTTGGTTCATATTAAATTAGACCTTCCAGCCTTTATTTTTGATATCACATTTGTTATAGTCTTTGACTCAAGGGCATTGACTCTACTTCCACAATCTCATGGAAACGGGAAAGATTAACCTCCTTTTTAAGTGTCACCTTAAAGTGGAACAGAATAATAAGATGTGATACGTGCCAATCCACAGCCACTTCCGGTCAATGTCAAGATGTTTGGTCAAGGTCAAAGGGAGCTCTGTTAACCTATAAATATTTTCCTAAAGGAAACATATTCTTGATTGTTATTCATATTAACAAATAATAAAGATCAATGTTCGCAAAACAACAATACATGAATTAAGAAACTCATGTTAAAATAATGAAAAGGAAATAAAATATGTATTCATCTGTCTTTAGCAGCAAAGAGCTTGAACGAAATCTTCACTTTACTACTTCTCATAAGCAGGAGAAACAAGAGACGTTCAAAAAGGACTCTTCAATTGGAGTAGACTTATTTTCCTCCTAGAAACCAACATGTACTGGTCTGCTTTACGTTTTTCAATTCTTTTACTTCTGACTTGAAAAATTGATGCAGAATAGAATCCGACATTTAAAAAATACAATGTGCTCGTAGATGTCAATAAACTTTTTCATTTCCACTGAAGCAGCAGATGAATATGTTTCTAAAATGTTAAAAGGCAATTTTGGAAATAGGGGAAGCTTAAAGTCATTGCTGGTTATTTATTTGCGAACATCACAGCGAGAAGGGAGTTTCACTTTATATGAGTATTATGGAACCCATATGAACCTTCCCAGCCGATGGAAACTCGTGAAATTGAAGATGACTAACTGACTATTAAATTAGGTTTGTCGATAAAATCTTCAATCATGAGATTGGAATTACCGAGGAATCTTTTTCGATAAGAGCATAACATAATTATATTTACTTAGATGATTGGTACAGATACGTTGTACTGGTTACCATGGGAACCGAGTGTTACAGGAGGAATTTATTTTGGGATGCACATCAATTTTAGGAGTTCAAAGTACTTTAAAGAGGTGTTATACATAAATGTGTTTCTATTTTGTTTTTCTAAAGTGCATGTTAATGTCAATACCACTTTAGAACCATATGACACTGCTGAACTCTCGTTGCAAATTTAAGAGTCTGCTGAGGATAAATATGTTTGTTTACCTTTTGTCTCGATTCAAGCTGCTTAGAAAAATAATAACTGAAATCAAATAATTGATTTAACTATTACATTTATTTAACCTTCAATTAACATGTTCTTTTGCTAAGTAATGCTTCAACATGGTTATGTAAATTGTTCAGAATGAAAACCATTGATACTTAAAAGCTGCAGTCAACAGGAATGGACTTATAACATTAAGGACCTATTGACCATCGTGACAATCGTTAAATAGCCTTTTGCCAAGTAAACTACCTGGAATTACAAAATTCATTCAATAAACATAGGCCATAGTGGTCATAATTGGATTTTATAGTGCTAGTAAAACACTAGCGCGGGTTAAAATGTCCCCAATGTATTTGTTCATCTTTAATTCATATGTCATTTTATCGTGGAACGTGGCTTTTAGCACGCCTCATGGGACTCAATGCCATGGTTAGATTGTTAACGATGGCTGTTGGCTTGCCGAGTGGACAATGCAAGGGAATAAAATGAACAGTAAGTCTCAATAGTATAAATCAAAAGCTAGAGATAATTAATGTCATGTCAACAATCAAAAATATACAATGGCCAAGCTTAAGTTAAAACATAAACCCCGGCAATAAACTCTCTTTATCAGTGACATTGAAACCATTTTAAAAACAATTTCCAGTTGCAATTCATACACCTTCTAAATTACCTTAATCTGGCACAGACAGAGGGGCATAGATTGAAATGGAGTCACCCTATATCAGGTTGTGGAAGATTAAGGTCATGTCTTCCAAATGGATTTCAACGGGAATAATCCAATAGACCAAATAGTTTACTTAAACAATTAAATTGGGTACACTTATGGGTGATAAAAACAGCATAAAGAAGGTATAGAGAAAGTCAGCATCCGAAATTCTGTAATATCTGTTAATCTATATGTGTTAATTTCCTAAAGGAAACATCTTGATTGTTGCCCATATTAACAAATAATAAAAATCAATATTCGTAAAACAACAATACATGAATTAGGAAACTCATGTTAAAATAATGAAAAGGAAATACAATATGAATTTATCTGTCTTAGCAGCGAAGAGCTGGAACGAAATCTTCACTTTACTACTTCTCATAAGCAGGAGAAACAAGAGACCTTTCTTCAAATTGGAGTACACTTATTTCCTCCTGGAAACCAACATGTACGGGTCTGCTTTACGTTTTTGAATTATTTTACTTCTGACTTGAAAAATTGATGCAGAATAGAATCCGACATTTTAAAAATGCAATGCGCTCGTAGATGTCGATAAGCTTTTTCATTTCCACTAAATCAGCAGATGAATATGTTCTAAAATGTTAAAAGGCAATTTTGGAAATAGGGGAAGCTTACAGCCATTGCTGGTTATCTATTTGCGAACATCACAGCGAGAAGGGAGTTTCACATTATGAAACCCATATGAACCTTCCCAGCCGATGGAAACTCGTGAAATTGAAGATGACTAACTGACTATTAAATTAGGTTTGTCGATAAAATCTTCAATCATGAGATTGGAATTACCGAGGAATCTTTTTCGATAAGAGCATAACATAATTATATTTACTTAGATGATTGGTACAGATACGTTGTACTGGTTACCATGGGAACCGAGTGTTACAGGAGAAATTTATTTTGGGATGCACATCAATTTTAGGAGTTCGATGTACTTTAAAGAGGTGTTATACATAAATTTGTTTCTATTTTGTTTTTCTTAAGTGCATGTTAATGTCAATACCACTTGAGAACCATATGGCACTGCTGAACTCTCGTTGCAAATTTAAGAGTCTGCTGACGATAAATATGTTTGTTTACCTTTTGTCTCGATTCAAGCTGCTTAGAAAAATAATAATTGAAATCAAATAATTGATTTAACTATTACATTTATTTAACCTTCAATTTACATGTTCTTTTGCTAAGTAATGCTTCAACATGGTTATGTAAATTGTTCAGAATGAAAATTATTGATACTTAAAAGCTGCAGTCAATAGGAATGGACATGTAACATTAAGGACCTATTGACCATCGTGACAATCGTTAAATAGCCTTTTGCCAAGTAAACTACCTGGAATTACAAAATTCATTCAATAAACATAGGCCATAGTGGTCATAATTGGATTTTATAGTGCTAGTAAAACACTAGCGCGGGTTAAAATGTCCCCAATGTATTTGTTCATCTTTAATTCATATGTCATTTTATCGTGGAACGTGGCTTTTAGCACGCCTCATGGGACTCAATGCCATGGTTAGATTTTTAACGATGGCTGTTGGCTTGCCGAGTGGACAATGCAAGGGAATAAAAATGAGCAGTAAGTCTCAATAGTATAAATCAAAAGCTAGGGATAATAAATGTCATGTCAACAATCAAACATATACAATGGCCAAGCTTAAGTTAAAACAGTAAACCCCGACATTAAACTCTCTTTACCAGTGGCATTGAAACTATTCTAAAAACAATTTCCAGTTGAAATTCATACACCTCCTATGGAAGAATTACCTTAATCTGGAACAGAGGAGGGGGTGTAGATTCAAAAGGAGTCACCCATTTAGGTTGTGGCAGATTAAGGTCATGTCTTTCATTTGGATTTCAATTGAAACAACTCAATAGACCAAATAGTTTACTTAAACAATTAAGGGTCAATATTCTTATTTATATATTTCAAAGATGGACTGATATTGACCCAATCCCCTAAGGAGAAACCCTTGACTTCGCATATTGTCAAATGTGCCCCTAAAAGCTACTATTAATCAGGACAAAATATGATGCTTTTTGGGAAAAACGATTTTGGAAAATTCTGATAGGTGGCAAAGCAGCAAAAAGTAGGTATAGAGAAAGTCAGCATCCGAAAGTCTGTGCGGCACATCCCCGTGCAATTATTTTCGAATAACCCCCTCCTCTGGTTCCTCATAGGCTACACATTTTGACAAATGTGAGTTTTATTAAAGGTTTGTCAATTAGTTATCTTCGTGCTCCATTTCATTTAGTTTTTAGTTTTTATGGTGTTAAAACTTAAATATTATTTTGATTTTGTGATGACTTGTTTTGTCGGCCATGCTCGTCTAAAGAAGGGACTTTGATATTTTGCTATTTGATATTTCGCGTGGTGTTTACCATCCTGTAAGTGTTTTGAAGTAGAAATTCGCCGCCCTCTTGAGACTTTAAATTATGTCCGATTATCACTCTTGACCTACTTCCATCCATGCTGAGATTTTACTAAAACCCCGGCGGTGTATGTTTGCTAATCTGCTGCAGTATGTGAACCAAATTAGACCAAAACTGGGTTAGCTTGAGTTAAGAACGAGGACTTGTTTTCTATTGACATTATTTTTGTTAAAATGATTCGCAGCATATTAAAACGAAACTATAAGACCTGATTTTGAGCAGCACTGAATTTTAGGATGAACTAGTTTGTATTGAAAAGTTGACGCTTTTTATGTCAGTGTTGATTTCACTAGATGGTTAAACACTGAGGTTTTAACAAAGGCAAAATGAAAATTAAAGTTATCTTTCCATATTTATTAATTTGTGTGCAATTGATAGATTTTCACATCTGATATTCTCAGTCACCGTACTCCCTCTGTTTGTTAGCTTCTCGGGCTTTCGCGGTCAATGAACTGGTAGATTCCAAAATCAGAATTGTTCAATATTAAGTGAGCAATATTATAATTATGCAAGATACATTGTATGTTGAATTCAATATAACTTTTATTGTCACTAATCACCTAATTATATAAACTCTTTATGACCACTTTACTATTGAACATTTTAATTCTAATAAACATCAGTAAAATTTTGAGTTCAACAGAATGCGTTCACCATAATAATAACATATTTTAAAATCAAAATTCGACTATGGCATAGTCTAACATACTTGTATAGTATACTCACGCGATCGATACTCAATGATCCAGACAATACTATTTGAATATACCGCGCTTGTATGCACCTGCTTGACATATCCGGTCACTCTATACTTGCGGGAAGATATACCCGTACAATAATAGCCTACAATAGATATGCCCTTGTGAACAGCTCTCTTCATTACCTCGCTGTGTCGATATAATAGCCACACCGGACGTGATTTTGAGACATATTTTGTTCACAAATGATAAGAAGGGACCGGATAAATGATTTGGGGCTAGTTTGAGAAGAGTTATGGCCTCGAGTTTCAAAATACACCGAATGCATGTGTTTTGATCAAAAGCCTCAACGATTCAAGACTTCGTAAAAACAACTCAAGAATTGTTCGGATAATTGCAACTAAGTATATGAAACTGAAAGTCTTTACTTAAGCACCAGATATATCATTATGTTCCTGACTATGATGTTGAAAAAGATTACTTTTACATTTTGCCCGGATTATTCCCGCCAAAAATTACCACCAAAAAGAAAATGTCTCCTTAAAGCAACTAACATTTAGCCATTTGTGAAACAACACGCCTATTATTTTTTGCAATGGTCTGTTTCGTACCCGTTATCTGATTGGTCAGAAATCTTACATCATTGCTTTAAACACATCACATTGAAATTCAGATGCTTTGTCCAAATGATTTTGTAAGATATTGCTGCCTAAGATCATGAAGACAATACATTACGAGTGGTTTTAAATGCATTGGTCTTTAGCATTCAAAACGGATATCGGCGAATCTCTTCCATATATATATAGAAGCTCAATTATATAAAGGTTACATTATGTCATTGTTGCCTTTTAAATTCAGTGTTGGATAGAGTTGTATCGATTTAAAACTCAACACCAACACATTGCATTTGTGCTCATGGCTGGGTATTGGCTTTATCAGTCAGAACCATACAGTGCTTACCTGCATGTAAGACGTTTGTAAACAAAATTGTCTAGACTTAATACGACGAAGGCTTTTGGTCGAGCCTTAAAAGCATAAAAGCACATGTGTATAGAGTTTATAATTATTACTAAAGAGAGGTTGTAAGCAAATGTTTGCAAGAAATGCGCGAGGCAGTCGCTCTTATAAAACAATACATGATCTTGGGGTACACTGTCCTGTTATATACCACGTTTTTGTCAATACCATCCTCCTGGGCCTGATATTAGAAATACATTGCCCTATCTCAATATACACTTCTAGTGCCCGTTTCTATTCATCGTTATGTATTCTTCTCCCGTGCATTATTTTCGCGAACTACCCTTCACAGCCCAAATTATATAAACCTGCACGCTAAACAATGCATTATCTAAAACCTGCACGCTAAACAATAGATTCTAGATAATACGTGCACGCTCAAATACTAGAAATACTACTTTCACATAACCATATAGTAGAGTTAGGTGACGCTTTCGACACAGAGGTCACATAACTATATAATTGTATGTTCGATATATATACCATCAAAAAAGTACGAATATACATTCTGTGGTGTTAAAATGGTATAGTTACAAACGGTGTTCTATAATAGGGTACAATTACCGAATAGGGTGCAACTCGTTAGACTTGAGTCCAGTCCTCGTTTACGGAGTTTAGGGTTAGGGTTGGGGTAGGGCAGTCTTGTAATAAGACTAGTAGAGTTGCACCCTATTCGGCAATCGCTCGTGCAAAGGGCAGATCATTGTCATAAATTATGATTAATGACCTCAAATAAATCAAACATCAAATGAGAATAATCGAGCTTCTATTAATTAAAAAGGGCCAAAAACAGGTGGATCATAATTATACAAGATGACACCATTGCAAAATATTCAGCATTTTACAAATGAAATACATGTAGGCCTATATCTAAAATAACATAGCCGGGCCTGGGAAACACACACTAGCGCATAATATCATGATCATGCTTTATAATACCATAGGCCTTCAAACACATGTGTTTGAAGGCCTATGATAATACTGAACAAATTGTTAAATCCTAATGTCGTGTGTTTTAATATAAGTAGATTTTAAAGTTCAAATTATAGAGCTATAAAGTCCAGTTGATATTCACCGTAGTACTAGTCGGACATCTAAATCGATCGTTTCCAACTGGTTCAGTGCTCTCTGTGTTCGAAACCACGATATTAAATGATCACAACATAAAGTCAATTGGTTACAAACCATGCGTGAATAAGTTACTAAAGTATGACGTATGGCGCAATCGATACCATTGATAGCTAACTTATACGGGATTGATTTTCTTTACCAGTTAAATGCTACGTAGCTGGTCAATGTCCTGACGGTGTTTTTAAAATGTAAGATATTTTCCTAATATTAAAACTAATATAATGAATGCAGCAATTAATATTGCCTATTGTTTTAATAGGCCTACACTCAAAGTGTATGACGGATAATGTACTCGTGCAAATACATTCGTCAAGATAATTGCACTTGCCATGGAGTTATTGCATTTAGCTCTTGAGCCTATCGGCTCTTGAGCTAAATGCAATAACTCCACGGCGCGTGCGATTATCTTGACGAATGCATTGCACTCAGTTCATTATCCTTATCTTAGATGGAGCGGGGTAGGGATGGGCTTTCTATCGGGTAACCTACCTTTAACGAGAAGAGGACTTACGAAAAATGTTTATTTCCAAAACTTGATTCCGATTTTGCCTTGCGAGTCACGCATGATTATACGTACTATATACTAGTATATACGTCATATACGAGTACACACTTTGTAAACTGTTAATAAAACAGAACATAAATACAAATTTGATGATTTTTTTTAAACAAATGTGATGATATATTTACAATCGAATGAATCGGCGCGAAATATTTGCACACAAACATTATGTAGCCAGAGGTTTCCGATGGTATGCAAATCTCAATTTTAAAATATATTATAGGAAAGTGGGAGATGAGACTGTGGATCACAAAATGACCCCCTTAAGTTGAGTGATATCGTAATAGAATGATATAAGCATATACTTCGTTTTCTGATTGGACCATAAATCTCTTTAAAAAATTGTTTTGTTAGAAACCAGACGAGCCACACAATGAATTGCCTGTTGCGTTCCTACTCATACGTCACATGATTGCAATATGCCTGATACATGAAATAGAATATTACGGTCAACATTTGTGGCTAGGTAGCATTCCTATGTGTGGTGAATCGACCCCCTTACATGCATGCAATAAGGTTACAATGACATTCTTGTTTTAAGATGTCAGACAGTGTGCATTGATTTGAACATAATACCACCACTTCAGTTTTCAGCCGCAAGCCTAAAGATGTTCCGCTCACATATCATATGTCCGCTAAAAACTTGATAAACAGATATTTCTATAAAGGATCTGTCTCACCTTGTTTGTGATACCATTGAAGATCTTTTGTGTTAACCTAGTTTCCAAAGTAGTCTGTAGCTGTGTTAATGAAGACATGCTATATTGTTACATATTAATTGATGACATTGCTTGATTAATTGAAGCCAGGATTTGAAGCAACGGATATTATAGAATCGTATTTCATACACTAATATCCAGAACTCCGTTTATTATAACAATACTCTCTTGTTTTAATCAATACATATATTTCAAGCACAAACGTGACGTCATGCTATTGTTTCTTCGCTCCATTATTTTGTATGCACGATTGAGGCGTCAATAATTATTTAGGAATGGCGTAATTTTCGTGCCTAGTCCTTGTCAGAAAGTCATGGACTGAGTGAATTTGGGCGAGTAGCTCTATCAACGCCTTACAGAATACAATCCCGATCATACCTTTCTTTATGAATATTTGTGATCAACAGTCAATCCAGCTGATTACCAATGTTGTAAAACACGCGAGATTATCTTTGTTATTCTCTACGGAATGCTGTACTCCATCATAAGACAGAAAATTCGTCATTCTACATTCTATAACCATTTAATACTATATATCAAACCCAATACGCAGTTCCAACATATCAAAATATGTCTGCTGCGAGGCCGACCGAAGGTGTTTTTGTCTCTACATTATATGCACCTCTTGAAAGTTGAAAGGATGGTTCCTGACATGGTCATGTTGGTACAAATAGTGTGAGAATGTAAACGAGATGAAGTAAGTAGAAATGACGAGAACATAATAAAATGCTATGTGAATTGTAATTTGAATGCAACGACGGGTTCACAATAACACGTCGAAGGTAAAGTTTAAAGAAGGTGTCTAAGTTTTCTTGGATTTTTTCAAGGTCATTCCTTAAACATTGTTAAATCCTCAAATCCCTCAAATTTTGTCTAGACTTGAGCTCAGTACAAATATCGCAAATATCACGTTTTTGTTGAATTCAAACACATTCGTATGACAAGCAGACGAGTCAATAATGTTAAGAAAATAAACGTGTGTATACTTTTGCAGACGACATGCCAATTTGTATGTTCCCGCGTATTTACATTTTGCAGAAGGACGACATGCTAATTTGCATATTCTCGTGTATTTACATTTTGAAGACGACAAGCCAATTTGCATATTGCAGCGTATTAAACGATTTCATTGGAAAAACAAAAGTGAATATATAAATAACAACGTGATAAAGCTTTGGAATATGAAAGTGAAATAAGTCAAACAATCCCAAGATAAATAGAGATGTTATTACAACAATTGACAAAAATTGAATTAGTGAAGTTTATTATTCAAAATAATTGTCCAACTTGGATCATATCTGAAAAATAAATGCATAAAACATGCTAACAGAGAGTAGCAAACACATAAATAATACATAAACCATGGTTCATCTACCTCAATATTAAGATGTTGTTTCTCTAAGGCTATGAAAATACTATATTGTTGCTTTAAAGAAATGTAAAAGTTTCAATATTTTGAGAGTATTATTACAACATCAGAACCAGCGAAGCCTTTTTCACTCGATACTTAAGATGATTCATAAACATTGGAGAGATAAGGATTGTGTTTTCAGACTTAACATTTGGAGAAATGTTGAGACAATGTATTTACAGAGAAAAGCAAACTCGAGTATAACTCATCCTATGAAATTCGATTCTACACCGAAAACAGCAATGAAATGTCATGTCAACAATTATATAAAGACTCCGAAGACAGTTATTGACTGTTGATATCCATTTACAATTCATTTTTCTTTTGTCATAATTACATAATACTGAATACTGTTGACATTGACAAGCTGTGTCTGTCGATGTTAAATATAAGGATAGTATAGCAAATAAAAATATATGGGAAAATTAAATACTCTACTTATTTACTGTCTTCGATTGCCCTTGGATCTAGCAGACGTTCTCCGTTCTTCTACAGTGTTGTATTTGAAGATACGCATTTGACGTGACCTTGACATGTCATGATTGGACCAGATGGTGCTCTTTAGTCGGAGTCCGCTAAATGCCCATGGCGCCCATCTGGTGCGCCTCTTACCATCTTCCTCTACTGCTGGAACACTACTGTCAAGGAAAACAAAATCTTCTTGTGATATCACGTGGGTCCTCTGATATGATCTTACATTGGGCTTGATTTCCCATCTACCACAGGTTTTCTCTAGGTCATTTGTAAATTCAATTGATCATATCAAAATTATGCTTTACTGATATTTCACGCTATTATATTAAGCCCCCCCCCCCCTCAAAAAAAGAAAAGAAAGACAAGTTGTTTGGTTGTCCGCTGTCTCTCTGTAGAAAACAGTCTGTGTCGGTCGGTCGGATTTGTTTTATCATGAAACTCGATCTAAATTCCTTACAACAATGCTAAAATGACTACACTAACCTTCACGACTATAGTAAAACTTAAAAAACTAGTAGAGCAGCCTGTTTATTAACAACCAGAACATTGCTACAGACTTTATGAAAGTTTTTTGTTTGATGGTTTAATAAAATATTTTTTACAAAAACATCTAAACCTGTGGTTTAGTTTTCTTGCACCTCATACAGGCTGTATTAAAAACGCGAGCTGCAGATTATGACAGTCCCAGATCACTTTGGTGCCGTGCAGCACTGCTATCAAAAACAATACTGCCAAGACAGACGATAACATTGGCCTGATGCTGGGTAATTGTGTTTCATAACGTTATTAACTGCTATGTGGTTTCTGAGTCTCCAATGGCGTTTTCTTAATCTTTTTCATAGATAATTCCCAAAACGTGGATTTGAAGAGCTTTGCCTCGGCGACTTGGTTGATCCATAGACCATGCGATATGTTCTATCATGTCTATGGTTGATCACATATCATTAGGAATTAGTTATGTAATTAGGTATCAAATATGAGGTATATGGGAATATCGTATTCAATTATAGATTCATAGTTCCATCATCATTTTAAATTAATTGAATACCATATAATTCCGTCTACAAGCATATACCTCTACATGTGTGTTTTGTTTTTGTTTGACGAAAGAGACGAAACACAGACACCATCTTCTAAAACATTACAATCGAACAATACATTGGTCTTTCAATAATACCAGCTGTTGAAGATCCTCCTATTATCACTGAAGCTCCAATTTGTGAAGAAGTAGTCGAAGCAATAGCAGCCATGAAGATCAACAAGGCAGCAGCATTGGACTGTGCTATAACTGCTGAAGCACTTCAGGGAGGAGGGGATAGCATGATTGATATGATTCTCAAATTATGTATGGAAGTATTCTCAAAGCTGACACCGCCACTTCAATGGGTCACAAATGCAATAATTCCTCTAACAAAGAAAGGCGACCTTCTCTCATGACAATCTATTTCGCTTATGTCTATTGCTGCAAAATTGTACACTAAGGTTCTTTTGCACAGGATTTGACCTCCCATTGAAGCAACCAGGCTGGACGCAGCTGTGCTCAGCCAAAAATACACATTTTGAGGAGGATCATGGAATGCGTCAAGGAGTACCCACTTCCCTTGACAGTCACTTTTGTGGACTTCAAAAAGCCTTCGAATCCATCAGGTCTGTCATGTTTTCAGTGCTGCGGCATTATGGAATACCAAAGGTTGTGGTCAATGGTCTATAAGGATTCCAAAAGTGCCGTCATCTTGTTTATAAGTTGCTCTGAAGATGGCACTTACTAGAGTTTCGAATGCTCAGGCCTCTGAAAAGGTCTTCTCTAGGGAAAGATAAAATCTTACTTAATGAGTTATCCTGCTAGGATGCTGAATGACCTGGATTTCGCTGATGATATTTGGCCTGTTGGAATCTTTCATAGCCCGGGCCCAGTCACAGCATACTAGAGCTGAAACTGCAGCAGCAGGTCTAGGTCTTGTCATCAGTGCACCTACGACAGAATATATGACTGCAAACTGTAACCCTCAGCCCGACTTGAAGTCTATGGCTGTGTGTCACAGACTTCAAGCACTTGGGCTCTAGTGTTGCAGATCTAAAAAGAAGAATAGCACTTGCCTGGGCAGCATTCTGGAAACTGGAACACCTTTGGAGCCCATCCCTGCCAATCGAAACAAAAATCACGCTGTTCGAGCTGTTACCACTTTTCTGTACGGGTGCGAGTCATGGGTAATCACTAAGGACATGGAAAACAATCAATGCCTTTGCAACATTTTCTACAATCTGACCAACATCACTCCACTGGTTACCTGAGTCAAGAATCAACTCAAATGTCTCGGCCATATACTGCGTCTCACAGACAACGAGCCTGTGAAAGAATATGCCCTTTGATATTGAGGAAACCGGGACAACCACGCACACTGTATACTTGTAGTATGTACAGCACCTCCTGGGAGATACTGAGTGGATGCTGCAGCCAAACAAAATCGCAAGATCGCAACAGTTGGAGAAAGCTTGTAGTGTTCCGCAGCCGACTGATGATGATCATATCCCGTATTGACGAATCCAATTTCACGCATTCGTACACCTCAATGGCAGCCATAGCTGGGTACCCGCTGAGTAAATCCCACCAGAAATGTGAAATAATGCGTTCTTGGCGGGAATTTTAAACTGCATTCCATCACTCGTGTTACACGTAGACAAAAGAAAGATGAAAGTTTACAACACAATACAGTATAACATCGATTTTTAAGCGGCTTTAATCCACCCAATTGGGCAGTCACAACACCAGTTTGGTGCGCCGGGGACCCAGTAATGGCCGACTGAATTCTGACCATCACTTGGCTTGTTGGATTCGTCTATAGGCATTAGGAATAAGTTATGGAATTAGGTATCAAAAAGAATTAATTGAATACCATTGAATTCCGTCTACAAGCATATATAACTCTAAATGAGTTGGGTTTTTTTTGACGAAAGAGACGAAAAGCAGACACCATCCACAAAAAAATTACAATCGAATAATAGATTGGTCTTACAATAATACATGTCTGTACACCCGCATGTATCAGTAATACAGTTGCGCACACTCCAGTGTTTTTGTACAAGATTCTGCCTTTCGTCTCATTCGTCAACCACCCATTTAGAGACACATGTATGCTTGTAGATGGAATTATACGGTATCTGTAGACTGCACCAGTCTCTATCCTCTAAACACTCTTCCCCTGTACCGATCCCACAATGCACCATTCATGGGGTACTTCCGCTAACGATTTCACTGCCGCATTCAAACTGAGATGAGAGTACACGATATAAGGAAAAATATATGTATAGCTGTACAGTACCCTTTGGGGTTTCCCAGACCGTAAAGGTCATTCTCCTTTTCCAAGTCTTCATAGTTTTCAACCATTCACAACCTATAACCTCTTTGAGTCTCGTCGAACCTCTCAGACTGCAGGTAACCAACCTCTCGACAGACAGATTTCTTTACTTGTATACCCAATTCACGTACATGGGTAGAATTTAAGCTTAACAGGAGACGAACATGTCTTGAGATTGAATGAGTTTAAATGCGCCTGTAATTTTATCTTTCCGCATGAAATCGACTGTATATCGACAGAGCCTACCCATGACACACATGATCCTTATCGATGAATGGTGTCATCAAGGTCTTTTTGCATGCTTTCAAGTTTCACAGATCCCATCGCTTGTTACGTGGATGTGGTAAATAGACGCAATTGTACAAATCTGTCATTAAAATGTCAAAAAGTGGTAAATCTTTTAATTGAATTAAAAAGTGATTTAAAATATATTCCAATGTGTTTGACGGATGTCTCCGGTAATCACAACATTATGCCTTATATGTTAGAAAAATATTTATCAAGCACGAATTACGTGGTTTTATTTAAAACAAACTCATAGTGACCACAAAAACGAATAAAAGCATCCATCTCTCAACACGCGATATGTTCCAGGCGTCGAAATTGTCCAGTGCAATGACGTCCCAGTAATACAATGAAGGCTGACGATAATTGAGCACAAATAAACATTACGTCATTGCACTTAGACAATTTCGGCGCGGGAATTTTGAATATCGCGTGTTGAAAGCCGACTGTGTTTATTCGTTTTTGGTCAATATGATTTTATTTTAAATAAAACCATGTGATTCGTGCTTGATAATTATTTTTCTAACATATAAGGCATAATGTTATGATTCCCGGAGACTCCCTTTAAATGATCAGTGATTTAAAGTTTATCATCAAGAGGTATACGAAGCCCAAGGGCACAGTGCATAAGGGTTTTTGTTTGTTTGTTTGTTTGTTTGTTTGTTTGTTTGTTTGTTTTATTTCTTCTTTAACCTGGGACACTCAATCAGTTGAAAACACAATTAATCATCTGTTCTTCCTTGAGGCCCAGGGTGCGAAGTTCATGGGTATTTAAATATCTGAATAAGCTTGATATGGTACGAAACCTAATAAGCTGGAAAGATGCAGCACTTATTGTGTAAAGTCAAGTCATTTACGAGTATTTTACTTTATTTCCCCATTACCTGTATTATACTCTGTTAAATCATGAACTCTGTGGAGCATCTATATTTGACAAACAAATGTGATACCAAAATACTCGCAAAAAGTTTTGGTTTGAGATGAAATAACGAGGCCATAATGGCTGCGCGAGGAGTTTCAGTCTACACTTTGATCGCTTCAAAATTGGTGTACTTTTTACCACTGCGGATTGATTCCTATTCTGTTCATTACATTGATAAAATACGGATATTTCGGCTGGTACAATGTACCTTCGTCGGAAAAATGGAATTACGACCAATACCTTTCGCAGGCAAAAAATAAAAATAAAAATCAAGGTGCTAATGACATGCAATCGACAGGAAAAAAGTTTCATGTTACTTAAACTTAACTTTTGATACATGGCGTCGACTTCAGAAATGTTAAAAACACGTATAAATTTATCTATTACACAGATGTTCATCGCTTGTATCATTTATGTATTTGTAGTAACATCGATGGACTTTACGATAATCTACATATGGAATCAGTATGCCCATATTAAGTAATTACAAAGACCATCCGTTGCATACGGCTCAACGCTGATACATACCATCAATAATAAAGTTGTGTGCCCCCCACGAGTGTATTAAAATGGTATGGTCTGTCATCATACCTTATAACAAGTCTTACAAATTAAAGTGAATTCTTGTCTACTTGACTACATTTTCCTCGCACAAATCGGCAGGTCATAATAGGTAGTTTGTCTCCTGCTTGCAGCATGTCTGCTATCTGTCAGATATGGTCAACAGACATGGGAGAGGGAGGGTAGACGACTGTAGAATGCGTGTCACTTCTAATCTTTAAAATAACGACAACAGGTATGAATAATTACATATATTAATGTGGTGATTATAGTGAACCAGGGAGCAGTGATCTCCCACAATGCACACATGATGATAAGAGCCTTTATAATTATGTTCCTTATTGAAATCTTTGGATTGAGAACTATTATGAAAGCATTGTCATGAAATTAGAATGACTCTTAATCATTCTGAAGATTTGCAGCAATAAGATCTGTGGATTTGAATGTATCCCGTATATTTGGTTGATTATTAATAGTATTTGGCAAGCAAATAATTCAAATTATAAATTATAAAAAAAGGCATTGAAATTATTCAGCTTCGTATCGTAACTATGTATTATTTGGTAGTTTTGTATTTTGTTAGATTGTTTTTTGGTTGCGAACCAGACTGAGCTGATATTAATCCATTTTGGTGTAACAGTGATACATTTGGTATGCATATCCGTATTATGAACGTTATCTAATACAAACCATACATCTTGAGGGAATAAATGGATGAAATATAAATAAGAATATATGAGAATATTTGACATAGAAATGTGAAATAACAATACATAACTGAATAAATAAAAGCTGTAGGTGTTTTTTATATCAGTATTTCATTAGTCATGATGTTGATGGGCGGATGAATCAAAGGCTAAAAGTAGTTTTTATCTTTTTCGTATTACATAATAATACTTTTACTAGTTTCAGTTTTCTGATCTCGGATTCTATGTTTGGTCTGCTAGTCAAATTGACTATCACGTGAATGTGGGTGAAGCGTGACTAACTGCTTTTTGTAGATATCAGCCTAGGCGTATTCGTTTATGCAATCCCGTGTAAAATATAAGTATTATAGCTTCCTTGGTGGACAATTAAGTTATGTCGAAGTAATTCCTTCGAATTAATATGTATAGAAAACAACATCTGCTACTGGATTGTTTACTTTGTTTTGGTACATTACAAAAGAGATCAGTCAATAATAATGTTATATCCAGCAAAATTTTGATAGTAGGCTAAGGAAGTATATTTTAGTCAAGAAACATCTATAATTATAGTCATTAAACTGAAATAAGTGTAATTTCCCCTGACTAATTTGCAATCGCTATTAAAATATTTGGGATATAATTGACTTCACGTATTGATCACGAAGTACTGTGAATAGAATTTTGAAAAACTTATTTCAATATTATTTTATCACGTCAAATGAGTGACTGAGACTTATATTATCAAAATAGACATGAATTTTGTATTCAAGTCGTAAGGTAACTTATAAAAATTAGTTACCCATTAGTGAATATTTGGTTTTAGCAAGTCATACCCAAATACATATCTGTATTCAATAAAGATATATTGTGCAGAATCACATACAAATCAAACCAGAACATAATAATATTAACTTTCTATATTTATCTGGGACAAACAGATCAATTAATCAAAGAGATGCCGCCAACTCAGAGAAAACATGCTAACTTTCACAGGTATTTTGCTCTGTGAAATGTTTCCACAGAATGTATACGTTTTTAGAGTTTTCACTATTTAGCCGCTAAAGGATAAACGAATCATTGACTATTAGAGGCACACGGGCAATTAAATAAAACCTCAAATCTGTCTCATTTCCTGTGCATGTTGCTTCAGTTTAACGACAGCTGAACCATTTATATTTGAAATGTAAGCTTACAGTTAGCAAGCCATCATCTATCTTCCAGAGTCAATGATCTATTTTCTCGGGTTATAGTGCAACAAAATGTGCTTAAGGGAGGAGTTGTTTATGTTGTTTCTTCTTGATCATATTGATTATGATGTAGACTTATGTATGGGGGTGGTTGTGACCCCAAAATGACACGTCATATTAATATCAATCTAATAATGTAATACTATACTATATTAACAAGCATGGCAAGGGAGCACTCACAGTACAAGTTGCACATGATATTAATGTATTTCACAATACAAAGATTCCAATAATTAGTGCCATAGTATATTCAGGAATCAGTTCTATTCAGACTTTCATGCAAATGTTGAGCTTAAGGGATGTGGCTGTAGGAACAAAGACCAAACAAACATATTCTTGTTTACGCCGTAATATTGTAGTATTTCAACCATTTTACAACTTCAGCTGTGTAACTTGCAAAAATTCCCGCTAAAAAGTGGTTCTTTGAATTTTTAAAATACATTAAAAATCGCATTGGACTTTTCGTACTGATTATACTATAATGATTACCTGCCTATAATGTTCTGATCACACTATAGACTGGGATTATATGTGACCCCATTGCCAGGCAATTTGTTCCTATTGTTCCTTGTCTGGAAAAATTCAGGGACAGTGCTTTTAAATAACCCGCCAGAACACAATAAGGCCATTGACCTGTGAAGTGGTCATACGTTGTTCATTCGACCATAAAGATTTCTAGTCCCTCAGCAACTCATTAAAAATGCGTTGCATCAGGTCAGGGATTCTATTATAATAATTCTAATCCTTTCTTTGAGGTGAATAGATAAAAGAGAGTTCTTGAAAAACAGGTGTGATGTTGTAGATAATATATTATCATCAAAGTTGCTGGCATATAGGACATTTCGTGGAAGTGGCGCTTATTATATATTTCTTGTAAACACAATCTAATGTGGTACTCGCTACATGGAGAAGGTCGGTCTGCAAATGTCCATGCATGAAGCTATATAGTAGAGATATTATAGCTTCATGTTCAGTGTAAATCAATTAAAATACTATAGCTGGATATCAAAAATCGTGATGCATTCCTTCTTGTTATGAACGATATTAATTTTGATATTACTGTGACAAAATCCATTCCCTTCTCAATTGATTAGGCTCCAGTCTTAGGCTTTCTTTTCTAAAAATAAATCATAGGGCCTAAAGGCAATTAAATATGGGCTAAACCCATATTCGGTATGCGGAAAGTTTTCATAGTCATCTATTACCTATACCAGGGGTCCGCAAATAGCGTGGCTTCCCGAGTGGCGCGAGGCGCCGTTTAGATTTAAAATAAATAAATAAATAAATAAATAAATAAATAAATTCCCATGTTCTCCGTGTAAAGACAGGCTAAAATAGTGCAAAATATTGCACCAAATGGCGTCATTTGCACCTCAACTTAAAAAAACAACAACGATAACTTCACAGGGGGCACCCCTCTGACTCCCCCGGCCGTGCTAAAGCACCGCGAAAGCTGCTTCGCAGCCATTGAGTGGCGCTTTTCAGTCTTTATTTCATGTGGCGCTTCAACAAACCTATTTGAGGAAGCCTGACCTATACCAGTTTTCACCCCGATGTGGCAGTGACGTCAACGCGTTGAAGCAGCTGTTTCGCTCGCGCATCTATGCGGTGTCTTTAAGCGCGTGCGAGTGTACACCAGCGCTTTGATCGAACGCTAGGGAGTGTAATGAAATTCATACAGTGCTGATGTCACTGCCATATCAGTAGCCTGAATCCTTCTGGCCTCTAATGACGGCGTCTTTTATTTACCCACAATCCGTCACTTTGCCTTATTCACCAACAGCACAACCCGATGACCGTGCGTAGTTGTTGAAAAACTGAAGGATCCAGTCTACCACATCAGGGTGAAAATGGTATAGCTTATCGCAAACCAGCCAAATTTGTATATGTTTGAATAGCTATAGAATACCCGTGAATATATAGTGTCAGAAACTCTCACACATCTTGGGATAACCTTGTCATTAATGTGAGACAGAAAGCAACGCCATTTTGGGGATATATTTGAACATTGCGAGGGAAAACATTGCGGTAAAAGTAAGTTAATCATGAAAATCGTTTAATTCTAATAATATCAACCAGTAACGGACACTTAGCCAAGACTATGTGAGAAGTTTGGGGTATGTAAAGCATTTTCTTGTTATAAAAAACAAGGAAAAAGCAGTCCAAAATTAAACAACTCGATATTTTAAAAAAGTACATTTTGAGAAGGCCTACGCTGGTTCTTTTAATTCTAGTTCAAAATCTGTTCATCACCTGCAGTCCGATTTGGTATCTATGGTTTCATAAAAGTATTGGGAACTCTTTTGGATGGTATTTTGATTTAAAAAAACGATACTGTTAAAAATATCGGTATTTATGCCAGCGACATTTCTATTATGTAAAATGCATTGAAAATTGTCGGCTAAAAAGTGCATAAATTAAAAATCGCGAACAGTAATAGCAACAACAACTATCTACATTCCAAGCGGAAACGCTTTTCAAAAACATACCACCTTTTTCGGGCAATCGCTGAAACCGAAATATGAAATTCTAGGCCATCTGTAAAAAGTGCGTGAGCAGAAATGACCATGAACTTGGGTCACCGAAATAAGTGTTTATATTGGTGTCAGGCCTTTCATAGTGATACAACAATTAGCCCCCAATAATGGCTTTCATTTGAACCGTTATTTGTTAAACTGCGATTTTACTTTTTGAGAAATCAATGAATGTATCAAAACACTTTTCGAAAGTCGATTTAAAATGGCCTAACCCGTTAATTTAAAGAGATAATCAGTGATTTCTATACAACATAACTGCCTAACTGCTTCATCAATTGACCAACAAGTATACATTGCACAGTGTCGACAGCCTCAAAATAAATATTTTTTCCTGCAATGAATCACGTCCTAACACTCCGTTCGTGAGTGACGAGCGATTGGTATTTCACTAATAAGATACCTCGCCTTTCCGAACGCAAGAAAAGGAGTCCTATCTGATTGGCTAGAAACCGATCGCTAGATCGTTTAGTGATTTAGTACAAACTCAGATGTAGAAATGTATTCAATTCCATTTAAATCAGTATTCTATTAATGACGCAGATAAAGAAAGTTGTATAGTGTCTCACTATGGTGCATTGTATTATTATCGTACGATTTAGAAACGTTACGGTGAAAATGCAGTTAAATATAATGTGTTTAAAGAAAACAGCAATCGCAGCTGAGTGTATTGGATTTCCAGTTAGTGTATTGAAAACAAAACCTGCGTTTTACCTGACAACAAATCGAATTTTCTTGTAATGGCAACGCCATATGGGGTACTGAGCATGCGCAGATCGTATAAACGTGTATGAATGGAAACGCTGCTCATATTGAGTAAGTGATATGCTTAGCCTGAGTCGCTCGGCCTATCTCGAACAAAATCGCCAAAGTGGATTCGCCGTACTATCACGGCAATTTTTGACACGAAGATATAGGGATGATGACGCTGTGCATTGGTAAATTCAATCATAATACCCCATGATTATTTCATTATATTGCAAACAATTCGTTCTGTAGTTAGCATTATTGCTCAGCGTCGAATACTCATATGTGAGCCATGGTTTCGAACTTGGTAACCTTGCTCAAGTATACATATTTACATGTTATATCATAGTCTTGTCGTAATATTGATTACATTCACGTTTGCCATTTATAGGGTTTGTTAAGTAGCACATTTGTGACCGTACACGGCGAATGAGCCGTAAATTCCTCCCCCGGTAAATTTTGTTTTATTTCGTGTTTAGAAAATATACATCATAAACTGCGCATGAGGCAAACTAAAGCAAAACAATGTTAACCTAAATGCGCAAATGTTCTGCTTTAAATATGTTTGCCTTGGTGTATTTGTCTTCATTTGACTTCAAACGATATCCAGAAGCGAGGCTATGATTTGTTTAACTTTGCTCCTTCAACAAAATGGTAGCTTTTTTTGTTTCTACTTGTGTCTCTTTTTCCACATTGCTGGCAATAAATATCAAACAGTCATAATTGGCGGTCAATAATAAGGGAGAGCGTGGCGCAATGGTTAGGGTACTTGCCTTTAGTGCATGAGGTCCCGGGTTCGATTCCCGGCGGTGGCGATTTGCTGGGATATTGACTTGGAAAAAAAGTCTGAAATTAATTGGCAACTTCTGTAGATTAAATTCAGACTTCCGCTCTCCCCATGGTTCATTTAGAATTGGGTAAATGAATCATGAAAGTACTCCGTCCTTCGGAGGGGACGTTAAGCCGTCGGTCCTGTGTACAGAGAGCCATACCTGTACATGTATCTCTCAGCCAGTTTCGGAAAGAGTAGGGTGTTAACCCCTGACTGTTCCCAACCCGTCCCGGTGTTCAAATGGACCCCAATGGAAATAAGCTTCAATAGAGGCTTTGTTGGGTTATCCAGGGTTGTCAAAACCCGCACAAATCAAATCAAATCAAATCATTTCAAATTATCCCCAAGTCAACGAGGTTTAAGAAAGTTCTCTCATTGTTAATTGTTGGTTATACATTCTTATACAAAATACAATGCCTGGTAACCCACCACTTGAACAGGATTCAGCCAAAGCAAACAAAGACCAGAGCTGTTAAATATTCTATAGCCATCTAAGGTAGAAGCTTATTATCCACTTCAACAATAGGATTATTGATTGGTGTTTGACTATCAAAATGAGATAGATGTCGCGTCCGGCTTGCGTTACCGATGAAAACGACCTTTATACACATTTTACACTGTAACTCAGAATACAATTTAGGGAATTTACGGCTCATTCGTGCTGTACGGTCACATTTATGCTTTATCAAAAATGTCAAAATCAATCAGATTTTTACTTCATTTAATGGTTTGATGGTTTACTGAATCTCGGGCTAGGCTATATTTAGCTTGATGATGACGAGCGCTCTAATCGTCTTCATAATGAATGCCATTGATGAGTCGAGTTTGCAAAGGCGTTACTTTATTTGAACCTGAGAATCATCATCAATCACAGAGCGTCAACTGCACCAATAAATTACTCATTAGTCGCATTCTGATTTTACAATAGGCTTAAAAGAACCATCCTGGATGTATTCGGTATTAATAATAAACTACTTAATGAGTCCTACCAGTCGAGCATATGTGTTAAAACGATTAATAATGAGAAGCATGGCTTCTATGGTTTAGGAGATTGGAACCGGGCTATCATGGATATAGACAAAATCAATTTAGAGTATAAAAGCTACTTCTTCCTCGAACAGATTTGGATTCAATGACGTGGATGTGAATATTTAAATAGATACCTCTCCGTTTTGCTTCCACTACCATAAAAGTTTGCCTAATGGCGCTATGGGCTCCCTAGACATGAGTGGAATTTTAGGCACAACCTAAAAGTGCCCTCCCGTAAAATTCCCACCAGCAAATAAGGGCACAGAACCTTAATTCTAGTTGGGATATCAGGGGAGGGAGCTCTCTATT
This sequence comes from Amphiura filiformis, assembly GCF_039555335.1. NCBI lineage: Eukaryota > Metazoa > Echinodermata > Ophiuroidea > Amphilepidida > Amphiuridae > Amphiura > Amphiura filiformis. Next base: position 57,063,446 of record NC_092636.1, read on the forward strand.
TGTACAAGAGATTTATCCTAAGCAAAGGGAGCTTAATCGCGCCATTAGGCAAATCTTTACAGTATTTTGATGTATCTTAGTTTTGTGTATAAAGCCATTGAATCGTTGATGAGATCCAAATTAATCCCACTACGTATACTTTTAACCAATAAATTAATTAAATAAATAAATAAAATTCATTTCAAATGGTTTTTAGATATCAAACAGCCTTTGAGACTGACAAACTTGATTGCAAAGATGTGACAGTTTTTGGTATAATTTTTCCATCATACTTTTACCATCCTCTTTGTCAGTTACAGTTGACAAGTCATATTTGTATAAGGGTCTTTTTTCTTCACACTGTTAATATAAAATAGATACAGAAAATATATAAAACAACATGCAAATACACACTATACCAGGGGATGAGTAATTTCACTATTCTCTGTCTCGTCCATGTGTGATTCAAAAGTAAAACAACCATATAAGACTGAAAAGTAAACGAGTACGATTGTTATTTGATTCCATATGGTGTGAAACAAGGAAGAAATTAGTGTGAAAAGGAAACGCAGCATACTAAAATCACACTTATGGTGTGGTTATGTGGGCTATGAAAATATTGTACTGGTATGTACTCTCTCCTCATAATTACGTGTTCGCCATGCCTGCATGATTGAGGGGAAGAACTTAGCAAATTACACTGTCGTTTTCACACAAAGAATCTCAAATTTAAATTAACCGAATTCAAGATGATCTAGTGTTACGTATCTTTCAGCGTTGTATTCGTTTTATAACATGCTACATCATAACACATGACTCTTGCATGTTCAGACAGCTAGCACCAGGAAAGGCTAAATTACTTTGATTAATGTTATTACCATGCAAGATTAATTAACGTGTGTCGCCAAAAATGTTCAATGTGCTATCTTCAGTAGACAGTAACACATTGGATATACCAACGTGATAGGCAAATTTCAATGTGGAAACTAGCGTACCATACATAGCACTCATGTTTAATATCTTCAGTAGATAGCTATACAAATATGCAAAATCAATAAACCAAAAAACGTTATAAGCGCAAGTATTTCAGTTTGAATTATGAAAGAGGAAAAAATAAAGAAGGAATGAAGAAAGAATGAAAGATTGTGTTACTGTATACCGAAAGATTAAAAGAAAGAAAGAAAGAAAGAATGAATGAATGAATGAAAGAAAGAGAGAAAGAAAGAAGAAAGAAAGAAAGAAAGAAAGAAAGAAAGAGGGAGAAAAAGGAAGAAAGAAAGAAAAAAGAAAAAGAATGAAGGAAATAAATAAAGAAAGAAAGAAAGAAAGAAGGAAAGAAGGAAAGAAAGAAAGAAAGAAAGAAAGAAAAAGAAAAGAAAGAAAGAAAGAAATAAAGAAAGAAAAGAAAGAAAAAAGAAAGAAAGAAAGAAAGAAAGAAAGAAATAAAGAAAGAAAAGAAAGAAAGAAAGAAAGAAAGAAAGAAGGAAAGAAAGAAAGAAAGAAAGAAATAAAGAAAGAAAGAAGGAAGGAAAGAAGGAAAGAAAAAAGTTGCCATTGTTGTAACGAACGTAATGTAAACACCTTTAGCTTGAGCATGGTCTGGTACATTCATTTCCGACGGGGTAAAAATAACACTCACATCATACCATGTATTTTGTATTAGATGCCAAGATAGCCGACGATGCTTATCTGTTACAGATCTTAAAACAATACCCTGATCAAAGCTTTCAAGGCTTGAACGAAATGCATATCTACATCACTTAGATCTTTAAATATGTATAACAATACAATCTAGTTTAAAGGTTAATTGATTGCAACCATTATAAAAACATATATCGTTTCCTCCTTCAAATCAAATAAAAAAAACCATAATCATCTCATTTTTCCTAGAAATTGATATTCATTAAGGCAATATTTGCTGATGCACGAGGTTATTTTGCGCTGCTTAACCATTAAGGGAGTATTTCGTGATCCTAGCATCCTCTTTTTATGACATTTTTCAGTACATATCCACGAAAAAAGCCTATTCCCAAAATTTCAGTTGATTCCGATTTTGCGTTTGCGAGTTATGCATGATTATGTGTATTACACTGCTCCATAGACAATGCGTTGTAATTTCGTTCTGGTGCACCAGAACGAAATTCAAATTTCACGATATCTTTGCAAAACGAATTAATCTGCAAGAAATATTTTGTACATAAACATTATGTAGCCAGAGGTTTCCAGTGATATAAAATCTCAACTTTTTTGAGAAAAGTGGGGGATGAGGCTGTGGATCACGAAGTGCCCCTTTAACAGTGTTATTAAGACTGGGGGTCTGGATCAATTCAGCAATGTGCGGACAAAGCCAAAAATAAAGGTTCATGGAATTTGCCTAAATCTTGTGATAGGAAAGGTATTTGGGTCTAATGATTTTGTAACTTGATCAAAAATTCGAAAATCCCTTGTTGCCATGGTAACGGTACTTTGAAGATTGCCACAGGAAAAGTTCATTTTTTCAATTTTACAGTTCGAAAAAGACACATTTTTCTAGCTAGCACTAATGAAATTGCTAGAAGTATGGAACAATTTAAATTGCTGCTGATAAATACCTATGTCTTAGACGTTACAAAAATAGTATTGCCAGTTTTCTCACCCACCTAGAATATTGTGTAATATGCAATGCAAAATCCTCTTTTTGCAATTTTTTCATTAGTAAAAGTGGTATAACTTTGAAATTCAATAACTCTCAAGAAGAAGTTTGCTGATTAAAGTCAGGGGTTGGATGAGAATGACTATGAATGGGGATGATCAACCAACCAATAAAAAAATTGGGGTCTTTACCCCATAACGAAGTTTTACTTTGAAGAAAGTTCGCTATTTTCGATAAAAATGAGCTAATTACATAGCACTTTCACAGTATAAAAATCCTTTATTGGCTTGTGATTTGCAAATAACATACCCAGAATAGTTCATTGACCCATCATAACCATTGGTTATCATTTATTTAAGTAATTTTCACTTAGTAAACTGCCAGTGACCCCTGCCCCAGCCATATGGTTTAATGCATGAAAAATGTGCAAAGTTGGGCGCAAAATGGTTACCATGGGCATTAATTTCTTGGTGGTGGTTATCTGTCTTTTACAATCTCTACTCTTCCTAAACAATGGATAAATCGATTATAACTATTGAAACCAAATAAAACACATTATATTTCAGTTGGTCACTACTCTGGAGTAGGCTAGGGGTTTTCCATGTATAATAATCATTTCTACTTCTTATTTAGGCCTATATTCACTACTGGACTCATTGATTGACTTTATCTGAAATACCTCACCAATAATCTAAATATGGTTTAAACATAATGAGAATGTGATAATTTCGTGGATTTATAATATTAAAGTCCTTTTTACCAGTTGTTTTTACCTTATCTGGGGTTTATAGCAACAACAGCAACTGACATACAAAGTAACATTTTTCTTTGTTTTATACAATGTTATCTATAAATCTAGTTCTAAGACTGCATGATACTGAAAACAAATCTCAAATGTAAGAAAGATCAAACATTGTACAAAACAATAGAAAAATGTTTATAAAAACATGGGGGACTGGACAATGCACTTGAATTATTGTTTTTAAAATGCAATGTCACATTTTTTTAAAGTTAAATGTGGACATGGTGAAGCCATTGCCAACCCATCATAAAGTGATGCTCAAGTCTTTACTTTGTGTAGATTGTTGTTAGAATTATAAACGGAGTCGCTCATGTGTGGGATTTTCTAATGAGATCATGAACAGTGCCTGACAGATGTCTGTGAGAGTTTTGATGCTGACACTGCTAAGTTTGTCATCTTGTACTCTAAATAATCTATTTGTCCCCAAATTTAAGTAATAGGAGTAATGGGATGATAAAGTTCTGGTTTCTGCACCGTTTGCTTTAGGCACTCTTGATATACCATTGTATCTGCAGGATCTGCAAGTTCATCATTGATCTCTCGGAAAAAACTACTTGTGTGTTGTGGGGTCAGATACTCGTCTCAGATGTAGGCCTGCTAAACATGCTAAATACCCTCTTGTTGCTATTTTACATCCGCCAAAAAACGCATTTGCTTAGCAACAGCAGAAGGGCAGCCCGGATTCCCAGTGACCTCTCCATGCTCATACCCATCAATAATAAATTCTTTCTGCTTCTTGGAAATTGGGTTTGTTTGTTTCTTGCTGACTATAGGTTAAATACCACTAATTATGTATTACACGGGGTTCAATGGCAAAATGGCTAATTTCGGGTGGACGTTTCTCATATTCAGAACTCTCACAGTTAAATGCCACTAATATCAGGTGAAACTATATGATTTAGATGCCAAATGATCAAAAACTCAACATAGGTTGACCTGAGACTTTTCTTGTTTTAAGGCACTGAACCGTAAACACCTCAAAATGGCAGTGCGCGCTCGAAGCTGAAAGTTACAATATGGTAGGGCGAATATTTACTAAAACCGTAGCCGTGCGTATGAATTTTGGTACTATTACAACAAAAATGTCATATAATGAGAGAAAATATACCATTTTGAAGCATTAAACCCGAAAAAGTACTTTTTGGCTATATTACTTGGTCAATTTCAGCGATTTTAAAGCAGTCTTTTCAGATGCCATGCAAACAAATAGTTACTCGTCGTATTTCCATGTATCGCCCAGGCCTATTAGTGGTATATAACCTTTAGGGCCAATTCATGACCTAATCATATCTCTGATTCAGAAAGAATGCATTGCTGTCCATTTGTATTTCCTCTTATCTTGGCTAGAAGGCTTTTTAATTTTGATGTTTGTAATTTTGTCATATTTTCCTGACTGAATGTGAGCGCAGCGTCAATGCTTCAATACTTTATGTATGTCGATGTACATGTTTCCTTGGGTAACTAAATAGCGTTTGCAATACCTATTGAATCCACCGTAGCTAGTAGATTCATCTACTGAAGATAAAGCTTCACATACTTCCTATTGCTGATTGGTGTTCTCGTAGAATTGGTGAACACTGTTGATTGTACTGGGTTAGCACTAGTAGCTGCCTGATGTTAAAAGCAGCACATAGTTCATGATGTTGATGATTTTCAAATGTTTCTTGGTTAACATTTTCTGATGTTGAATTCCCTGAAGATCCATCTGCTGGAGATGAAACTTTACATGCTTCCTGATGTTGGGGCTAAGCTTAAAACTTCCAAACGGCGTGCCAAAAAGAATTGCTTGCCCTTCCGGCCTGCCAACAAATCTTTGCACCCCCCCCGCACATGACATATGTTTGAGTTCCCAATTTGCAAACCTTATAATAATGGTCTAGATGTAGGCCTACATGTATAATGCAAGCGTACGTAGTGAGCAAAGAATTTGGCATATTTGAAGATTTCTGCACTGTTTTTCTAAGCCCTTATCAGAGCGTGTCTGTAGTATAGTCTGCCCCGTAAATGTGCTCCAATGTCCATTGCCACCACCTAGCTTGCAGTGGCAACCAAAAACCTGGGCAAATCATTATTGCACAGCCCCTGATTGGTGTTCTCGTAGAGTTGGTGAACTCTGTTGTTTGTACCGGGTATCTAGCTGTCTGATGCTAAAAGCAGTGGCAAACTTACAAAAACCTGGGCAAATCAGATATGTCGTTTACCGGTATATTGACACTACCCTATGAGCTCCTCTGCGACGGCTAGGAACCATGGTATAGGTTCATTTGACCTGCCAAAATCGCTCCCCCCCTTTTTTCTCTTTCCTCCCCCCATATTTACCCTTTCTACAGGGCTTATCATTATTGCACAGCCCCTGATTGGTGTTCTCGTAAAGTTGGTGAACTCTGTTGTTTGTACTGGGTAGCCAAGCGCTTCCCTCTATCTGTATTTGAATAGCGCTGCGATCTGTCTAATCTGCTTAACATGCTTAAAAGGCCTGTATGTATAATATAGCTTGTTTGTACCATTTAAAACTGAGACTCAAATTTAAGAAGTCACTTAATCTTTTCATCAATAGAAATATATTCAATAATTATTTCATTATGGTTATTTAAACACAATCCTTTTAAGCGAAACTTGTCTTTTTTGCCATAAATTCCCTTAAAAATACACATTTTTTCAAAAACTTGGTACTTTTAAAAGCCAGAACTTCTTTAGAAGTTGAGACCCCAATTTTTGAAACTATATATCTGTCAGCAAGGGTTCACTCTAGCTATGCCACTATACAATTACAAAATATCAACTTCTTCTTTACAGTTACACCCCTTCAATGTTGGGGTAAAATGACATTTACAATTTTGCCCAAAATGTGTTTTTTCTACTTAAAATTAAAGGATCTTTTAAAAGAGTGACAAGCTCTTTCTTCATTTGCAAGGACTACCAAAGCATGCCCTCTCTGAAGAAAAAAAAATTAAAAATTATATCACATCTTATATATTTGTGGCATTCGACCAAACTTTGCCCTTTTTCAAAAATGAAAATTGTAAATTTTGGTCATTTTCGACTAATATTTGTTTTGTCCGTTACCATGCCAACAGGCCAAATGCCACTTTTTAAATGTCATTTTTAAAATGTCCCCCCTAAACCCATTCCATGCTAAAAGAATTAAGGATTTCTATTTTTTTGAGTTTGTCCACATATTTAAAATTTTGCTTGACGGTAACAGACCCCTAGTCTTAAGGTATCACAATTTATATCATACCCACAACCAATTCTTATGCATTGCTCAACGAATATAGTATGTAATTCGTAGTCCTATATACCATATATGCCAACCTTAAACATATAGCACAGGATTATTGTTTTTTATCACATCATCCTGCTTGCTAGCTACTATATATGGCGATATGCATTGCCAGTAATACTAATGTAAATTTTAGTATTATTTTTATATATAGCTTTACCCTATAAATTGTATCCCTTATGGAGGTGAAATGGAATTATTAATCACGTCATACGATAGTAGGCAATGCAAATTGACGGTTTAATATAGCCAATGCAAATGAAGTTAGAATCAGGTCACCAGTTTCGTATTTTTCTTTAAAATAAATAATTTTGATGCACTCATATAAAGCTCCCAATTCCATACATTCTGCGCTTAAACCTATAATACATTCAAGCGACGACATTTTCAGTATTCAGTACATTTAACCATTAGCAATATAATATATTAAGTTAACCCGCCATGTCAGTTGTCAGTAATTATACAGTGCGAATTCAAGTTAATTTTACATGACAAAATATGAAGAAGCGTGTCATATATTCAGATGTCAGCTACAGGAAGCAAGCATGGAGTGTTAAGTGGCAAACAAGGAGAAAGACGATATTCTAGTACAGGGTGATGCAAAAGTGAACAACTTAAAAAAAAATATGATGATTAATTAAGCACTGCTGTACTCACGTATTTCTTCAGATATTATTTCTAAAACAAAAATAACTAGAAATACTCTCAAAGTCATGGTTAAGGTCTTTGATTCTGATATGCAAGAGGTCCCCGGTTTGATCCCGGTGGTGACAAAATTCCTATTAAATAACTCGCTCTCTCCATCACTGCATTTGAATTATAGAGCAGATGCAGGTACTAGGTGATGACAAAGATCTCATAGCCAGTACCGACCAGGATAACGCCGGACTGTTCGTACACCCTAACGTGGAGCTACCGACCATCATGGGAGAACAGTCACAAAAAAACCAAAACAAAACAAGTAAACAACAACAACAAACCATAGTCATCTTTTAGTAGAAATAAAGGCCAGAATACGAAATGACACTACTATTGGGACCGATTTTTTCTACTCTCCATACTCTGTCTAATCGGTCGCAGAATGAAAACGCATCACATACATCACATGTATACCTCAGCACCACATTTAGCATTTTATTTACGCGTTTGATGCACAGGATGACTGAATTGATAACTGGGCTATATAACATGCGTGGTCCACCTGCAATGGTTATGCATTATTTTACTCGTTCCACTCACCCATATTTAATAGCTTTATAAGAGCGCTTCAAATTGAAGCAATCTTAAAGTTAAAGGACACATTCAATTCAAATCAGTCCCTGTTCAATTCAATCCAATTTACAGTAAGTCAATTACTCGATCACTGGCACTGACCGGCCATCGCTTTTGCATTGTGTTCTGTATTTAGCATCATTCTCAAATTGAAATAGCATGCGGAAAGTGAAATGTTATGATAAAAAAAAGCTTGCAAAATTAATTGAACATGATTATTATGTTTTAATTTTGAAATTTTAATTTTGAAGACCAAAAACACCTTTTACCAAATCAAACGAGAACATAATAATATTAACTTTCTGTACTTATCTGCGACAAGCAGATCAATTAATCAAAGAGATGCCGACTACTCAGAGAAAACATGTTAACTTTCACCGGCATTTTGCTCTGTGAAATGTTTCCACAGAACGTATACGTTTTTAGAGTTTTCACTATTTAGCCGCTAAAGGATAAACGAATCATTGACTATAATTAGAGGCACACGGGCAATTAAATACAACCTCCAATCTGTCTCATTTCCTGTGCATGTTGCTTCAGTTTAACGACAGCTGAACCATTTATATTTGAAATGTAAGCTTACAGTTAGCAAGCCATCATCTATCTTCCAGAGTCAGTGATCTATTTTCTCGGGTTATAGTGTAACAAATATGTGCTTAAGGGAGGAGTTGTTTATGTTGTTTCTTCTTGATCATATTGATTATGATGTAGACTTATGTATGGGGGTTGTTGTGACCCCAAAATGACACGTCATATTAATATCAATCTAATAATGTTATACTATACTATATTAACAAGCATTGCAAGGGAGCACTCACAGTACAAGTTGCACATAGATGATATCAGTGTATTTCATAATACAAATATTCCAATTATCAGTGTCATCATGGGCATAGTATATTCAGTTCTATTCAGGCCTTGATGCAAAAGTTGAGCTTAATTTAAAGAGCCAATCAGTGATTTCGATACAACATAACTGCTTCATCAATTGACCAACAAGTATACATTGGTACATTCAATCAGTATAGCCCATCATTATTTCATTATATCGCAAACAATTTGTTCTGTAGTTAGCGTTGATGGTTTTACTATTGCCCAGCGTTGGGTGCTCACGCTCGTTTGTAGTCCTATTTTCGAACTTGTGCAACCTTGATTGCTCAAAAATACGTACATATCTGCATGTTATATCAGAGTCTTGTCTTAATATTGATTAATACATTCACGTTTGCCATTTCTATAGTTTATTTAAGCAGCACATTATGCTTTTTCAAAAATGTCAAAATCAATCAGATTTTTACTTCATTTTATAGTTTGATGGTTTAGTGAATCGCGGATAACCAGGCAAGGCTATATTTAGCCTGATGATGACGAGCGCCCTAATCGTCTTCATAATGAATGCCATTGATGAGTCGAGTTTGCAAAGGCGTTACTTTATTTGAACCTGAGAATCCTCATCAATCACAGAGCGTCAACTGCGCCAATAAATTACTCATTAGTCGCATTCTGATTTTACAATAGGCTTAAAAGAACCATCCTGGATGTATTCGGTATTAATAATAAACTACTTAATGAGTCCTACCAGTCGAGCCCATGTGTTAAAACGATTAATAATGAGAAGCATGGCTTCTATGGTTTAGGAGAGTGGAACCGGGCTATCATGGATATAGACAAAATCAATTTAGAGTATAAAAGCTACTTCTTCCTCGAACAGATTTGGATGCAATGACGTGGATGTGAATATTTAAACAGATACCACTCTGTTTTGCTTCCACTACCGTAAAAGTTCGGCTAATGGTGCTATGGGCTCCCTCGACATAAGTGGAATTTTAGGCACAACTTAAGAAAAAGTCCCCTCCTGTAAAATTCCCACCAGCAAATAAGGGCACAGAAACTTAATTCTAGTTGGGATTTCAGATGAGGGAGCTCTCTATTTGCACATGAAATTTACCCTAAGCAAAGGGAGCCCAAGTGCGCCATTAGGCGAATCTATACAGTATTTTGATGTATCTTAGTTTTGTTTACAAAGGCTTTGATGCGTTGATGAGATTCAAGTCAATCCCACTACGTATACTTTTAACCAATACATAATTATTGAATAAATATTAAAATTCATTACAAATGGTTTTTGGACAGCAAACAGCCTGTGAGTCTGACAAACTTGATTGCAAAGATGTGACAGCTTTTGGTATAAGTTTTTCTATCAAGTCACATTTTTATAAGAGTTTTTTTTCTTCATACTGTCAATATAAAATAGATACAGAAAATATATAAAACAACAGGCAAATACACACTATATCAGGGGATGAGTAACTTCACTATTCTCTGTCTCGTCCATGTGTGATTCAAAAGTAAAACAACCATATATAAGACTGAAAAGTAAACGAGTACGATTGTTATTTGATGCCATATGGTGTGAAACAAGGAAGAAATTAGCGTGAAAAGGAAACGCAGCATACTAAAATCACACTTGTGGTGTGGTTATGTGGGCTATGAAAATATTGTACTGGTATGTACTCTCTCCCTCATAATTACGTGTTCGTCATGCCTGCATGATTGAGGGGAAGAACTTAGCAAATAACACTGTCGTTTTCACACAAAGAATCTCAAATTTAAATTAACCGAATTCAAGATGATCTAGTGTTACGTATCTTTCAGCTTTGTATTCGTTTTATAACATGCTACATCATAACACATGACTCTGGTATGTTCAGAAAGCTAGCACCAGGAAAGGTTAAATTACTTTGATTAATGTAATTACCATGCAAGATAAATTAACGAGTGTCGCCAAAAATGTTAAATGTGCTATCTTCAGTAGACAGTAACACATTGGATATACCAACTTGATAGGCCAATTTCAATGTGGAAACTAGCGTACATAGCACTCATGTTATCTTCAGTAGATATATAAGTTTAGCATATACAAAATCAATAAATCAAAAAGCGTTATAAGCGCAAGTATTTCAGTCTGAATTTTGAAGAAGGAATAAATAAAGAAGGAAGGAAGACAGAATAAAAGAATGCGTTATTGTCTACCGAAAGATTAAAGAAAGAAAGAGAGAAGAAGGAAAGAAAGAAAGAAAGAAAGAAAGAAGGAAAGAAAGAAAGAAAGTAGGTAAGAAAGAAAGAAAGAAAGAAAGAAAGATAGAAAGAAAGAAAGAAAGAAAGAAAGAAAGAAAGAAAGAAAGAAAGAAAGAAAGAAAGAAAGAAAGAAAGAAAGAAAGAAGGAAAGAAAAAAGTTGACATTGTTGTAACGAACGTAATGTAAACACCTTTAGCTTGAGCATAGTCTGGTACATTCATTGCCGTCGGGGTAAAAATAACACTCACATCATATGATGTATTTTGTATTAGATGTCAAGATAGCCGACGATGCTTATCTGTTACAGATCTTAAAACAATACCCTGATCAAAGCTTTCAAGGCTTGAACGTAATGCATATCTACATCACTTAGATCTTTAAATATGTATAACAATAAAATCTAGTTTAAAGGTTAATTGATTGCAACCATTATAAAAACATATATCGTTTCCTCCTTCAAATCAAATCAAAACCATAATCATCACGTTTTTCCTAGAAATTGATATTCATTAATGAAATATTTGCTGATGCACGATTTTATTTTGCGCTGCTTAACCATTAACAGTGTTGTTAAGGTATCACAATTGATGTCACACCTCAACCAATTCTTATGCATTGCCCAACGAATATAAACTCAACCCAGAAAGTATCGAAACGATTATAGATGGTAAAATATATCAGGAACTGAAATATATAGCAAAAACGTATTTAATGTATATAAAGTACAGCTTTCTCTTGCGCATTTTGATACCTCTTTTGTTGCTCTACGATATCATTTGGTTGAGTTATGGGCGCTTGAGTGGATTCAGGTCGGATTTTGAAAGTTGCACTTAGCTCCTATCCAAGCCAAGGAAAGATAAGACATCTTGTTCAGAGCATGCGACGACATCCAGGCAGTGATAGCCAATGATGGTGGGCACACCAAGTATTGAGATGTCAGCAGAAAGAGTTCATGAGATAAGTCAGAGATAAGTAAAGGGTAGCAAGTATTGAAGTTGGAAGTCGAAGGAGTAAAATAAATTAAAGTTCATGGTTAAGTAAACAGAGCACATCGGTGTCCTTTGTCTTGATTTGGGGTGTGTGCGTGTGTGTGTGTGTACACAACGAACGCATTTGGCTTGAATAGTAGCTAAGTGCAACTTTCAAAATCCGACTTGAAGCCACTCAAGCACCCATAACTCGACTAAATGATATCGTAGAGCAACAAAAGAGGTATCAAAATGCGCAGGAGAAAGCTGCGCTTTATATACATTAAATAAGTGTTTGCTATATATTTCAGTTCCCGATATATCTGACCATCTATAATCGTTTCGATACTTTCTGGGTTGAGTTTAGTATGTAATTCGTACGCGTAGTCCTATAGACCATATATGCCAACCTTAAACATATAGCACATGATTATTGTTTTTTATCACATCATCCTGCTTGCTAGCTACTATATATGGCGATATGCATTGCCAGTAACACTAATGTATATTTTAGTATTATTTTTATATATATAGCTTTACCCTATAAATTGTATCCCTTATGGAGGTGAAATGGAATTATTAATCATGTCATACGATAGTAGGCAATGCAAATTGACGGTTTAATATAGCCAATGCAAATGAAGTTAGAATCAGGTCACCAGTTTCGTATTTTTCTTTAAAATAAATAATTTTGATGCACTCATATAAAGCTCCCAATTCCATACATTCTGCGCTTAAACCTATAATACATTCAAGCGACGACATTTTCAATATTCAGTACATTTAACCATTAGCAATATAATATATTAAGTTAACCCGCCATGTCAGTTGTCAGTAATTATACAGTGCGAATTCAAGTTAATTTTACATGACATAATATGAAGAAGCGTGTCATATATTCAGATGTCAGCTACAGGAAGCAAGCATGGAGTGTTAAGTGGCAAACAAGGAGAAAGACGATATGCTAGTACAGGGTGATGCAAAAGTGAACAACTTTCTTAAATATGATGATTAATTAAGCACTGCTCTACTCACTTATTTCTTCAGATATTATTTCTAAAACAAAAATAACTAGAAATACGCTCCAAGTCATGGATGTTTTAAAGCAGATATATCTGTTTACCATGTTTACTGGAAAATTATGGAAAACAAAAAGTTATTCTTATCTAAACAAGACATTTTTGAGTGACAAAACCAAGTGAAAATTAACTCACTACAATATTTCGTCCTTCACGTCGGAGGACTTCATCAGGTATGACTGATATGGTCATCTGATCCACTTTCCCGGGAGATGGGTTTCCGGTTGGGCTTAGACTCTTTCACAGTCTTCAAAAGCGGATCATATACGTGGCTAAGGAAATATGTGCCCTCCTCTCTGTTTAAGGTCTTGCTCCCCCTTCTTCTAATCTCCATGGCTTCTCGAACTTCTCTAGACTTCTTGTTGTGCTCCCGCCCAAGGATCTTTGAATCATCCCAATTGATAACGTGGTTGGCCCGGGCAACATGATCAGAAATTGCTGATTTGGTCTGTTCTTTTTCTGATACCTTGCGTTCAGATCGAGTGTACTTTTTGTTAGTGGCCTTATTGACTTCAGCTTTGTGTTCTGACATCCTGGTTCCAAACATGCGAGATGTTTCACCGACATAGGACTGATCGCAGTTTTGGCATCCAATTTCATAGATACAATTGCCTGTTTTTTCTTTCTCGCGTTTTTCCTTCGGGTGTACTAAGATACGCTTGTGTGCTTGGTGAGGTTTCATGGCCGTATCTACCTTATGTTTCTTGAAAATTCTTTGAATGCGCTCCGACACGCCATTAACATATGGGATAACCACCATGCCTTTGCTTTTCTCATCCGTGGTCTTAGTTTTCTTAGAGATTGGTTTTTCAGCGTTTTGGATTTTGTTTTGCATTTGATCTTTTACTTTGTCCATCGTCCATTTTCGGGTAGCCACAGTTTTTAAGGGCTGTGCGAATATGCTCTTCTTCTTTGATCTTATCACTTGTTTCTGTGACGACAGAGTTCATACGATCAAAAGGGTTCTGATAACTCCCATTTTTGATGGAGAGGATGCTCGGAATTGAAATCAAGATACTGATCAGTATGGGTGGGTTTTCTGTACACATGGAGTTTTATGGAGCCGTCTGGTTTTCTGATAATAAGTGTGTCCAAGAAAGGAATTTTTTCATCTTTCTCTTTTTCGAAAGTAAATTTAATACTGTCTGTTGGGTCTATTGTATTGAGATGGTCCGTAAGATTTTGCACTTGACCGTTGTTGATTATTTCAAGAACATCGTCGACATATCGGCGCCAGAGCCGCGGCTTACAATCTATAGCCGCGGTCGCAATTGCCTGTTGTTCAGGGGGAGCAAGACCTTAAACAGAGAGGAGGGCACATATTTCCTTAGCCACGTATATGATCCGCTTTTGAAGACTGTGAAAGAGTCTAAGCCCAACCGGAAACCCATCTCCCGGGAAAGTGGATCAGATGACCATATCAGTCATACCTGATGAAGTCCTCCGACGTGAAGGACGAAATATTGTAGTGAGTTAATTTTCACTTGGTTTTGTCACTCAAAAATGTCTTGTTTATTTAATCTACAAACCTGATGAACTTATTCAATGAAGTTATTCTTATCTAACTGATCAAATTCGCTATTTTTTGTAGGAAATATATCAATATTGGAAAGAGAGCGGCCCAGTGGTGGTTAAGGTCTTTGACTCTAATGAAAAGGGGTCCTCGGTTCGATCCCGGTGGAGGCAATAACTCGCTCTCTCCATTACTGCATTTGAATTATAGAGCAGATGCAGGTGATGACAAAGATCTCATAGCCAGTACCGATCAGGATAACACCGGACTGATCGTACACCCTACCGTGGAGCCACCGACCATCATGGGAAAACAGTCACAAAAAACCCAAAACAAAACAAGTAAACAACAACAACAAACCATAGTCATCTTTTAGTAGAAATAAAGGCCAGAATACGAAATGACACTACTCTTGGGCCCGATTTTTTCTACTCTCCATACTCTGTCTATTATAGTCGGTCGCAGAATGAGAATGCATCACATACATCACATTAATGTATACCTCAGCACCACATTTAGCATTTTATTTACGCCTTTGATGCACAGGATGACTGAATTGATAACTGGGCTATATAACATGCGTGGTCCACCTGCAATGGTTATGCATTATTTTACTCGTTCCACTTACCCATATTTAATAGCTTTATAAGAACGCTTCAAATTGAAGCAATCTTGAAGTTAAAGGACATATTCAATTCAAATCAGTCCCTGTTCAATTCAATCCAATTTACAGTAAGTCAATTACTCGATCACTGGCACTGACCGGTCATCGCTTTTGCATTGTGTTTTGTGTTTAGCATCATTCTCAAATTGAAATAACATGTGAAAAGTGAAGAGTTATGATAAAAAAGCTTGCAAAATTAATTGAACATGATTATTATGTTCCTGAAATTGATTGAAAATATTTAAGGCCAAAAACACCTTTTACCAATGCTAATTTAAGAATGCACAAACAAAACACACTGTTTGCTTAAGTTAACATAATTTAAATCTTTGATGAAAAGTATAGTATGACTGGACAATGTTCTTGCATATTTAAACATTAGTCCACACAATCAATGCATTGATTTACAGTGTTTGTTTCTCCAACAGTATATTTCTTTTTGTTGATTATAAAGTTCTGTTGCACTCAAATTATATCTGATGTAAACATCTCAAAAAAAAATAACTAACCCCCCTTAAATAATGGCCATTATTCAAAAACGGACGATTGAATTACAAAACTGTAAAATAATTTATTTCTGCACATTTTGACACCCCAATTGACTAAATATTGACGTCACAGCGTACATTTAATTCAATGTAACCCAAGATTTGAAAGTTGCAGTAAATTCTATTGATTTGTATTCAGTATAATGGAAGAAAATCTGTGTAGTGATATCTAAGTGTTTTTGTGTTGTTGTAAGTACAACTTTCAAATCTGGACCTCACTACATTAAATTGACCAGTGTTTCATTGTTTTTTAGGCTATCGTATCAAATGAGGTGTCAAAGTGCGCAGAAATAAATTCTGCTTCCAACGCATTTTACAGCTTTGTAATACAATAGCCCGTTTGTGAATAACGGTCATTATTTAAGGGGCGTTAGTTACTTTTTTGAGATGTTTATATCCGGATTCAAATATTGCATACAAAATCCTTGCACAGATGATAATTTCCAAAACGGTGCTGCTTTCACCAATTACTAAATTTGTTAAAAAAATATACAAAAATTACTTCAATGTGATTTAAATATCTTTAAACAAACCATTACTGAATAAAACATCACACATGAATCCTTATTGTAATCTATCACCGAAGCTTGCACAACACATTACTCCTGTTTCAGTAATAAGACCACCACACAGCTGGATTTTGAGTTTACCGCAGCGATATGCTTTCAGTTTTCCATTAATTCATACTATAGTATTGCGGAGATTGTTACCGTGGTACTCTATGTGATAAATCTTAATTAATGCATATTTTAGGGCAAGTGTAAGGATTTGTGGTGATGGATTAGAAAAAAAGCTACAATCAGGTATCATATAAATAAGGCTGAAATGATAATTTTATAAGACCGATTTGAATCTAATTATTGTCACTACTACGCTACTTATCACACGACCATGGTCAGAGAAACCAATAGGCTTTTAGAACACCACAACTACTCTACGTTTTTGCCTTTTTAACATTTTATTAACTATTACCTTGTCACATTACATAATAGATCCTACTTTCTTTTAAATCAAATAATTTAACAAAGTTAAATTTATAAAAATGCGTCGTTTTCGTAGCAAACCGTCAATTCTCTGCTACAAGAACTGAAACTCGAGGTTTGTTTTTTTGCAACGTACATACGATATTGTAAATGCCCTGCCGAGTATCATGATATGGCCCATATCACCAACAACAGCCTCAGAATATTTAGCTTTGATTACACATCAGTAAAACGTCCAAATTTAACAAAGGTGAAAGATGATGCTTGACAAATCTGACATTTTCAGGTAAGTCCACCGATAGGTTATGTAAACTGAAAAAGCTTTTGTTGAGAGAAGAAATATACACCACGCGATGTAGGTCTAACCTATTTACAATGTATAAGGCAAAGTGTGTTTCCCTTTGGATGAATTTGAAGAACAGAAATTCAAAGATCAGAAATGTTGACATGAATATTGTGTGGGTTTTTTCTCGTTTATTTTAACTACAGTATAACAACAACAATTGGATATGAAATATATGTTATGCACATGTAAAGAGATTTGATTTCATCATTAAGCATACAAAGCTAAATTTGGGTATCTCGTGTTTTCCCTTTTGTGCTTTCCTTTTCTGTCTGTAAAACGTTAACATTATTTGATAGCGTGATTATATGACTGTAATATGACTGAATTGAACGTCATTTTACAACGGGATAAATGTTAATTTAATGTGTGAAAGTGAATTATGCATAATTCACCTTCAGAAAACTACCTGCAGCTCTAGTAATGCGGATAAAAGTGTCCACCAATGTTGGCTTATGTTTCATTGTCGGCAGCTGATTCATATTAATACTTTAATGCCGTTTAACAGTACATCGATTAATGTAATATAATATTGCAATAACAAGATTACTTTTGAAATCGTAAAAAACTATTCCATTGATTCAGAAATTAAATCCGGGTAAAAACAGACTGTTAAAATAAACACGGATAGATGATAGTCACAGATGCCAGGTTTATGTGGCTATTGGCATGTATTGATGGTTTATTAGGCCAAATAAAAAATAAACATGTTTCACGTCCCCTCCCGCTTCCTTTTTTGAGGTTTCCTGAAATATATTTTTATTTTTGAAATTCACTTATAACTTTTCAAAAAATATGTCTAGGAAGTTGGGATGCTTTCTGTAGCCTTGTTAAGATACAAGAAACATTTTAGGAAGATTTTGTGATCATTAGAGGGGGTGTTACTCTCAGAACAACAAATAAAAAAGGGCCTCCTCCTTTTTCCAGGCATTATTGTATGTGCGCTAAAATAGCTCTAATTATGGGTATTTACATCAATTTTGCGATAAAAAATAGAAAATAAAAAGCCCCCTCTTCCTCCTTTTTTTTGAAAACCCGGACGTGAAACATGTTATATTTTTTACTTGGCCTTATACGCTGTTAAGTTGTGGATGACAACAGGAACATAAACATCTACCAGGGCACAGTTCTTTACCCTTAATATAGTTAGTTGTACAATATTTATACAATGAACTTCGAATATATTGAAAACAAAAGCTCACAATCTTAACTTTAGGTTCAGCTTGTGGTGTATGATTATTGAATGGCGTATTGAACTATGCCATTGATTTTGCTCAATTCAGAATAACCAGTTTATCTAAAAAACATGGCAAATGTTGTAAATATCAATCAATTCTTCCTGGGCATACACGACAACACCAGGACTACAACATTAGAAGATGAAGGCGTCATGATTATCTTTTCATTAGAGTGTTTTTAGCAAAATAAATTAGATGCACTCTTAAATTAATCGGTTTTCAGGGTCCGTATAATGTAAATGGCGCAAGTTGAAACTGTGAAGTTAAATTTATCTCATTGTGAGAGAAGGTTTGCCAATGATGGTACTTATCAATACCTTAACACACACCTCTAATAATTCAAGCGATTACATCTAGCTTCAAGGGCAGAAAAGAGGCCCGTCTAAACCTGAAAAGTTCAACATTTTAAAGTTGCATTAGCTTGACTGTCGTCAGAGTGCACTATACATTTTAGGGTTATGCGTAAACGTATATGAAAGGCAAAATGATGAATGATATTGTAGTTAAATTCTTATTAATGATTTCCATTATATATAATTGAAGAGGCTCCCTAAGCGTTCGTCATATCGATATGTAAGAAGAAAAATTGCATCAAGAATAATCAGCACTATAAAGTGCAATAATGATAATAAAAAAGTAATATCTTATACTGAATGTGAACGAATAATTGATGTGCATCATTAAGATGTGACAGAAGTAAATCTAGATTAGCATTTTCTCAAATCCAAAAATCATTCCTTAATCCACTCAAATGAACAGGTGGGATGTGTTATCATCAGTAGATAGCGAGCTGTAGCAAAACATGAGGGCATGTTGGAACAGATGCATCGCACAATACCCTTTTCTAGAATTCATTTGAATGGCGGTGTATGGAGTTTGTGATACATCTGATATTATGAACACAATGTTTTGTATCTTATCTAAATGGAAACATCTTCAAATATGTTTGCTCTATTTGAATCTCAACCAATGCTTCTATTATACATACAAGACAGTGAAGACGCAAAGTTTCTTTTACACCCTGTGTTTTTTCTTCCTTCACTGTATCAACTCTCCCGGCGTTATATTTCATTTAAAAACATTAAATGTCGATAGGAATGGTAGCCATACAATAGCATCATTACGTTCAGATGATTCCGCCATTGGCAACGCATTTCTCTCTCTGGGTTTTGTCCGCTAGTTTGGTCAAATTTCAGTAGCATTCAATACAGTCCTGCCTGTCTTTATTGCATGTCTCAGTAGCATTCATGTTATTCTGGATTTAATTCTTGACCATATATAAAATAACACTGGTTGAAACTGAGAAGTTGATAATATTTAATATTTAATAATAATACTTATCATTACCTTAAAGCCCGCCTCTAATAATAAGCCTAGCAATCACATCAAGCTTCAAAGGCAGAAAAGAGGCCCGTCTGAGCCTGAAATGTTCTTCATTTAAAGTTACATTTCACCCTTTTGCAATCCTTAGAATAGCGACAAGGAGTGCATAACCTTTAGGGGATAAACACCTACGCTATAGAGCTATAAATAACATGAATGACATCATCTTTTCATAATTTAATTCTTATTTAATGATTTCCTTTATATAAAATTGAAGAGACTCCCTCAGGCTCGTCATATTGATATATTTGAGAAGAAAGAAAAATTGCATTATGAATAATCAGCACTATAAAGTGCATCACTGATGTTAAAAAGTATGTATTGTGCTGAAGGCGAAATAAATAATTGATGTGCATCATTAAGAGTGACAGAAATAAATCTAGATTAGCATTTTCTCAAATCCAAAAATCATTCCTTAATCCTCTCAAATGAACAGGTGGGATTGTATTATGTGTTATCATCAGTAGATAGCGAGCTGTAGCAAAACATGAGGACATGTTGGAACAGATGCATCGCACAATACCCTTTTCTAGAATTCATTTGAATGGCGGTGTATGGAGTTTGTGATACATCTGATATTATGAACACAATGTTTTGCATCTTAGCTAAATGCAAACATCTTCAAATATGTTTGCTCTATTTGAATCTCAACCAATGCTTCTATTGTACATACAAGACAGTGAAGACGCAAAGTTTCTTTTACACCCCGTGTTTTTTCTTCCTTCACTGTATCAACTCTCCCGGCGTTATATTTCATTTAAAAACATTAAATGTCGATAGGAATGGTAGCCATACAATAGCATCATTACGTTCAAATGATTCCGCCATTGGCAACGCATTTCTCTCTCTGGGTTTTGTCCGCTAGTTTGGTCAAATTTCAGTAGCATTCAATACAGTCCTGCCTGTCTATATTGCATGTCTCAGTAGCATTCATTTTATTCTGGAATTTAATTAGCGTGCCGACCCTATTACGGGTTTGATGGAATTTGTACTTTATAGACGGAGTTGAGATAGATGGAGTGGTATACAAGTGTTAAATTGGTGTGGCATTCACTTATACGGATCACAAGCAAAGTTTAAAGCACTATATCCTGTAACTTTTTGAGTTAAAAGAGTGTCGTAACCCTATCAGAGGCCGGGGTTGATACAAGTATGGTTTGCTCTCCAAACATAGTAGCGAAAAACTGAATTGACTTTAACCTAAGTATACCTTTTTGTACTTCGATTTACTGTGATTGCTTTATGAAATTTAGATTACAGCTTTTAACTATCTACTGCTGATAAGGCAATTGATGAAGTAACTATCTAGTGTTATATTGGTTTGATTAAATGACTACTAGTATATGTGCTGCTGATAATCTTGATATTAACAAAATGTTCACATTGATAGCTAATATAATGCATTGAATATGTTGTACAATTACACAATTATGAGAGATGACAGCTGATGCATTTTTTACTCCGTCTAATGTTGGTACGAATTTGGTCCGATCGAAATACGGAATTTCTTTTACTTAGTTTTTTCATGTGGTTATACTTGTACAGATAACTCAATGTTTACTAACTACTCGGCATCACTTAGGTTCAGTGAATTCGCTAAGTATAACCCATGGCTAAACCCATGTATATCTTGAAAAACAAACCTCTAAACCGATTCCATTGTTTCGTTAAATTTGCACATACCTCAATTACTCAATATTAGTTAATAAACGTCAAGACCGAATACAAGATATTGCTACAGCAGGTACATTGTCTTGAAAAGAATATCATTAACATTGTAAAAAAAAATGATTGAATCAGTTTTGGCAACATGTTCCTTATTCACAGGATGACTGGCTGTTTCATGTTACAGTTTGCCGCATAGGTTAAACACATTACTGCAATGCAATACCAGCTCTGTTTTGGAAACACTTTCATACAGGGTGCTTCGAAATGTGACTGATATTTGAACATTCTACACAGTTCAGTATACTTTAAGGGTAGACGAGGTATTGTTGGTCGAAGCAACCTAAAAATCGATTTTCATTATCTAGATCAATATATTATTATAAATTTAAAAAAAAATGTAGATATTTATATAGCGCTTTATGCCGTAAACAGCCTCAAAGCGCTTTACATTTATTCCGCCGTCATTAGAATATGTCAGAACCACGTTTGCAGCCTACAATTGGCGCAGGGTTCATCAGTACAACGACGGTGACTACCCCTGACAGCTTCCCATTGCACCTGGGTGGGGTGAGGCAAGCGAGGCAAAGCGCCTTGCCCAAGGGCGCAAACACGGTGGTGGGACGGGGACTCGAACCAACGCACGTCAAGCAAGCTCTCAGATTATGAGTCCAAGGCCGTAACCACTGAGCCACCGTGTCCCTCTAAATTAACACCTTGATGTTTTGTAAAAGTTCATTCTACAAATCGTATACTTTGCAAACTTGCTTAATTTATTGTTGTTAATGAGTTATGTACGTTTTACAAAAGTGTTGTTGTTTCAGCTTTCTTTACAACGTAACTCAAGAGCCGCAGCACCTATAAAAGTATATTATGTGATATTTTAAATCTTCTACACGCTCGCTATGAATTGAGCAATGCAGTTTTTGCCAAAGCTCACTACCATTCGTAAGATGCCAAATCACAACAGTTTAAAATAATTAATAACCTTAATACTTTCAATTTTACTGCTGAAACTGAAAGGTAGATTGTTCGACACAATTACACGTTTTTTGAAAAGTCATCGAAACAGATTCCAGCGTTGATTTCATCTTTATTTAATGTTGCTTATGGAATTTGAAGTATAAAATGCACAGACGAGAAAATATAGAGATTATTCACCAAGAGCCAACGTTCCCATGCTTAGTAGTCATACACAGTCATGAGGGCCGATCGTTCAATCAAAATCACGCCAGCGTTGCGTGCCTTCGCGTATACGTGACAGAGCATTGCACTTATGTCTTCCCGTTTACGCGAAAGACCGTGCGTAAAAATACATGGTATGTGCAGAGCAGTTTCGTCTAGTGCACTTCATGGGACGATTGACCATCATTAAAGGGTGATGATGGTATTTTCCCTGTTGGCGAATATTAGTCTATTCTAGAATGATAGAATGATAGAAAACCTATCATCAAAGAACTGTACCAGAATCTCACTATGCTCTATATTGATACAAACTTATCAAAGAACTGTACCAGAATCTTACTTTGCTCAATATTGATGCAAACGTATCAAAGAACTGTACCAGAATCTTACTATGCTCAATATTGATGCAAACGTATCAAAGAACTGTACCAGAATCTTACTATGCTCAATATTGATGCAAATTTATCAAAAAACTGTATACCAGAATCTCACTATGCTCAATATTGATGCAAACTTATCAAAGAACTGTACCAGAATCTTACTATGCTCAATATTGATGCAAACGTATCAAAGAACTGTACCAGAATCTCACCATGCTCAATATTGATGCAAACGTATCAAAGAACTGTACCAGAATCTTACTATGCTCAATATTGATACAAACTTATCAAAGAACTGTACCGGAATCTCACTATGCTCAATATTGATACAAACCTATCTAAGAACTGTACCAGAATCTCAATATGCTCAATATTGATGCAAATTTATCAAAGAACTGTACCAGAATCTCACTATGCTCAACATTGATGCAAACTTATCAAAGAACTGTACCAGAATCGCATTATGCTCAATATTGATGCAAATTTATCAAAGAACTGTAATAGAATCTCACTATGCTCAATATTGATGCAAATTTATCAAAGAACTGTACCAGAATCTCACTATGCTCAATATGTATTTAAACTTATCAAAGAACTGCACCAGAATCTCACTGTGCTCAACATTGATACAAATTTATCAAATAACTGTACCAGAATCTCTCTATGCTCAACATCGATGCAAGACTTATCAAAGAAATGTACCAGAATTTCACTGTTCAATATTAACGAAGTTTAGATTTTCATCATTTACGCAGAAACTAGGAATACATAACATGCTCAACCAATCTCACTAAAACACTCCAGCGTATGTGTTATTGTGTACAAAGTTTACTCTAAAGTGTCTTTAAATTAGTAAAGAAGGGTAATTGAATACATTACCTTCAATTAGGTTAGCTTTTGAATATTTCTCTGTAAGGCAAACTATTTTACAAATGCATGTGTATTTCGAACATCTAGTTGAATATTGAATGAATACTCGGGTGTCAATTGTGTTTTTATCTGATAATCTTCCATAACTTTGAATAGGAAACGACTGCTGTATAGGCAAGATATGTTGTAATTTGTTCAAACGTGATAAAATTGGAAGAAATATACAGATAAAATTCTATTCTGTAAATATTATTCTACAAAATTGAAGCATATGTTTCCTGATGCTCCAAAAACAGCCTTAAGCTTAGAAACTTTTAATACTCATGTAACATAACAAAAATCTGCGCATGTTGAACTTTCAGCATGATTTAATTTTAATGTTTTATAATAACAACTTCTTACTCTTCTTACATGCCCAAATCGGATAACAAAATCATCTCATTATAATGTAGAAATAATATTTTTGAGTTTAAAGCGTTCAAGCACCTACTTGAGGTTTTAATTTCGCATGTTCAAGTCATGTCTTGTTTATCATCAAGGAATAATTCATCGGGAATACTTGCTGTTGATATATGCATCTGTGTGAGGGTGCCTGGGAGTTATTCTTATCGCACTATCAGCCATAATGATCGCATTCCCTGTGGCATAATTCAATAACCCCATTCAACAAGCATAGCTCAAAAAGTGACCTCAAGTTGTTGAATATGAGTTTTTGTACACAACGCAATGAAATGTCATTCTATACATAAAGAAGCTTATTTGGGGTTAAAGAACTGCGTACTAAGAGATGTGCATGATCCTAGTGTCGTGGTTGTACAGTCACATTGTGAAGTTTTCAAGAATATTTATTGCGGCATGATCATCAATATTCTAAAGAAATCTTTTTATTTGTATTTTTGTGTCTCTGTATATAGATCCGTGCTGTATGGAACATTGACGACCACGCATACAGATTTTTGTTTTAATGACTCGATAATCAGGTACGTTAACTTTATCTATTATATTATGTGTTGACTTTAATCGGGCATTATTGATTGAAAGCAGAAGCTCATTTTGTGTTATACTACAGATTGTATGTTTAACATTTAAGTCGATTTTGAAACTCATGTGTGTGTATAAATTAATGACAATTTTTCTTCGGAGCTGTAATAGTTAAAGGGGCATTTCGTGTCTTTAGCATCCTCTTTTTAGGATATGGTTCAATGATATCCACGAAAAAACATTCAAATGATTCGGACATTGACTTGGCGAGATAACTGAAAGTATGTCACCTGTCTTGTATCTATGTCTGATGGCAGATAGTGTAAATTGAACGATGTCTTAAATTGCCAAACGACAGAATCGGCAAGATATGTTTTCCACAGAACCATTATGTGAGAGATGCGGCTGTAAATCACGAAGTGGCCCTTTAAGAAAATGAACAAGTTGGCATTATCTTTAAAAAAAACAACCCTTGATTCTTCAAGTGACGATGATTTGTAATGTAACGGGATGACCCTAAATTGGTTTACTTGGTCGAGACATGGAAATAGTATTTCCATGCTCGAGAGCGACATGTAACCGTTACCAACATAATTATGAAGGGGCCTATGTGTGTTGTCGAGTCTTTTGTCGTGTCCCGCAATTTCAGCAATCCTGACAAAATTAATAAATTAATAACATTATGTAACTCATTTGGTAGCTCTGGTGTGTGACAAGACAGTCGGATACACTGGTTTGATTTACTAATAAGATAAGACAAAAGTAATTACGAAAATGTCGTCCGAATGATTTGTAAGTCTGAATAGGCGATATGATATTGTCTGACAACTTTTTCGCAAGCTGACAAGCACAGCTAAGCACATTGAATAGAATTAAAAAATATAAAATACGAAACTAAAACTGGATCAAACATTTCAATCAAACCACTGGTTCAAAGTTGGTGTCATTTTACACAACATTGGTTTAATTATGAAAACAGCTTTGTGTAAAATATTTTGAATTATTTTAAGTGGAATGTTTTTTACCCAGATAGTTCAAGGTTGTTTTTAACTGAACATCCTGGGTAAAAAATACAAAGCGTTTTAACAGTGTATTTAAGACGCGACATTGCAAGTCATCGTCAAGACGTTAACTAATGAGCAGAAAATGTAATATCCTTTATATCGGACTAACGTATCTCTAAGGCTTTCCACGTGGTTATTAAAGGCATTCAACTCAACATATTTAGCTCCCTTAACTTCAGCTTTAATCAATGAATCGATTGGCACACTTATTGCTTTCAAATGCATATTTCAAATAGATTTCTTAATTTTGGTCTTGAAAATTAAACGCTTTCGAAATTTGTAAATTATTTTAACATAACATGTAATGTGCCCTCATGTGGGCTACGTCTGCGAACACATAAAAGTCACAATATATACATCTCTCATAAGGCTATAAGCAGAAATACAAGTGATGGGCGCAGGTGAGTGATGTGGATTATGCCATGTGTCGGGATTGTCCATGTACAATTGATTACAGTAGAGAGGCAACAGAATATGTTATTATCAATCAGATGGAAAGATGAGAGTAATAATGATGACTGGGATGAGAAAAGAGGCAGGAAAGGGAAATGCTGTAGACAGAACAATTGCTGAAGTAGCATTATGTATATACTGCGGTATTACATTGTGTTCGTGTGACGATCATTTATTTGGCTTTTGTTTGTTCATCTTTGCAAATGTTTGTAAACGAATAAGATATTTGTTGACAAAATTAACAGAGGGAAATTTGTTCAACATTATAATATTTAGCTTCTAGAACAAGTAGCAGGCCCCTTCTTTTGTTGGGTTTATTTTGATACGGATTAAATTAAATTAAATTAATATGATATTAATCAGCAATTCGAAATTCAAGATTCACATCCTCGATATTCAACCCATGAAATATTATTAGAATACAAAATATACCCCTGAGTGGAAAACGAATACAGAAGTTGTAAATTACTGATACACAGTGTTTCTATCACGATAAAAAACAACACCTTCCGTTAAACGTAGGTTAATAACTTTGATAAAATGTACATAGACATGGATATGAAATATTATTAGTATACAAAATATACCCCTAAGACCCAGAGTGGAAGACGAATCCAGAAGTTGCAGATTAGTCTACCTCACTGGGGGAACACGGTGTTTCTATCACGATAAACAACAACAACGTAGGTTAATAACTTTGATAAAAATGTACATAGACATCCTGGATATATTTAGGAATCCGTATTGGTCGTCGGTCGATCGTAAGCAGTCCAGATTGTAGTATTAATGCATCTGTATAATTATCTAAATTATATCAGTGAGGGTTCTATTTCCTATGAATACTTTATTCAATAACCGCAATATAACAATATGAATTACTTATACCCTGTATACACTTGAACCGCGAATTTAAAAACCGTAATAATAATAATACACACAAGACGACGCTGAACAATTTCCACCTACATCAAATGTTTTAAAATGGCTATGGCTGTTCTTGAAGTAAGAATCCGCTTTAATACTGACAAAAAAAACCCCCAAAAAGCACATAATTGTATTTTTTGATATTCGGAAACACCTGTCTCATAAACAAACACACATCATGTTTTGTATACAAATACTGCCTTTTGAAGGAATTTGGTCTCATAACTTTGTGAGCGTTTGCACTATTATTTGTTTGAAGTATATTAACATCACAATCATATTTATTTTACCATGAGATTCCCGCTAATTTGGCACTGTTGTGCCGTTGACCTAATCATTCAATGTCAGCCAATGTCACATAGATGACTAACAATACGAAGTAATATCAAAAACTTACATACTTGTGTGATGTTGAATACGGTTACTGTTATAAATGAAGAAACAAACCGATTCTCATTTTTTGGGTCGTCACCATTCCTGGTACAGAACAACGGAAATGATATTGTCAGTGGAACTGTCAGTTTGCTGGCCCCATGTAAAGAATGGGGTATTGAATTCTAGCTTTGGATCTCGTTATACAAGAACATGCAAATAATGTTTCACCATGTTCATGAGTTATATGCTGGAAAGTAATCATACAGAGCATACACAGATGTCGATTGTATCTCAAACCTGTACCTCTGGTGGGTAAGGAATGTAACAATGCAATCATGAAACGCGATCAGGCAGATTCTTTGGATTTGTTTTTGACGCAGTTAAAGAAAAGATGTTAGTTCTAGAGAAATCGCTTCTTGCAAGCATTTTATAATGATTATGGGCCACGAATATCATTGGCTAGACCGTTTACAGAATATTGTTAATTAGGTGAAGAGCAGGGCGCTTACAGAATATTGTTAATTAGGTGAAGAGCAGGGTAACATTTGAATAGACTTCCTTTATGGAAAGACCAGAGCCATCAGTGGTATGATTTAAATACGAGATATTGGATAAAAACTGAACTTATCATACCACCGTTCACCCGAACCGCACACGTACCTACACCGGGATATATAAATACCAACATTCATGCATTAGAACGAATAATGTATAATGTAGTCTAACCACTTCTTGCAATATCATTGTATATCACTACCTCTATATTATCAAGTTGACCTCAAATTACAAGTTTTTGCCCTAAAGTCTATAAGGTATATACATACGTATTGCTCCGTAAGGTATACGAATGTCGAAAAGTAACCCGTCTAAACCCCTACAGCGGAGTACTTAACCCATAGTAGAATACTAAACCCATTGTGCAAATCCTGTCCCCGAATTCCTATCATGGCAATGGTAATGCAATATGATAAAGGATGATCTGTTTTCGTTCAGTGTTGGTAATATGAGTTATTTAAGCCGCGGTTTATGCCACATAGTGACAGACCTTTCACTACCAGTATATTATGGCATGGCTACTATAGAAGAAGAGTATCGCTGTGATTGGTTTTCTTGTTAGGAAAGTGCAATGAATGCACCTTTTTTCGATATTGAAAGTGGCCACATTTAATATCAATGCATTCTCTATTTTCTTCATAGATGAATTAGTTGCATCCAAAACTGATCTGAAAAGATCTGAAAGAGGCCTAGCTCAAGCACATTGCAAAGGCTATACAATGGTTCATTATCAAGTTGTTGCTCCTTTGACAAAGAGTATCGTTGCAATTGGTTTTTGTAAGAAAGTACGATCAGGAATACGTGTTTAATACAATGCTGAACGTGATCACATTTACCTTTAATTCTTTCTCATTCGCTCTCTCGATAGATCAATCAGTTGCATCCAACATTGGTAAAATCTGAAAGAGATTGAGTGGCTCAATATATAACAAATTGCAAAGGCTAAACAGATTAACACCAATATGTTGCTCTCTTGAGCAACATGTCTAGTACAAAGAACAATGTGTATTTCTACCTATTCAAAATAGATGATACATGTAGTTTAAACAAGTAGTAAACTTTTTCCTTTCTTCTCAAATATCCTGTTGTAACCTAATAATTTATGAATTCTTAAGAGAAGATTGTTGAACAAATAGTGTCAAATTTGCTCAATCAAATGTAAAATTTATTAGAATAATTTTCTTAAAACAATTAATCCGAAAGTTAATTGTGTTAAATGCTCACAATTTCAAAATACGAATACTGGATTTAAAAGTACAATTTTGAAATAGTTTGATGTCGAAATTACAAGTATAAACGAAAGACAGGATACGCCAGTCTTTCCTGACGTGCTTATAGTATAGATAAGTCGGCTCATACTCATCCATGATTACATTTAAGTGGGAACAGAATTGTAAGCACGTACTGAAGATATAGTAAATGATAATATTAAGGAAGAGATTATATCCTAGGTGTCGTGACACTGCATAGACAACATCTATGCTCTCTTTGAATGCGTTTAATAAACTATAGCTCACGTATATGGTGCTATGTGACACATAACTCCCTATGATAACCTCTTCAATTTCTATAGATTTATCAGAAGTTTATCTACATTCTCATGCTTCTTGGCGATCAAAATGCTCGTGTTTTAACAGGTGTAAGATAAATTTTACTGGAGCAATTTAGATTCCATTATTACATATAAACTTGTCTAATGTTTGCACATAACACTCTCAGATCTTTTACGTGTAGGTAAAAAATACTTTACAGATCTGTGTAAGGTTGTCGAATTCACGGTGTTTTTACAGGCGCCCTATATCAAAAATGAACTTAAATTAGACTTGGGGCTATATGACGTTGTTGATAACAAATCTGCTTGGGGCATGTTTATGTATTTGCACATTGAGGACGTTTGGAATTCTTCTTCCAACAAGGTCATGAAAACCCACTCAAGGAAGATCAGCGATTTGAGAAACAAAGACAGTTTTATCTTATGAGATTCTTAAATTATTATCACGTGATCTCTATACCATTCCTGTAAGATGCTATTGAAAATTTCATTATGAAATTTGATTAAGTAGTGAATAGAAACATAATGTTATTGTAGACCCTAATACTGTATGTTACTGGTACTTCTCGTGTTGCTGTAGCTAATGTTTCTGTGGCTGTTCGTGATCGTAGTATTGTAAAAGTAGCTATCTACTTCTGATACTGGCATTGATGAAGTAATTGTGTATAAAAACATAAGTTAATTAAAATAGATAATATTCGTGACATATTTAGAAATCAGACCATGTGACTATGGCAGAATTACATGAACCACCTCTATCACGAAGTGCATTTATGCTCTAAGCAAATTACCTTCCCAAAATTTAATTTCGTCAAGAAAATTTCCAACAACATAACTCTCACCGCAGCATACCATTCAACTCTTTCTTCTTTCACGTGTCCCACTGGGTCGACTGTCGCAATACTTGTTTTGACTTCAAATCTCATCACCATACAATAAAGTAAGTCAAATCAGGTGTGGAAAAAAGAGAAAAAACGGACCATGGGAATTGCAAATAAAAATTCATGTCAGCTTCTTCAACAGATCCGGGCAAATAACCCCTGAGATTTAAGCATTTCCATGCAACGTATGGTCTACAGGGTCCAACATAATTGCCGTATGTTGCTAATTAGATTTTCAAAGTGCGTGGAAACTCGACTCAGTACTTCGTCTAGGATATTGCACACGTAAAGTATTACACTATTTCACCAAAGTTCAGTGAATGGGGTTGACAACACACGTTACGGGTCGTTGTTCTTTGAAATGAGGTAATTTTGATTTAATAAGGAGACGGAATTTGATAGTGGATGAATGGGTAATGTTATATAGTTGGAAACATGCATGCATACAAAATGGGGTTCTACCAAATCAGGTAGAAAATTGCTTTCTTTTGATAAGTCAAACCGTTGAAATTTCTATCATCATTTAATCATTACTTTTAGTTACAACATTTACGTAATATTTCTTCTTGAATGTAAGACATTATACAGTATAAACAAACCCGTATCCAGAACATTGCTTTGAACACGCTCGATAAATACATTGATGTCAAATTGTTCATATGGGCGGTTAATCGACAAAATTCAAATCTGATAGAACAAGTGGACCGAAACTTAATCCCCCATCTCTTGAAGCATTGAAAGATACATTACACCACTCAAGTAATTCTGAAAAGTGTTTTCCACCTCCATTCTCCCTGCTGAATTTCGATGCTATCATCAGTAGATAACAAAATCTGTTATTGAATGCCGATTGAGTATAGTCTCCACCTATCAGACCATTACATGTGAAATTGAAACTATAATACAATGTATATTACATTGTTTCTTCACTTCAATTGGACATTATTAAGGTTATTAATTATTTTAAACTGTTGTGATTTGGTAGTTCACAGCATCTTACGAATCGTAGTGAGCTTTGGCAAAAAGTGCATTGCTCAATTCATAGCGAGTGTGTAGAAGAATGAAAATATCACAGATATCACTTTTATAGGTGCTGCGGTTCTTTAGTTACGTTGTAAAGAGGGATGAAACAACAACACTTTTGTAAAACGTACATAACTCATTTATAACAATAAATTAAGCAAGTTTGCAAAGTATAGGATTTGTAGAATGAACTTTTGCAAAACATCAAGGTGTTGTTTTTCAACAATATATTGACCTAGATAATGAAAATCAATTTTTAGGTTGCTTCGACCAACAATACCTCGTCTACCTTTAACTGAAAGCAGAAGCCTATTTTGTTTCGCAAGTAGAGAATGTATTTAACATTTAAGTCGATTTTGAAACTCGTGTGCGTATTAATTAACATCAATTATTTTTCTTCAGAGCTGTGTTAGTTAAAGGAGCATTTCGTGATTCTAATAGATATCCGCAAAATATTACTTCCAAAATTTCAGATGATACGGATATTGAATTAGTGAGTTACGCATGATTTTAGGTATACCCACTGACTTGTAATTTCTGTTTGATGACAGATAATACAAATTGTACGATGTATTTGTCAAAAGACCGAATTTGCCAGAAATGTTAGATATCTTAATATTGATATTATCTTTTAAAACAACATTAAGTGGCGATCTATTATATGTAATGGGATGACCATGAGTTGGTTCACATTGGTCGAGAAGCCGCGGGCCGAAGGAGTCGACACCTAAACTACGGTGTGTTGTCGAGTCTTTTGTCATGTCTCATCATTAATAACATTATCTTCCTCGTAGCTCTGGAATGTGATAAGACTGTCGGATACACTGGTTTGGCTCAAATGTGTGATTTCATCATAGTAAGTCGCAAATACTATATAAGTATGCATAACGTGACGAGATATTTTTTGTGCATATTCTCAGTCATCCAGGTATATAAAATATCAAGTTGATTAAAATTAAAATTTAGTCAACTGGACTTACTATTTATTGACTGGCGACGTTTCCCATCCTATCCTGGATGCTTCCTCAAGCCGTCTGATTTTTCGGCGGCTTGAGGAAGCATCCAGGATGGGATGTGAAACGTCGCCAGTCAATAAATAGTAAGTCCAGTTGACTAGATTTTAATTTAAATCAACTTGGTATAACGTGACAAGTAAGTCAAACATTTTGTTGAGAGAACTTGTTTAAAATCTCTGTTTATCGTGACGAGTGTTTGTTAACAGAAGTTACGAAATGTCGTAAGCCTGTATAGGCAATACAATACGGTAGTGTCTAACAGATTTTTCGTAAGCTGACAAGCACAGATAAAGCTCACTACCATTCGCAAGATGCTGTGAACTACCAAATCGCAACATTTTAAAATAGTTGCTAACCTTAATAGGATAACAAAATGTAAAATAAGAAACTACAACTAAATTAGGTATTTCAACTAAACCACACAGCTATAAAGCAATTTACCAAACGTTGGTTCAATTATGAAAACAACTTTGTATAAAATATTACCAAATCCTTAAATTTCAACATATTTATAGACCTTAACATAGTCAGTAATCGATGAATCCATTAGCACACTTATTTCAAATGTATATTTCAAGTAGATTTCTAAATTTGTTCTTGAAAAATCAAAGGCTTCGAGTTTTAGATTATTTTTAACATAGCAGGCATGAAAGTCATGTACAAAGTGCGTTCATGTGGCCTTCGTTCGGAAAATTAAAATTAAAGGTCGCAGATCTCTTATGAGTCTAGCAGAAATATGGTGACGGACACAGATGAATGATACAGATTAAACCATGTGTTGGGTTTGTCGATGTACAATGTATTACAGTATTATATTATTATCAATCAGATGGAAAGATGAGAGTAATAATGATGACTGGGATGAGAAAAGAGGCAGGAAAGGGAAATGCTGTAGATAGAACAATTGCTGAATTAACATTGTGTGTACACTGCGGTATTACATTGTGTTTCTGTGACGATCACATACTTTGGCTTCTGTTTTTGCATCAGCAAATGTTTGGAAATAAATAAAATATGATGAGCAAAATGAACACAAGGATATGTGTTCAACAATACAATGTCAGGAAATAAATAAGCCCCATAATTTGTCAGTTGCCTGGCTCCCTTGCAAAGAAAGGGGTGTTGAAATCTAGCGTTGGTTCTCCTTATGTAAGAACATGCAAATAACGTTTCATTATGGCCATCATGTCCATATGTTGTGTATTTGGAAAGTAATCAAACAGAGAATACATATACTGCGCCAATAAAGTATCCTTACACTTGGAAAAATAATCACAATGTCAAAACTGAACAATATTGGTGTAAATTTGTTTTTTTAATAGATGCACTATCTAATCCTGCACATTATGACACCACATTGAATCCAATGTGACCTCAAGAAGTAAAGTTACAAGCAATTGAATAGACGAAGATCCCGTTTTGAAAGTGACAAACTGGCCTATACAAGGCGCAAAAAGATTCCAAC
Source organism: Amphiura filiformis (assembly GCF_039555335.1). NCBI lineage: Eukaryota > Metazoa > Echinodermata > Ophiuroidea > Amphilepidida > Amphiuridae > Amphiura > Amphiura filiformis. The sequence goes on from NC_092636.1 coordinate 57,097,601, forward strand.
AAGCGAAACAAAGAGACAACACAGTTTCTTCAATAAAGCGTTATTTAAAGCAGTTGTTATTTCAGTTTTTACTTCTCTGTACTTTTCATAACTTTTATTTAATTTAACAGTTCTTTTGTTTCAGTTTTATTTTGTTCCTTTTGTTTTAAATTAAAGCCAAACGCATAAATTAGCCATTCACCACTCTCACACCAGATGTCTAGTCTGTGAAGTTTTGAATAGGTCAGTTTGTCACTTTTAAAACTGGACCTTCGTTTAATCAAATGCTTGTAACTTTGATTCTTGAAGTCACACTGGATTCAATGTGGTGTCATAATGTGCAGGATTAGATAGTGCATCTAGTAAAAAAACAAATATACCCCAATATTGTTCAGTTTGGAAATTGTGATTATGTTTCCAAGTGTATAAAGGATACTTTATTGGCGCAGTATATATGTCGATTGTATCTCAAATCGGAATACCCTTGGTGGGTCAGGAACAGGTAGGGTCGTGGTGATGATGCAACATAATTTATGTAGCGGGTGTTTTTTCTTAACGCAAATTTGTTTAAAAAAAGGTCAGGTCTAAAGACAGTCGCTTTTGGAAAGCATTTTATAATGACGTGGGACATGCATATCATATCATTTATAGCGTACGTATGTTATATTAAAGATGAAGAACAGGGCAACATTTGAATAGATTGCCTTTATGGTCGCTGCTGAAAAGCATTTTTACAACGAGTTGGGAGATGAATATGATGTAGCCCTATTGGTTAAACCATTTACATAATATAGTATCGTGAATATGGAGAACAGGGTAGCAATTGAACAGACTGTCTTTATGGAAATCCCTCGACGGCTCTTTTCAGAGCCACATGTGAAATGGAATTAAATAGGAGATACTGTGTAAAAACATTATACTTTGACCAGCTCGTATTCGGCGGGAATTGTTAGGCTTTTACCGTGGGCTTTTACCACTACGCCGAAAAGTAGTACCGGCGTTAAGAGTGATATAGTTGACATGTATGATCTATATTTGTGTGGTAAAGAAAGTAGACAAAGTATAGAACTTCAATGAATAACTTGTGATGCTTCTGGCGAGATGTTTCCAGACAATTATCAAAAGAATATATTGATATTAATCCGCGATGTTATAAGGCCCGCCGATTACAATCTGATCAAACTATACAAAGTGATTGTCTTTGAACTTTTGCAACTTTGGTACAGATGTCCTTTGTTGGCGAATGACATCTAATGGCAGTGAAGACTTGAGGTTTCAGTTGCAGCAGGACAACCATCCATCAATGGCTGTCTCATTGTTTAGAATTAATTAGTCAACATTTACATTAGCCGTTGTTCATTATTTCTGGTAGAATAACTCATGTCGACACACGCGAGTCCAGTTGGATCTTATGGTGTATTTTATGAGCATCGTTATGATTACAGTTTACTTAGGACAGTTCGTGCAATTTTGTTGACTCAATTTATATTAGTGTTAGTGTTCGTGATTAGGAGGATGTTTTTAAATGTTACAATTTCGCTTTTAAAATGTCAGCCCGGCTAGTTATACATGTTATGATATTAATGTAAAGCAAGTAATCACGTTTTCACTTATTGAATAATACTATTAGATTAAATAGGTTAAATTAAATGTATATTGATATTTCATTTGCAGGTTTTTATGCGGCTGCAAAGTTTTGCGAATTTTTGTGAAGTGCATACCAATTGACACGACAATATAAATCATTTGTCTTGTCCAAGCCTTGATATTGATGACGATTTGGGCATAACATTCCTGTTATTACATTATTATAGTTAACTACTGCTAACAGTGATATTGATAATATGCCGACAATATGAAGTTTACCTCTCTCTGAATCTGAATCATGCTGTTGACGTGTTAACATGTGGCTAGGCAATTGCTAAAAATAGCTATTTCAATACTGACATATTAAATGAATAGAGTAATACAGAAATGACTGAATTTTCTCTAATGCAAATTGATAACATAGTTGCTTGCATATTGTTTGATATGAAATCTGTGGCAAATACATTATTTCATTGAATAAATAATAAACTAGACGTTCTTTACATAGGTTTGGAAGCTGTTTGTTATGGCGTAATTGTGTCACATAATAGATAAGGGAAAATCGGGTAAAATTTTAATAAATTAGATAAAAATTAGGTCAATATCTAGATCAGCAGATGAGCACTCTAAATATCTACGCCTCATAGCTTAACAAATGTTACACCCACGGGAATTATTATGTCTTAGCGCAGACGTATGTTGATTTGCCTAAACGCAAATTTCATTTGATCATTTTATTCAATGCACTATGTTATAGATTTACATGTATTTGTATGTATGTCATGCATGTTGTGCGGATCTGTAATCGTGTAGAACATTATCATATGATGTTGTCAGAATGTAATTGGGGAAATAGATTATTTATTTGGGTCATGTACCAAGGTCTACTATGGTAGTCCTCAATTATGTGTTTGTTATACCGACCAATATTATGTATAGCATGTACAGGCTGTATCAAAATGATTGGTACCCACAGGTGTTTATGAAAAGCCCGCTTCTTTTTCTTGTAACACACGACCCTCTAGGAATGGCCAGAATTTATAACATTTTATTACATTAATCGAACAACAATTGGTAGATCTTATATTGTATTTTGATGCGGCAGTCTTGTCCATTATCACTGCAAACTGATGGGTACCAATCATTTTGATATAGTCTGTAGAACCATGGGAGAACAAACAAGTTTATAAACGAAACTGTTTTACTGTATTACCTAAACGCACTGCTGCAATTAACAATACGGGTAATGTAGTCTTACCACGTCTTACAATTGAATATCATATACTCTTCCATCCGCACACACCCCGACAAACAAACTCCACACACACACACCCCCACCCCACACCCATACACCCCTCCCACCGCGGGTGCGTTGCGCATATCACCCGCCCAACATCCACCCTCACACACCCCAGTACATACCAACAAAACCCACCATGGGTGCGTCATATTGGGGATCGTCGGGTGATTTTTCGCCTATTTGTCAAGTTGACCTTGAATTTTGTGCCCTATATAAGCCTATAGGTTACATAGGTATTGTTCCCATCCTATCCCCGAATTCCTATCATGGCAATGGTAATGCAATATGGTAAAGGATGATCTGTTTTTATTATGCGTTGGTAATATGAGTTATTAAAGCCCAGTTTATGCAACATAGTGACAAAGCTTTCACTACATGTATGTTATGACATGTCTACCACAGTAGAAATTTTGTTGGCAAAAAGTGCGATGAATGTCCATTTCGTACGATATTGAACGTGGCCACATTTAATATCAACACATTCTATGTTGATAGATGAATTAGTTGCATCTAAACTTGACCAGCTCTGAAGGAGGCCTGGCTCAAGCACATTGCAAAGGTTATACTGTGGTTAATAATCACGTAGTTGTTCCTTTGAGCATGAATATCGTTGCAATTAGTTTTGGTAAGCAAGTGTGATCATGAATATGTGTTTAATACAATGCTGAACATAATTGACACATTTACTCTCAATGCCTTTCCATTCTCTCTCGATAGATAAATCAGTGCATCTAAAATGAATTAAATATGCCGTTGTTCTCTTTACCAAGAAAAATAATGACGAACTTATGATTCATTTAAACCATTGAGTATTGTAACCTACTAATTTTTACATTTTTAAGAAAAAATTGTTTTATATTTGCTCAATTATATCTTAAAATTTTTATTAATTTCATAGACGATCATATTTCCCTGACATTTCTCCTCATGCCCAAAATGTCCAAAATACGCATATTGGGTTCAAATTCCGAAAATTTCATTGATTATTTTAATCAATTAATCAATTAATTCTTTGAATCGTGCATGCCATTATTCCTTGCATTAATGAACAATCAGAATTACATAAACAAAAGTATACGCCAGAGCATGAGCTGACTTATCTTGAGCTGATAAGGAATGTGAACAGAAATGTAAGCACGTACTGGAATATAGTAAATGATAATATTAAGGAAGAGATTATATCCTAGGTGTCGTGACACTGCATAGACAACATCTATACTCTCTTTGAATGCGTTTAATAAACTATAGCTCACGTATATGGTGCTATGTGACACATAACTTCACAAGATAACCTCTTCAATTTCTATAGATTTATCAGAAGTTTATCTACACTCTTAGCGATCAAAATACGCGTGTTTTAACAGGTGTAAGCTAACTTTTACTGAAACAAAATCGAAATTTGTTAAGTATGCAGAAAAGGTGCAATTTAGATTCCATTAGTACGTACTAACTTGTCTCATGTTTGCGCATAACCCTGTAAGATCTTAATACGTAGGTAAAGTATACTTTACAGATCTGTGTAAGGTTGTCGAATTCACGGTGTTTTTACAGGCGCCCTATATCAACAGTGAACTTAAATTAGGCTTAAAGGAACATGGGGCTATGTGACGTTGTTGATAACCAACCTGCTTGGGGCGTGTTTATGTATTTGCACATTGAGGACTTAATTTGCATCAGCACGTTTGGAATTCGTCGTCGTATAAGGTCATGAAAACCCACTCAGGGAAGATCAGCGATATAGGTAAAACAAACAATGTTATTTTATCAGTTTCTTGAATCTTTATCACATGATCTCTATACAAAGCCGTAAGATGCTGTTGAAATCCACTGGTGGCATTATGGAATTTGATTAAGTAGTGCGTAGAAACATAATTAAGTACCCTACAGATTAATACTGTTGTTTTAGACCCTAATATGTTGCTGTTACTTCATGCGGCTTCTCGTGTTGCTGTAGATGTTTCTATATAGCCTTTTGGTGAGTAAAAGTAGTATGAATCCGTTACGATTATTTATATTATATAGAACAAATGATGAAAATCTGTGTGCTTCTTTTCTTTTTTTATTTGTTGATCATGGAATTATCATGATAATATTGACAATGTTGCTATCTACTCCTGATGTTGGCATTGTTGAAGTAGTCTACAGGTATACTGTAATTGGTGAAGTTTATATAAGCTTAAGCTGATGAAGTAGCTGTTGGGCTTCTCGTGTTGCTATAGATAACATGATTATACCTTCTGCTGATCGCGGCATTGTTTCTACTTCTGAAACTAGCCCGGGAAACTAACATTAATTAAGTGTTGTGTGTAAGAGCATTACAATGGCTACTACTCGCGATATATTTAGATCAAAACCAGACCATGTGACTATAGTAGAATAGTAATTGTTCTTGTGTAACTTCTACACTATCATGACTATACTTCACGAAATGCGTGTTTGCGATAAACAAATTATCTTCCCAATATTTAATTTCGTCAAAAAACCCTTCCAACAACATGACTGTCTCACCACAGTATTCGCTTCTACTCTTTCTTCTTTCACGTGTCCCACTGGGTCGACTGTCGCAATACTTGTTTTGACTTCAAATCTCATCACCATACAATAAAGTAAGTCAAATCAGGTGTAGAAAAAAGAGAGGAAAAACGCACCATGGGGATTGCAAATAAAAATTCATGTCAGCTCCTTCAACAGATCCGGGCCATAACAAATAACCCCTGAGATTTAAGCATTTCCATGCAACGTACGGTCTACAGGGTCCAACAAAATTGCCGTATGTTGCTAATTAGATTTTCAAAGTGCGTGGAAACTCGACTCAGTACTTCGTCTAGGATATTGCACATGTAAAGTATTACACTATTTCACCAAAGTTCAGTGAATGGGGTTGACAACACACGTTACGGGTCGTTGTTCTTTGAAATGAGGTAATTTTGATTTAATAAGGAGACGGAATTTGATAGTGGATGAATGGGTAATGTCATATAGTTGGAAACATGCATGCATACAAAATGGGGTTCTACCAAATCAGGTAGAAAATTGCTTTCTTTTGAAAAGTCAAACCGCTGAAATTTCTATCATCAGTTAATCATTACTTTTAGTTACAACATTTACGTAATACTTCTACTTGAGTGTAAGAAATTATTATACAGTATAAATAAACCTGTATTCAGAACTAGACAAATGCATTGATTGTTATACTTGATAATAAAATTGTTCATATGGGCGGTTAATCGACAAAATTGAAATGTTATGAAACGAGTGGACTAAAGCTTATTGTTTGATCTCATGAAGCATTAAAATATACATTACATCACTCAATGATTTTGAAAGGCTTTTCCCACCTCCATTTTCCCAGCTGATTTTCTGTGCTATCATCAGTAGATAACAAAATCTGTTATTGATTGCGGATTGAGTTCCTCTCTTTTATATCATGTCTCCGCCTGCCAGAACATTAGATGTGAAATTGAAACTAGTATAATGTAAAATGTCAGTGGGAATCAGATGTTTCGTAGTTATTTTCATTCTTATAAGTACGTGCATAAGACTTATAGTCCAATTGTAAAATTCATGTCCGCCTGTTGGAAGAGTATGTGTTTGCAATATGTACCCATTTTCATTTTACGATTTTGTTTCTAGACCCTGTTTAAACCCTGTTTTCTCAGTTATACGTTTTTAATGTGATGTCCTACTGTTGAACTGCGTAACGACAAACAAAGTCACATGCAGCCAGAAAATCTCGTACATGTATATTTACATTACCTAATGTGAATACATAAAGAAAAGGAAAAACATATTATAAGTTCTTGAAGGCTCTCTATGTTTTGGTCATCTATGTGCCTTATGTGAGAGGTACCTGTGAAGTAATTTTCATAGCCAATAATGTGCTATTGATACATCTCCCCAATGGATTAATGTTCTTCTGAAGACTTGCTGGAGTTTGGTTTATAAAACAATACACCTGTCAATAAAGTGGATCAGTGCAAGAATAAATAGGTTTCCTGGTGAAAGTGTCACTTGTTCGATGATTTGAATGATTTGTGAAAGCAGCACCGTTTTGGAAAGTGTCATCTGTGCGAGGATTTTATACGCAAAGGATATATAAATTCAAGTGTACAATGGGCGTCACTCAATTGTGATTTTCGCAGGTGAAGTGAATAAGGATATACATCAGTCGTCAGAACATTGAGTGCAACAGAACTTTATAATCAACAAGTAGAAGACTGCCGGATAAGTAGTAACATTTTTATTAGTGTGATTATATTGAATGCATATTTAATATAGTTCATGTGTACTGTTATTACCAAGTATATTATACTTTTCATTAAAGATTAAGATTTTGTTAACTTAATCAAACAGTGTGTTATTGTTATAATTTTGGCCTTGAGTTGTAACGACTCGTATGGAATAATAACTTCCAATTTCTTATTTCTCTACCCATTGGCTAAGAGACAATTTCTTACTTTATTTGTTGGGTGTGACTTTCTTTTCCTTGCACTTTTTCTTCAATTCAATTCTGTTTCTGTTTTTAATCTCCATACAGACATGGCAAACAAGCAAACAAACAACAAATATTAATAGACATCGTGACTCCCAAAATAGTAATAAATGTAATTAATTTACTTATGTCATACACGCCACAAGATATTTGTTTATTACCTATTTACATTCCCCAAGCTATAGCCTGAAAATATTATCTACACGTTTCGTATCAATCGGGAGTACACAACATCGGCAGCCATTTTGTTCATATTTGTGCATCATGTCTCTAAAAAACCGTGTTTTATATAAAGTGTTTGATTTTTTAAAAGTGCAGCCCTATTATAGGGTTGGGTTCAAATTAAAGGAGATACATTTATGTAAAACTATATTGAAGTATTGCGATCTGCTCAGGGTTATTATTATATGTAGTAATATTATAGCATAAAAACGGAAACTAGGGTGCGTTAAAGTTCAGATCATGATTCAATATAATCGATGAAATTTGAAGCCTTGATTGCGACGAGGGATTTCGATACAAAATTTCATCTTAAATTGGTTCCTGCGAATTGCATCATAAAACTCCCTAGCCAACACGGTGTATGATTGTTATGTTCTCCTTGAGGCGTAAAATGAAAGTAAAACTCGCGTAGTTTATTTATATTATTGTAGTCACTGCCACAGTACTTTCACAATCTATGGGGATATGCCCTTACGAGGTAAACGCATTTGATGACCAGTTAAGGGGGTACTACACCCCTGCCCAATTTTGTGACTATTTTTGCATTTTTCTCAAAAATTATAGCGCATTTGGGGCAAGTAAGATATGTATATTATAGGGGCAAGGACTACAACTACTGCTCTGGAAGTTTTATTTCAGCACAGACAACAGTTGTGGAGTTACAGTCAAAAATGAGGGAAAACCAATATTTGATCAATAAATCAATAACTACTTTCCTTGAGTTGCTGAACTTTCAGTGCAGTAGTTGTAGTCCTTGCCCCTATAATATACATATCTTACTTCTCACCAACACGCTATAATTTTTGAGAAAAATGCAAAAATAGGCACAAAATTGGCCAGGGGTGTAGTACCCCCTTAAGTCTTCGGCTTTATGTATACGACCATAAGGTCATGTCCATGATTACGGCGATAGTGCATCCCAGCAAATGCACTTCTGTTGAAATTGCCGTCATTAAGGGCTGGGGTATGAACGTTTGGACAGTATTTATTTTGGGACATTAGAGCACATCAGACATATCGAATTGCATTCTGAATACGAAGAATGTCATTCTGATATCAAATAATTTTGATTTTTTGAAATTCGCAATTTAATACACATTTTATGGCAAATCATTAAAATTGATATTTTGATATTTAACAGTACTTGAAGTAAACTTTATAAATCTGATGATTTATACTTAAAGTGTATGTAGGTGGGATGAAAAGCCGACGATCAATTGAAAATTTTGACCTTTCGTATTGAAGATATGGATTTTTTTCCCAAAACACCAAAAAAAAAATCAAATTTTTATAATTTGTCATAAAATTTGTATTATATTGTGATTTTCTAAAATGAAAATTATTTGATATCAGAAAGACATGCTTCGTATTCAGAATGCAATTCGATAGGTCTGAGGTGCTCTCATGTCCCACAAAAATACTGTCGAAACGCAATAAACGCTCATTTTAGATCCCTTAAGATTGACCAGTAAATGCTTCAAATGATTACAATACAATCATATTACCTGTTAGAGAGTAGGTCAAAGTTCTGATCTATTTATTGTTTTATTTTGATTGAAATTGACATTAACGGATTAGATCGAGCGAGCGAGAGAGTAACCTATATATATAATTTGCAAGGTCAAGCACTTTTCTTTTTCCAATAACCAATATGAACAAATTATAATAGGTATAGTTTTATGAGCTAATATTGTCGTGCAATTTAAAGTCATGTGTAGGTTGACTTTGTTTAAGTAAACACAATTCATATGATTATACACATTATCTCATATTTAATATCGTAGGACAAGCTGCAGTTAGGTCCGAGTTCTAATTACGGAATTATTAAACAGTTGATTTCATTTTGTGATATTATTGTGTTTTTTTTGCATTTGTGATTTAGCCTCCGTGCTCATAATTCTGTTTGGGGACTTGATACATCTGCGTTGCATGCACTCGGTTTACCATTTTGTTATTTTGTGCAGGAGGAAACACGATCATACCAACTTATTTTCAGTGTCATATGGGGGCGCAACAAAATTCATGTTCAATTAAAGAAATGGAAGAAGAAGAAGTGATAGTAAGAGGAGGATGAAAAAGAAAAGATGAAAAGGAGGAGGAAGAGAGAGAAGAGGAGGAGGACGGAGAACAAAACACGAACTGGCGGAGGAGGAGAAGGAAGGTAAAGAAGATGAAATAGAGGACAACGAAGAAAAGGAAGTATACAGTTTACATTGGGCAGAAAATTGATGCAAATTTCCCGTAGTTCAGGTGTATGCCGGTACAGGAAAGCCTACATTGCCGTTGTGCTTGTGTATGCAGGAACATGAAAGCTTACGTTGCCGGTGTGCTTGTGTATGCAGGTGCAGGAAAGCTTACATTGCCGTAGTTCAGATGTATGCAGGTACATGAAAGCTTACGTTGCCGTTGTATTTGTGTATGCAGGTGCAGGAAAGCTTACATTGCCGTAGTTCAGATGTATGCAGGTACATGAAAGCTAACATTGCCGTCGTGATAGTATACGCCGTTACGAGAAAGCTTACTTTGCCATAGTGCAATAGCATGCAAAGGAGCTTACCATGCCATCGTTCAAGTGTGTTCATGTATAGGAATGAAGAAAACAAAAATGAAGAATCGCAGCTTAAGCGTTTTATTCAAACCTACTTTAGGCCTACTTCCAATTCAAATTGATGTGAGAGAAAATGGACAAGCAGTAAACCGAGAGATAATACAAAACACATTTTGGTGTTTTTCTTCTGTAAAAAAGTAACAAAGCAAGATATCCAATGTTCTAAAGAAGCTGTGGATATGGAGAAGGGGTTGTGTGGTATAAACTGATAAGAACAGACGATAACAAAAAGGCAACAGTATTAAAATGAGAATATAAATGGAGAAAGAGAGAAGGTTATTACTAAACATATCATTTCATGTCATTAAATGAATAAATAAATAAATAAATAAATAAATAAATAAATAAATAAATAAATAAATAAATAAATAAATAAATAAATAAATAAATAAATAAATAAATAAAATAATAATTATTTATGTATTTATTGATTCATTGATTGATTGATTGGTCTATAATATTTATTTATTTATTTATTTATTTATTTATTTATTTATTTATTTATTTATTTATTTATTTATTTATTTATTTAAACACTGTTTAGAGACTTTCAGGATTCATGTCATTATTGACGGTGCATTAGTGTTGCTAGTATTAGTCAATATAATTTTAAATAAACGGATATCATTTAGTCCGTAATGTTTTAGGACAGCCTCAATATGTGTCATAAAAGTGATGTTGATGGCTGCTTGTTCATTAATTATTAAGCAAAGGGAGCCAGTGCGTCAAGGAACATTATTGACATGATTAAAGGGAAAACCACCTGCTAAAGCCGGACATAGAAATATATAAGGCAACATTAATGACACGGGGCGTATATTTAGTGTAAGAAAATGTATCTACGAGTTCGTTTTTGTGTCAAGAAAAAAATCACTTTCTCACCAAAGAAATTAAAAGTCTTGACAAAATGGGAAGCAGTTAAAATTGCTCATCGAACAGAATAATTTAGACATAGCAGAAGGTCGGATTCCCTTTGCTATACTGTAGTAGTCAAAAGCGAGGCGCTTTGGCAAGTCGTAAGATTCTAACCATAAAAAATAGAGCTTGCTATTTTCTTTATATCAGGTTAATGATCGAGTTACCATTTTGGTTTTGGTTTTACATTTTGCTTCACACTATCCGACGGATCCAAATATATAAATTGCAGTTCATAGCCCGACCGACTTTTAGATATTATGTAAATCTAAACTAGAGACAAATTATTGTTTGGTAACAATTTGCACTTTGTGATATGGATAAAAAGTAATGGGATCTTCTCTCAGGTGGATTCACATCACTTTCATATATCGAAGTCAAGTATGGATTAAAAACAAGTGTCGTGAAATTAGACTTTAGCTGTCTTACATGAGGATGTGTCAATAATCGCAAAAGTTCACCATAGGTATATGACTTAACAACGCGATTTTAATCATTTCTTTTATTTAGTATGTTACCAGGTTAATCATTCAGTTTTTAGACACTGTTCTCCGTGATACCCGGCAGTGTTTTGTTACGCACAGCATATTCCCTACAATATTCAAATATAATATTATCGAAATACATGTATAATCACGAGGTGAAAGATGGATTGTTTCATTCCACGGACCGGAACAGCGAGTGGAATGGAACAATACATCTTTCACCGAGTGATTATATTAAACGAATTTACAGTTGATATTTGTTTTACATAACACTCCCCATAGCTGTTTTCGGCGAGTCTGGTGCATGGGTACCGGTACTAGTACGGCGCAGCACTGTGATGGTAAAAATCACACACAGAGACGGATGGTAAAAATGATAAACATGATAAATGGCAATCAACCAATGAACCGCGTAGAATTTATGTATGATTGATAAACAACGTCCACCGTTTATCATACCTTTATGGCTGTACTTCAGTAAATAAGCCGTCGGTAACCTGATATATCTCAAGAAAAAAGAAGAAGGGAAAAAACATCTTATGAAGTGTGTCTGGCCGGATGTATGGACGTACGCAAGACAGATGTTGCATGGATGGTTATTTAGGTGACACTGAAGAAACGTATGTAGGTTTCTCTCCCGGGTTTGTCTTCTGTAGGATACAGGGTCCAGCAACAGCACAATGGGTTATTCCAAATCAATACTACTCTTTGGAAGATGTTAGATACATCTTCCGAAGGTGGAGTATGAATTTCAAATGAAATGAACACATGAGGCAGCTCCATTTGAATTTCATACAACCTTTGAGAAACGGTCAGGCGCGGCGGCGTCACAATCATCGTAATTGGCGGCGAGATCTTTGTTGATGTTGATTTACATTTTAATACATCAGATTATCTGCGTTATTATTCTGATGCAGTAATGGAGAAAGCACATTTTTGATAAGTAATAATTATTACCTATATCGGGGATCGAACTCGTGCTAGCTGATAGCTCGCACCAGAGTCAAAGACATTGTATACCAGCCTTTGTATCGGGACATGTAATAAGAAATGCACTTCATGTTCATATTTCTGATTTCTCGACCCAAGGTTTAAGAGCAAATTTGTTAACTTGATTTGTTGGGAGTGGCCTTCCTTGTTTTCAATTCTGTTTCTCTTCTATTTTTCCATACAGATCAGTATGTTTGATATTTACCTTGGTTTGAATATTTTGTTTGAGCCTGGTCCCATCAGGACCCAAACGTGTCTCGTCGGACCGACTGGTTAAGGGCCACGCTGTCGGCGTTCTATAGTTTTTGAGCTCCTATGAAGAAATTATTGAATTATGTTACAAATGTGTGCTATTGTTTTAAAGCAATGTAGGATCGGACCGGTCATCATGTCCTTAAGCCTACATGCACATCACACCTTATATTGGTACACAGCTTGCGTCCAGACTTAAAGGGAAAACAAACCCACTGCAAAGCATTTATAAACCACGGTGGTCACATTTAAAGGAAACTGTACAAAAAGATATGACTCCTCTAGTTTAAGGCTCGATCTAAAAAAGAACACCCATTTTGAAATGATGATTTTTCTTGATAGAAATTTATTTTTATAACCGGCTTATTGCGAAAAATATGGCTAAAGTATACTGGAAATCGTCACTTTTATAATAGTGAATAGAATAACCTTACTGCTATCAACAAAACATTCATTATCAAGATGCATCATGCCTGCATAACACTGAAATCACACACATCGAATAGAAAGTGTAGAGAGCCATTACTTTAAACACCGATGCGTCAACGATAATGAGGCTCATTTCCAATCAGTCAATAACTTTTCGGAAACCACTAGCTGCCATCCAAAGCCCTCCTCTCTCGTATGTCGTAATCCATTTATCTTATCGCAATAAATCACCAATTATGCCATTGCCAGGACGTTGACATCATTCATACCTTTAAGGTCTTCTTGTCTCCTACCTCTTTCCCTCCTTTACATTTAACAGACAGAAATACTCCCCACCTCAACGTTACCACGTGCATGCTAAGCATTTACTAGTAATATCATCTTGAATTCCAAAAGGATTTCTTGTAGTTAATGTTATTGTAACCTGCAGACAGTAAAAAACGTAAATGTCATTGCCAAGTTTTAATAGGGAATGAATGGAGCTTGTTTTCATTTTGGGTGTTCATAAAACAGATGCATGTGAATATGACAAGTGCGTGTCGGACGAATGTTTCTTCTGCTGCTCATCATACAACTTTTTTCATCGATTGCATAAATATCTTTTGAGCTTATAACCTTTTTTGTCGAATAGACTATTTTCTTCATGAATATTCATTGGTGTTTCTTCCTTTGACAATAATAATAGTTTCATGCCCTTTTCCTGCTCATCGCCTGCCTTCTCTCTCCCATTTCTAAATGTTAATACAAACCAAATAATTCGAAACTATTTGGACCTTTTGCATATTTCACCTTCTAATCTTTAACCAATATGCGACCATTGTCGAAATTTTAGATTGGACCATGTTGATTTTCAATTTTTTTTAAACTAGGCCGCCATATTGTATTTGACCCCTTAACCCAAGCAAGAACTGGCAGCATGTTTCATTTGATTCACTTGACCGTGTAGATTGGATTACAGTTAAAAAACAACAATGAAGACGCAAGGCCTACAGAAAGCGTTTTGTGACATAAGGCCATGGACTACATGTAAATTCTCGAGAGGTGTACAAGAAGAATAACGGGCAAGACGTTTATACAAAATCCTCTGTTTAATTTTCTTCTTTCAGTATCCCTAATCCATGATATTTATTGAAAGGGAAATGTTGTAGTGTTACAAATGTGTGTATAGTTGTAGGCATGTGGAAACTTGTCTTAATAATGAAATTTAGATTGGCGACGTATGTCCATTTTATAACACATCAGACTTCAATTACCACTAAACGATGGATACATTTAGGTTTAGTTCTTACCAGTATAAAAACATGCATACTTGTCAGTGTGATGTTAACAATGGTGAATGATGTTCAAATGGGAATAAAATGTACTCCCGGGGGCGGATTATTTTACCGTAGTTCACATTTGAATAGGGAGCCTGTTTAGGCAATTATATACCTATTAATATTGATCGGAGATTATACCGTATTCACTAGTAATAGTATATCGTGTGTTTGCGCTTTATTCCGTAATCAATAAGTATGTTAAACAGACGCATTTCTTGCAGAGCTACTCGTAGCACAGTGGTAAAGCGTCTGACTATGCATACATAGGTTGTTGGTTCGAACCCCGATCAATCCTTTGGTAGAATTTTAAATCTAATGTATTTAATTTCTTTTTGTTAAGTAAGAAGAAATTAATCGCAATGTGGTGGAACCTAGCCTATAATACATGTAACACTATACATGTACATTATGCATTATAAGTTTCTCCTATTCAAATGTTAACTACGGAAAAAAATATTGCCTCCCGGGGTTTCCATGAAATATACATCATGCGCCCTGCTCATTTGAAAATGCACGATGAGTCGAATTAGCTCGGCAATTTACTCACGGGTGTGAATTCAGGAAACGAAATGTGCATGCCCACTGATGCTTTGCGTTTGAAGAGTTTATAATAAGATACATTTTAAGAGAAACGTGCATAATTATGTTGAATAGTACATAAGGATAGGGGGTGCATTGAGTGGTAGGGTTGGGGTGTGTGTGGAAGCTGTGTGGGTGGGGGTGAGGTGTGGGGGTGTGTGGGTAGGGGTGGGGTGGGGTGGGTGTGTGTGTGTGGGGGGGGGGTGCGTGCATGATAGGACGTGAAACAGAACACGTTTGGAGCTATCATCAGTAGACAGCATGCCGTTACAACATAACATTCATTGCTATCTACAGTAGATAACATGAAGTATAGGAATACATATAGTGGTATAATTATGTTATTTAGAAATCCATTCAGTAGATAACATGCATGCAGTGCATGTAATTGCTAGTATTAATAAGCCATTGTTATCTTCAGTAGATAGCACACAATTATGAAGAATCCATTTTTTTGCTTTAATTGTTGTTCTCAGAGGTTCTGTTATGGACATAGGCGGCGGAAGCTGGGTGGGGGAGTTTAGGGTTCCCCTAAATTTTTGCAAGGGGTGATCGTCTCCTTAAAAATCATAACAGAATAAAAGATGATAATTTCCCTGTACATTTGCCGTTTTAGTATAAAAAACACCCGTGTTTTGGACCCAAATAGGATAATATTGCAAAAGTTTTTCCCGCTTCGAGCGCACTGGCCACAAGTTCAAGTAAAACCGGAACAACATATGCTTATCCCCGACACTCCCACCCCCCAAATTTTAATGTTTCCGCCGCCACTGGATATGGATGTGATTTCACCGGACTTGACCCTTTTTTCCCTCGCTCTTATGGTTTAACTTCATTTGATTGACTGAGCATATATACCAAGTTGACAGTAAAAATTGAATGTTAAACTTGAGAAGTAATTTAGCGAAAAACGTGTCTCGGGAAAATGACAAGTTTATAGAACTGTATCTTGATGTGGCAAGGTGCTTGTCAGGTATAATGATATACGCTATACACATGTATAAACATTAACGAGCAAAAAAAAAGTATTTTAAATGTATTACCAAGCTGAAACGAATCGAGGAATAAGCTCACAGGAGCCAAAATTGACGCCTGAATGGCTAATTATTACTTACAGGTGTAAGCTCTCTATCTTTTTCATTTGGTAGCATAAAATAATTTCAAACTGGGTCAAATTAACATTGGGAAGTAGCATATGAAAACATTGAAAACTGTACTTCCAGTTCCAACATGAAAATACACGCATTGTAGACACGTATTGGGCCTGAGGATAGAGAATAACTTTCCTGTTTGTAAAGAGTTAAGGATATGTCTATTCATTTACGTTTGGATAGAGGGTCTTTGCACTGCCAAAATGCCGACATTAATGTCCTTCATGAATGCTGTAGGTTGCTTAGAACCACACCGTCATTGAGAGTGCATTGCATTTTATAACTAAAAAAACCCAGTTCCTTTCTCTTGAAGCAAACGAAGTATTTCTGCTTCTGTATCTAATGTTGGAAAATTGCAGTAAAATTGTCATGTCGTGTACGTACGTATGCGCTTTAGACAAATATACACAAGTACGTTATTGCCATTTTGTTGTTTATTTGTCGTTATTATCATCCGTAATTAGGATGTATATCCAGTTTGAATTGCATTAAATATTGTATTTCAACTCGAATCTCTTGGAAGGATTGAGTGACTGGTAAGAAGGAACCTCAAGCACATGAAGTTAAGTATGCTATACTGTATACATCATATTCATATGGTTGGGCAAGGAACGCACGGTAGAAATTCAGTTGAACCGTGTTGTTGACCTCTTGCGCCTTACGGGTTCGTCATGTAAAATGAAGGGATAATAGAAACACAGCCAATGGCTGGCTTAACGGGGGAAAGGGAAGGAGGAGAGAGAAAAGATCGTCGATAAAACAACAAACCTGAGCTTGACTTCATTTCAAATAACGGTATTGGATAACGAGGTCAATGCTTGCAAATGCTGTCAAGGTACTCGGTCAAGTGGTTTGCATGCATCGGGAAAATATTCAACGTCAAAATAAATAAATTATAACAAGATCAAATTTTCACATTGAAAAACTAGGCACATTATACTAATTATTATGATGGGAATTAGTTTATTTATAGGCTACATTATGAAACAAACAATAAATAAATTAAAAACGATATGGATTCTATAGGAATGTGTATCTGTACCTCAATATTAAATAAGGGGATTTAATACAGTTACGGTTTACATGTACTGTTAAGAAATAAAATAGCACATTACAAAATGGGACCAATTAGTTTATAGGCTACCATGAAACAAACTAACAAGTAGAAAGGACGGTAACAGAAATGACAGAAATGTTTGGAGTTATGAATTAGAGAGTTGACCTTAAGCCGTGGGGGTTAAAATGTTGGAAGTTAATGTTTAAGGGTGCATGTTGCCATTAATTACCCATCCACCAAGTTTGATACTCAACCATCAACTAATGAGAACTTGCACTCTTAAACATTAACTCCCGACATTTTAACTCCCACAGCTTCCTGTCAACTCTCTAATTCATAACTCCAAAATTTTCCGTCTTTTCTGTCATTTCTGTTTTCTGTCTTTTACAGCTACCGGTAAAAAGGTAAATCGCTGCTTGGAACTCCATCCTTAAATAGACCCATAGGGAGTTAAAACATTTATTCAGTAAGGGTACATAGTGACATCAGGTAAATTTTATTCAACATCTTAGCTAAAACCACATAAAATCACAATACACGAGCTTTAGATTTACACGCAAAAAGGGCATTTAGCAATTTCTTTGGCATATTTGTAATATTCACACAATGACCTATCAGCCAAATTCTTTGTGTTTGTAAGAAATGTAGTGATTTTGTCGGCAATTTGTATTATTATCGGAAATACAACAACAAATTCCCCATAGAACTCCGAGCCCGGTTAAAGATAGTAAGGTGTTTTTTTTCATTTTATACCTTATTACATGTACTTCGGACTATAAAAATGGAAAGAAACCACCCACACACCATTACTTATACGCGGTGATTCCATCGCAGGAGATCTATATAACAAAACCAGTTTCCTGATTGACTCGATTCCCGACTAGAGTAATGTAAACTCTCCCAATGAATACGAGTATACACAATACTATTTTACCATTTGATTGAAGAATAACATTAAAATCGTATATTATGTTAAAAAATAGCATATTTAAAAAAAAGTCAAATTCAATATTGATAATGGCTCAAATGTTGTGCTAAAATATTAAATTACATTAATTTATAAACTGGTTAAAAAGGGATTAAATATAGGGATATTATACGTTTATGGTATTTTGCATTCGCTTATTCATGATCATGTTTTTGTTCACCACCTTCATCAGATCATTCACTGTAAAAAACAACAACAACCGATAACTCTAAATAAACACGTCAACGCGTTTATTTTTGTATTTTGTATGTTAAATTATAGGGGCGTTGCATATGATAAACACTATTATATTAACACGAATATTGAAGTATTTGTGTCAAAAATATAAACACTTCAACATGTTGAAGTGTTAATAATCCATCAATAAATCCCTCTATGCATATGTTATAGTGTTAAACATATGCAACACCTTCTATATTTTTACGTGTAAAGTAACAAATGAACGTGCTATAGTGTTTATTAAGTGTTATCAGTTGTTTTTACAGTGTTTTTGTGATTTAATATCATCGTTCGTTTGTTTTCCTCCAGCTACTTTTTCTTACAGTGCTTCTTTCTTTATGTACAGGGTGTTTCTGAAAGATTGGCACTGGCACTGGCGCTAGTTTAATTATTATATTACTTACAATTATAAATATCCAAAATGAAATTCAGAAACACAAAGTATGGGTTTTTACCTTTTAAATCATCGAATTTGGAATTTGCTTAATTTTGTTTTAGAAACTTACAGCGATGTCCCCAAAATATTTCATGACACCGATTATTGTCCACGGATGATAAATATTAGAAATTTCAGAAAAGTCCTGTATAAGCGATGTAAGAAAAAGTAGCTGGAGCTGGAGTAACAAACGAACGACGATAATCACAAAAACAACTGATAACACCTAATACACACTACAACCAACATGTTTTTAGTTGTGTATCCTCTGGTCGGACCATACATCATATCCGCAAATATATTCACCAGGATTGTCCTTTGAAATAATTGAAATAGTTCTAAAACAAATCCAATATAAAATAGGTATTGTTGACATACCTCAATGACGTTTCGTGCTGTAACACCGCACTTTCTCAAATTGAATGACCAGCTTTGACCTTAGACGTCTGTTGCTTCCTGTTGGTAGCTGACGTAGGTGCTGTTAGTAACTGGTCATAGATGTGCGGAAGGAAGTAGTTGCCACAATCCCTGTTGAGAGTATTAGCCTGCCCCCTCTTTCGTATCCAAATTGATTCCTTTATGTGCCTTTAAGAGGGGACAGGCTAATACTCTCAACCTATTTTGTATTGAATTTGTTTTAGAACTATGTATAAAATAAATCATAGACATCATAATAATATATATAGGGTCAGACATGCTTGAAAACCCATCTCAAGGTCATGAGCCTATAATTCAAGACCGAATTAAAAAGACTAGTTTGCGTATGACGTCCTGTCAACCTGTGAAAATGGCATACTGCGCAGGTCAGCGACTAATCACGCCGCGCCTTTGCCATGACGTCAGACGCAAACTAGTCTTTTTTTTAATTCGGTCTTCAATTATAAGTGTCTTTAGACGGTATCTGCAGTCAAGACATATGTTTTCAATTATTTTGATACAGTCATGTAATACAAAATGTATTTGTAAGAAAATATGACAATTAAGCTATCCAAGACGCATTTTTTCATTGTTGGCCTAATAATAGAATACAATGACATTTTAAAGCAGCAAAACGTTTGGCTAAACCTGTCTAGGATTTTGGTAATAACAAATGGACCAGTCAAAACGGGTAAAATTGACTTTAAAGATGACGAATGGCTTTAGGGTCTTCCTCATATCATCTGTGGCACTGGACTTAGTGCTATATAAAGCGGCTTAGCATGGCTACGCCATATGCTGAGTATTATTTTGACAATAAACAAAATAAAGGTCATCCCCAGCAATCCAAATGCTATGAAAGTATTGACATCATACGAAAAATCCTTGGTCATTATCCCAATCACAGCCCATAGAAATGCGCCCCAAACGGTGTACGTGTATCTCATATATCGTTCCCAGACAAAATTTTCCAGATAAAAATAGAGGACGATGTTCAGTCCTATCAGGGATATTCCGATTAAACTAGCTAGATTTTCGTCCATATTTCCACCTGATGACGTCATTACTCCACCGTATACAAAGGTATAGATTAGATTGAGTATAGTTGAAATAGAGCACCATCCAGCGTACAAAGCCAGACCGTTCTGGATTAGGATCCGATTAGCCCATAAGTCGAATCTGTAATTGAAAGAAAAATAACGCGAACATTAAAGGCCCATTCAGTGATTTGCTCATCCGGACGATCGTAAAAATCATCAAAATTCAGATTTTGGTACCTTTGTAATTGGCATAGATGTGCTAACATAGCCTGCTAGTGGTTCGGTCGAAAGCCGTGTATTTTAGACAAAATAAAGCATTTGCATGATTCTGGACTTTTGATACTGACAGTACAAAAAGTCCGACTCGAGATCGAGAAGCTCCCTCTCCACCGTACCAACACGCGTTGCGTATTGTTTCTACTACTTATTACATCAGTAGCTACTATTTTAAACAAAATACACAATTTTAACTGTTTATCATATTTGAATTGACCGTTAGTTTGCCTCGGTGACCTTTAATTGCTTATTTTGTTTTCTACTACAAAAATTAAGCGTCTGTTTTAAATCAATTTAGACTCTACTTCCCCGTGTTAGAAACACTGGACTAGGAAGTTTTCCAGTCGATTGGTGGCGCACTGTACGACAATCTCGATTTTCTCGAGTCGATCTGAGTTGAAGTAGAAAACCTTTCTAAAACTTCTGTTTTTTGACTAATTTGTCGATGTATCAGGGGAAAAGTGGTTTAATGAAATTCTGTAGACTTATTCTTTATTTCTAAGCAACTCTGACAAATTTCCATTTTTTAATGTTCCTGTGAAATCACTGAAAGGGCCTTTAATGCCCTTGCATCATTTAAATATAGCTTACATCAATAATTGGCATCTTCATCATCATCATCGTTATTGTAATCATCATCATCATCATCATCATCATCATCATCATCATCATCATCATCATCATCATCATCATCATCATCATCATCATCATCATCATCATCATCATCATCATCATCACCACCATCGTCGTCGTCGTCTTCAACGTCAACATCACCATTTATTAATTTTACTAATAAGCCTCATCCTGTAAAACTATAGATGCGTGATACCCCAAGGTTCAAAAGTGGGTCCATTAATTAAAATACTTACTTATGCTCCTGTAAAAGTTGGACTCCATATATATCAACATTCCGACAGTTGATGTACAACATCACGATCAAAGAAGCCGTCAGAAGAAATGAAACGAAGGCAGCCCAGACGATTAACTCCATATCAAAAAGGAACAACCATCCTATATTGAGGGCCATAATGACACAAAACATGGCTAAAAAGATTGGCGTGATTATAGGTGGATTTAAAAATACTGCTCCAGCTCCATTTCTTCTGCATAGAGATGTTAAACAATATATGAGCCAAACGGCCTGCCATAGATATACAAGTGACCACATGAAGAAGGTGAAGTCACTTGGTTGGATACTCACGGGATAGGGGAATTGTTTTGTGTCATTAAAAGGTTGAAACCAGCCTGAACCTGTAAATTAATAAGAAAAGAATAAGAACCAGGGATCAATCAACGATAAATAGAGTGAAAGCATATTATTGATATTAATAAGGCAGAGAAGATCTTGTCTGATGAGGTGAAAGCGGTTACAAACCAAGTACAACCAATATATTGATCATGACATCAATATATCATGTGGAATTAGCCTGAGTCAGACTATTCCATTGATTTTGCCCGTCTTATGATGTGTGGAGGTGAAGGTATCTTCAAACCATGGAAGAAAGATCTTATCTCTTTCTTCCATGTTCACAGTATGCACAATATTGATGTTTATTTCCTTACAATTTTGTTCAATTTACTAGTATATATAAGCAGAACATCGAGATATCGATGAACAGCCTATATTATTGATTAGCAAAATTTCTATTGATATTTTGTATTGGTAAAAGTTAGCAAAATAGGCCACACACGCACCCCCACACATGTGATCTGCATTGTATTTTATAAGTTATGAATAAAACAGAGAAGGTACAACCTGTTTCCATCATTTAATTTAAATTAAAGCCGTAATGTACTTCATGATCTTATTATTTGAAATTGGTT
The DNA here is from genome assembly GCF_039555335.1 of Amphiura filiformis. NCBI lineage: Eukaryota > Metazoa > Echinodermata > Ophiuroidea > Amphilepidida > Amphiuridae > Amphiura > Amphiura filiformis. The sequence continues at coordinate 57,120,166 of NC_092636.1, forward strand.
ATTTTTTCAAACCAAATTTGTTGTGTTTGTAGGTCAACAGAGAAAAGTTCGACACAATGTCATAATTCATGAATTATTACTTTATGTCCTTCTACTACTATTCTAGAACTGCATTTTAAACGGTCAAATTCTTTCACTTTACTTTGTTATTTCGGCCAAATGGACAGAAACCCTTCCCGGCAATTATTACTAGTATTATTTCAGCATTTTGTGTATAGAATAACAAATTAAAAATTTGAAGGAAATCGTACATTTATGGCTTTAAATTGTTGATTGTTGGAAGCTCGGGTTGCAAGCACATTATTTTCGTATATAACGATAACTCACTACGACTAGACTACTGTATTACGCGTTTTCAAAATATAAGGTTCCATTGAGTTGAGTTCCATAATTTAATAAGAATAAATAAATAGTTTTGACTTTTCACAAGTAATAATTAGGCCACAAATTGACTTCTCTATCAAACGGATAATGCCCGGGATAATGGCTTCCAAATTGATGCACAATCATTGAAACCATATTTGGTATACCACTTGTACTTTTTGAAGTATATATAAACACAATGTATACTTACCGATGTCAATAGGTACCATGCTAATATTGTTAAGGAAAACCGTCACAGCAAGGGTTGCAGAACTAGCCATTAGAAGTAAAATATAACGACATGTGTAACCTGCACCAGGGTTCCCCATCTTGGTTTCATACGGCGTCTGATCAGTAAAATGGCGCTAATGTGGTCGGATTAGGACCAATTTCAGAGAACGAGAAAAGTCAAAAGGCCTATTTAGAAATAATCATCATAATAGACCAAGGCAATTTGTCATTATAGGAGTACCATGCGCAAGCGCATTGTAATGAAAAATGTAAAGTAGTGAACGTGAGCCAACTTTTTTTGTGTGTCATTTAATGTCACGTTTTAACTTGATTCATGTGTGCAACTATATTAAATTAAAAGCTTTAATTATATTATTTAATGATTATGATACAATTTTATTATAAAGGTACAATTGCTTTAAAGAAGGAAATATTGGTTTAATACTAGAAACACTAAATAATAAGTTTTCTGTTTTTGGACGTTATACAATCAATAAGTCTGTGATCTGTGTCCAAAGTGGTAAAGTTTGCACACAGCGATATTAAAGGACTTCAGGTAACAAAAGGTACAGCCTTGAAATGCGTTGACCCGTGCTTTGGGCCAACCAGCTACCGTTATTTTCCTCAAAATGTGATTTATATTGAAATGAGTTCTATTGAGTTTGGTTATGTTTCTCTGACAAGTGTTATTCTGTGCATTATATAGCATAAATAGTACCACCTGTATTAGTTTTCTTTGAGTACGACTGGTTTCCATGGTATGGTGCAGATACGATTTCTTATTGATATGACCTCCAAACAATGAACACTTTTCAGCTATTTTTGTCAAAAAAACAGGACAACGTGATAAAAGCAATCATCTTTTTATGGGCCATCTGTATATATGTAAGAATAAAAGGAAAAGAAAAGTTAATAAAAAAAAAAAGAAGTAATTAATGCATGTAAAAAAACTAATACTCCAGCTGCCTGGTTTTAAAAGGTCCATTCAGCTCAGTGATCCCAGCTAAAAAAATTAAAATTGTTTACCACTACGTATATCCACTCGTATCCACTCGCATGTTTATAAATTGAAAGTTAGTGAAGGATAAATCATTAAAATTTTCATTTTTGAAATTAAAAATTAAGCGCAAAATAAGGAAAACAACAGTATTGATAAAGTTGAAGTCCCATTCAAATTTCTATGACACTAAGAAAGGTGCCACAATTTGTATGATTTTTACGATCCACCAGATGAGCAAATCGTGAATATGCCTTTAAGTTTGTAACAAATGAAGAGTCGATGAGACAACACATTCCTTTCCAAGTAAATCTGCTTTGCTAATATAAACCAGCAGATACTGGCCCAAGTAAATATGCTTTGCTACTCGTAATATAAACCAGCAGATACTGGCCCAAGTAAATATGCTTTGCTAATATAAACCAGCAGATACTGGCCCAAGTAAATCTGCTTTGCTAATATAAACCAGCAGATACTGGCCCAAGTAAATATGCTTTGCTACTCGTAATATAAACCAGCAGATACTGGCCCAAGTAAATCTGCTTTGCTAATAACCAACAGACTACTGATGATGAGACAAAACATGCCTCCTCGAGTAAATGTAATAACCAACAGAATAATACTGATTTGTATTTTGGAAGCACACTGATTCAAACACGTTCAAATATCCGAGCTGGTATGTTATTTATTCGCAAATTCGCAGACATTCAAAACACCCGTCAAAGGACAGTAGGCCTGTTTGCCAAGTTATTCAATTACAGATACTGTGATTGTGCCTGGAAGGTAACGCATTGTTATGCTCTATAACCGCAGACCAGTATCCCACTTTTTGCTTGAAACTCTATAATCTGGCTTTGCTCCGCCCCAGCAATTATTGAAAATGACTCAAATTGACAATATAAGGCAAACATTAGTATACGTTGTTTGTGGTTGAATCATCGAAATAATAGGTTTATCTGATCTTGAATACCACGGTTGCTTTATGATAACAAACATGATTCAAGTTGGAATAAAACACGAACATACCATGAGCAGTGGGTGTAAAAATATTTATTTAAAAATATTTAAGAATAATTATGAGGTCAAAAGTTAATCTGACGGGCGGATTTTGGAGTACAGTGTTTCTCACTCCGAGTATTTCTCTTGGTCGTTCCCTTCTGTCCGTTTCCTCCTCTTTTTGTGTATTTAGAAATTTATTTTTATGGAAGGGGGGGGGGGCAAATTAGCATGTTTAAGCTTGTTCGCCTGTCCTTTTGGCATATTTGTCTGGCACGGAACCAAATAATTAGCGCAGAGCCCTTAATTAATAATTTATAAAGTTGTTTAGATAAAGTATTTTTCAAACAAAAAGAAATACTATTATTACTTTTTAATAATCAATTGAAGGATGGTAAGTTTTGTAGGAGTTGTTTTGGTATTCATATTAATTTTTTTTAAATTCAAATTTACTGAAGTGAGTATTTATAAATGGAAAAATTTCAATTTAAACACCCTTTACAGAAAACAAAACTTATCATCATAAACAATGATTGATTTAATCTTCCGGCCTATGAGTCGAACTCAATGTTGACTTCCCGGGTTCTGTTTAATTCAAGACTGAATAAACTCATGCACAAACACCAGTGGATCAAATTGGAGGGTATTATTCAATGAGGTTTTGTGATGCCCGAGTGTGATGCTCATTGCTGAACTGATTCTGTGTGAAAATCACGGATTGAAGACAAGGGGATGCTGTTTGACAGGAAACAAATCATAATAAGTGAGGCAGCCATGCCATTATGAATCACACATATTTATTACCTCGATGATTAAATCACGAATGAATCATGAATGATTGAATAAATAAAAAAATTAATGAATGAATTAATGTAACGAATGAATGAACGAATAAATAAATAAATAAATAAATAAATAAATAAATAAATAAATAAATAAACAAATAAATAAATAAATAAATAAATAAATAAATAAATAAATAAATAAATAAATAAATAAATAAATAAATAAAAATAATAACTATTTCTAATGTCCGGCTTTAGCAGGTGGTTTTCCCTTTAATCATGTCAATAATGTTCCTAGACGCATTGGCTCCCTTTGCTTAATAATTAATGAACAAGCAGCCATCAACAATACTTTTATGACACATATTGAGGTTGTCCTAAAACATTACGGACTAAATGATATCCGTTTATTTAAAATTATATTGACTAATAGCAACACTAGTGCACCGTCAATAATGAAATTAAATTCTGAAAGTCTCTAAACAGTGCATCTTTTATAAATAAATAAATAAATAAATAAATAAATAAATAAATAAATAAATAAATAAATAAATAAATAAATAAATAGATAAATAAATATATAAATAATGAATAAATAAATAAATAAATAAATAAATCTATTAATTTATTAACTTTAATACATGGATGAATGAATAAATATAAGAAATTAATAGATGAATGAAAGAAAGAATGAATGAGTGAATGAATGTAATGAATGAATGAATGAATCAACGAACGAACGAATGAATGAATGAATGAATGAATACATGAATGAATGAATGAATGAATGTAAATTAATGCAAGGATTAATTAATGTGCGGTAATCTATATTAACTCCTATATGATGTAATGTAATGTAATGTAATGTAATGTAATGTAATGTAATGTAATGCAATGTAATGTAATGTAATGTAATGTAATGTAATGTAATGCAATGTAATGTAATGTAATGTAGTAATTGTTACATAAATGGACTTACGAATGAATACATTTAGGGATGAATGAATGTAATCAATCGATCAAATTTATGTAGGATTTAACTATATCTCATCGTTCAGTCAAGCCTATACGAAGATTGAACTCATTTCGTCCAAATGAGAATAAAGGATAGTTAATTGGAACACTTAATAATCATAACAGATCGTGATTTCTTTAAACCTGCCGTTTATTAGTTTCTCTTAATGAGTACTAATTATCATAACTACACTAGCGTGACTTGATGCATTTCATGGCATGGATTCTACACAATCGTACGAGCCACGTACTATCTACGGAAGATAGCAAGCACAGTGATAGCAAGTGTACTGACGGAAAACACTGAGATTGCTTAAAGTGATGTTTAATATAGCTGTATTCAATTTGCGTTAAAAGCCGATAATTATATTTCTGCCTCTTTGCGGACGCCATATTAGGTAGGTTAGATTTATTTTAATAGAAAAAGCCAGAAACAGAATAAGCTTGAATATTGAAACATTATGTGTGTGCGTCTGGTAGTGAGGAGGATAGGGGATGGATGCTAGACGGTAAGTTAGCTAGAGGTGCGTGGGACCGAGAGTGTGTATTATAAAATGTGTGTAGGTTTGTACGGTGGTATCTTAAAAGAAGTTTAAGGGTGCATGGACACGCGGGCTCACAGGAATGTATGTAAGGAAGAAGCCACCAGCAATTATCACTTGACCACTTTGCACCGGCTATCATAGTGATTGGTTACTTTCTCTTCAAAAAGTACATCGTATGTTAAAGTTTGAAATGTTTTATCTCATTCATGTCCGTATTAAATACCTATAGGCCTACCTCATATCTACCAAAGACAGTACAACCAACAATACCGTACTTAATGCATAGTTCTTCAAAATCGCGATGATTTTAATATCATTGCTTAAAGTTGAACACCTTGCTGTTTCATCAGATGATGAGCGCTATATAATAATGCTATCTACCGAAGACAGCAAAATAATAATAATGCATTCACACTTCAAACTCAAAATGTTTTTTAAATTGGTTGCGAATAGCGACCTTATGATGAAGGTTGAACACCCTTGTAGGCTTCAACGTTACTGAAACCAGAAACATTACAAACGACATAAAAATGGTAAAGATGTAAATGAAAGACATCTTACCAACTTGCAATCGATGATAGTGGAACATAATTTGATTATTGATGCATATAATCCGACTCGAAGATAACCTTGACTGCTTCGATTCATATACCCGCAGAGAAATGTGTCATGGTAGATTTGTCACTTGTGTTCCAGTGTTATGTCTTCACTTAATAAGAACTAGAGTTATGAATTTGGATCTCGCTATGTCAGATGTTGTTGAATACAAGTTTGGAAGATTTTATGCTCACAAAACAATTTTGTCTATGATATGTGTGGGGGTGTGCGGGTATGGGTGTGGGGTGTGTCCTTTGCATTCTATGCGTATGTGGTGTGTGTGTGGGGGGGGGCGTTTGTAAATGCCGTCTAACGAGGACCTACATATGGATACACACCGTAAAACGAGGACACACCTCCAAACGAGGACGTCCTCGTTTTGAAACTATGCCCAGGATGACGTAAATGATGCAAATATGCATATAAGATAGCATATAAGATAGGTCCCCCATAGCGGGTATAGGACGGGTCTCAGTTGGATAGTAAGTTGCCTGGTGTGTTTGCGTGAGGTCCACGGTGTGTCGATTAAAAGCGGGTGTGTAAGTCCTCGGTTAGATCCTTCTAAAGTCGAGGTCCTCGTTTGAACGTATTTACAAACAGGGGGGGTGTGGGAGGGGGAGGGGGGGGGGGATAAAAACAATTCCCGGTGGGCATCATTTTGGCTTAGTTTTCCCCCACTGGGCCTGATTGAGACCTGCCTGAGTGAGGGAGATGATTATTTTGTGCTGCTATTTCAATTAATATTTTCAAATGTTCTTTACGGTGAGGAGGAGGCACGTGCCCCATGTGAAGAGTTCTATCAGTAATACTCTTACTAATCATGTCAAACAAGTTGATTGGACACACCAGACGGTGCAATGTTTATCTTTTTCCAGGTCTTTAGATCGTTTCCTGAAACACGTCAAACCGATTTACTCTTAAAATACACGCTTCATGGGTGTTTATTTCTTTTAGATCACGCTGCTTTGTCATTGATTACAAATCTGTTGAAATAGAATACTGAACTCCCGCGGGATTTCCCCCGCAACATCCATGTATTTGACCACCTGTGTTACCATGGCAATAAGTTACTCAATATTTCAATTTCAAAATACGAATTCGAATAATAGGTTATGCATCGTGATTATATTGCAAACACGACTGTAAACCAGGATACTGACTTTCAAGCTCACCGCGGGACCTATAAGATAAGGTGCTTACATAAATTGTGCTTGATTACCCGTAACGAAAATTTAAAATAGAGCATATTGACATTGTAGGTCAAATAAATGCATATTCTAGACTTAAGAAATCTATAAATGTTGAACTGGCTTACGCGTATACCACATCTCTTAGCGATTGAATTATGACTTTACTTTCGGCCGCAAAACATAATCAAATTCTATAAAACTAAAACACAGACAATTATTCAAGTTACATTCTTAAAGGCTTCTTCAACTTTTACGGTATAATTAGAGAAAACATTTTGCTGCACATGGAGTAAATTACGCTCTCAACTGTCACATGTTTGTTGTCTTAGAATCTACACTCTTATTTTAGCTATCAAATTTTGCCCGGAGTTATGTTCCATAATGAGATTATCAAAATATTTGTCTCTAATTTGCTTCACTTTATTAGCTTTTCTGTAGACATCCTTGATAATATTTGCGCAAGTTAACATGTTTGTAGATCATTGCACCAGGTTTGGATGAATTCGTAATTTTCGGGCGTTGTATAAGCATCGAGATTCTATTTTTTATCTCGATGGTATAAGTAACTATAAACTTAGAACATAGAGTTGTTGATGTGTAGAGCTTTTTTACTCAAATACAATGGGCTATTCCAGTTGAAATCCATACACCCTCTATGGAAGACATGTCCTTAATCTCCCACACAGGGAGTGGAGATTACAAGTGGGGTTACCTGAATGGGTGAATCATTCGAAATCTACACCCATGTGAGGGAGATCAAGTCTTCCATAGGCGTGTATGGATTTCAATTGGAATAGCCCAATATTGCACTCTCAAGTAGAAATGCATTATCTACGTGTGTGAATAACCATCAGATACTGTCGTTTACTTAGGAATCAGATTTCTTTCTTTCTGCTTTCCAAAAATGTAGCATGTGCTATGTTGTTTACCTACCCCTTCATATGGGCCCTCTTGAAATTCACCCCCTGTGTGGAAGATTACATAAGGGTGATGTATTTCAACTGGAATAGCTCAATCATGCGAGTATCAGGTTAGGCTGATATTTTTATTTACCAAAAGTAATGATAAGACATGGAAAAGGGTGACTCAAATCATGGGGGCAATCACCCCTTAATTAAAAGGGAATATCGTAAAAAGGTCATTAGTACAGAAAAGATGCGAGAAAAAAACCGCAGTGATTTATAGTGCGCTACGCACAGGCACAACGCCTCGACGTTGATCCACAAGCCTCAGCACACTTGACAGGTTGTCGCTGAGCACTACGGCCCACATCATTCCACAAACCATTAAACAACAAATCAGGCACTTTGCTGCTTCAAGAGCGCACACACACCCTAGACATTCCACAAATAACCATCGCAACCAGGATCAGCTCCCCGAGTTTTGTACGGGTTACAACGAGACAAATTAGCAGTGAGTTCCTTGTCCAGGGGAATTTCAAGCTAACTCAATTTTCTTTCCCCGTGAGCGTACCAGGCACCGCCAGGGTTCGAACCACACGTATTAATTAGCAAATCATGAGAAAAATGAAAAGAAATAACTGTATTTTTTGCACGAAGTTCGAGAGTATAATATTGTTCAGTTGATTTGTTGGAATTTTTCTTCGTTTCTGTTTATTAAATTTCCATTATGTTCATACGGCCAGTATGTTTTGACTTTCGAACCTGAAACGACTTAAGCAATTTGGTTGCGAGCTTGGTCCCATCAGGCCAAAGCGAGTATCCGCATGAAACAGCAGCTTATACAATTAAATAAACATATACCTTACTATGACTGGACACACGATTATGTTTCTATGAAAGCACCCTTACATATGACCTTCTCATATTTCGAACGTATGGATTATATTTGGAGGCTAACATAACATGTCCTCATCGATTTCCAATTATTTTTGTTTTAGGTCCCCTGTGTTTTAATTGTACAGAGTTGCTGCTTTTATAAAATGACGCGTTCACCAATTTCCACGTAAGGAAGGATATTACGTAATGTCCATTAATGGATCATAGTCAAATTGACTTAGCTTGTCCATAAATCAGATCAATATTAATATTTACTTCAATGGAATGAGCAAGCATTGATAGAGGGATTTAATATGAGTCTTATTGATTGCAATTTCAACTTGGACAAGGACAACAATTTTGAAATGGAGAATTTGAACCTGGACGAGATGGGTAATGTCCAAAATGTAAACCCATACAATTGTTATTCTAATTAATAAATGCTATCTACTGAAGATAGCAATTGAGTACTCTGATTAATAGGAGCTACCTACTAAAGATAGCAATTGAGTACTCTAATGATATTTTCTAATTAATAAGTGCTATCTACTGAAGATAGCAATTGAGTACTCTAATGATATTTTCTAATTAATAAGTGCTATCTACTGAAGATAGCAATTGAGTACTCTGGTGAATGTAGTCCAATAGATAAGTGCTATCTACTGAAGATAGCAATTGAGTACTCTGATTAAAGTATTCCAATTGATAAATGCTATCTACTGAAGATAGCAATTGAGTACTCTGGTGAATGTAGTCCAATAGATAAGTGCTATCTACTGAAGATAGCAATTGAGTACTTTGATTAAAGTATTCCAATTGATAAATGCTATCTACTGAAGATAGCAATTGAGTACTCTGGTGAATGTAGTCCAATAGATAAATGCTATCTACTGAAGATAACGATTGAGTACTCTGATTAAAGTATTCCAATTGATAAATGCTATCTACTGAAGATAGCAATTGAGTACTCTAATGATATTTTCTAATTAATAAGTGCTATCTACTGAAGATAGCAATTGAGTACTCTGGTGAATGTAGTCCAATAGATAAGTGCTATCTACTGAAGATAGCAATTGAGTACTTTGATTAAAGTATTCCAATTGATAAATGCTATCTACTGAAGATAGCAATTGAGTACTCTGGTGAATGTAGTCCAATAGATAAGTGCTATCTACTGAAGATAACAATTGAGTACTCTGATTAAAGTATTCCAATTGATAAATGCTATCTACTGAAGATAGCAATTGAGTACTCTGGTGAATGTAGTCCAATAGATAAATGCTATCTACTGAAGATAACAATTGAGTACTCTGATTAAAGTATTCCAATTGATAAATGCTATCTACTGAAGATACGGTAGCAATTGAGTACTCTGGTGAATGTAGTCCAATAGATAAGTGCTATCTACTGAAGATAGCAATTAAGTACTCTGATTAAAGTATTCCAATTTATAAATGCTATCTACTGAAGATAGCAATCGAGTACTTATAGGAGCTATTTACTAAAGATAGCAATTGAGTACGCTGATGATATATAATGCAATAATCTTGAGTAGGCCTACTTCGACGAACAAATGCTATCTTTTGATAAAAGTAAACCTCTTATTGGAATACCATATACGAGTATGCCTATTAGTTTTATATTATTTTGAACAGTATTGCCATTGAAGAATACGTTAATGGTCTTACACTAAAAAACACCAACTGAGAGTTGAAAATACAATGAATGCTCTTGGTGTTAAATTGAATGAAGATAGCAATAATATTTTTAAATTAGATCTCACAAAAGAACAATGTTCTACTCGTAACTTTCTCAACTCATTTCATACTGAGGTATAGATTCTGAGACTGATTGTCCATTTTAAGTCGATCTTTACACCTCATGGGCAAAAGGGCAATTTAATTCAAACCTTATCAGACCATTTGTAAGAAGCTATATATTATATAGTGCAGGGCATAATACATCTTCTCAACCAAGCACTACAAATACATATTGACCAGTATTCGTCTAGCTATTTGTTACTTTCATAAATTTGCACACGTATTGTATTCTGCACAATTCACATAATAACATATTTTATTATTACAAGAAATTAAAATTCCTTGAAATAATATTACTCCGTCCCGTCCTTGTTACTTTGTCTATTCCATTTCAATTATTATTTCAAGCAAAGAAGAGGTCGCCCTTTGAAGTTAATCCCACCTCTTATTAATGAAACTTTATTCCTCAAATAAATAATTATATGTCTATTTTACTGGTATGGTGTATCTTTCATTGCACTCCGAATTGTATGGAATCAATTCTTTTATTGCAATATTTAGTTCTTCAAAGTTCTATAAAAGTACTTCACATCAGATGCTTTTCAAAACAAACACATCATAAGAAGGTACCTCAATTCGACCCGTTCTTTAAAACATTGTATCACGGATTTTTGTCTGTATTATAAGAAAACTCAAAATACATATAGCCGAATATAAAATGTCGCGCTTGACCACTCTGGTTATTGTCTTTGTAACTTCGAGTAGAACTAAGGTAATTGTAAACATAACCGGGAGATATCCTGCTCATTTTTATCAATATAGACATAGCTATGGCGCAGAGTGTCCATAAGGTCTGCATGAAATGCCTAGGGGGTTCACTACCATTAGTGAAGCCAGTCGATAGCTCAAAGTATGACCCGCTGTCACTTACAAGATAGCTTGTATTTTTTATATTCAGGCAGGTTTTGTTCACGTTGTAAAATCCCTAGTGAAATCAAATAAAGTAAAAGCTCAATTCGACCATTTCCATGGTTTATCTCTGACAAGATCAAACAAATTATGACAGTATGGTGATAAAGTGACTATAATGTATCTGCGGACAATTGTTATCTAGTCATAACTTGTTGTTACTCATAAATGCATAATTTATTTTACTATCAATTTATTTGGTTAAATAGCACAAATGGTCTATAATAGTTAATTTATGATGTACATCATGAATCGCCTCGTATCTGGAAATTGGTAGTCATCTTTCCAATGTTATACAGTCTTGGATTTTATGCCACCCTGTATGGAGACGATTTAGAAAGCTTAAGGGATGATTTGAGAGATGATCTTGGTCAAAGAGGAGGTGAATCTGGGTGATATTTCATACAATGCAGGTTGCTCTTAGGACATGATGAGTCAGAGGCATCACCAATATAGATTACCTGTTTGTATATACAAAGAATGATCGGGAAAAAGCTGAAATAAAAGACTAGAAAATAATTGCCCTGAAATAAAGAGTGAGGAGCAATGAACTATTCCAGTTGAAATCCATACACTCCTTATGGAAGACATGACCTTAATCTTGCACACAGGGAGTGTGAATTCCAAAAAGGAGTTACCTGAACGGGTGACTCCATTTGAAATCTACACCCCTGTCAGATTATGTAACTGACTCCGATCATCAATCACATCAAATCAAACCTTGCCTCTTTCAAGGACGCTATCTTTTTTTTAATTATGAAAATAACTTTATATGTATAATATAAACACGTGAATAGTTACATTTGTCGCAGTTTTTATCATTATTTTATCAACATCATTTTTAAAAGAGTGAAATATTGTTATCAGAAAACAATATTATAAAAGTTTCAGACTTTCAACCTGCTCAATATGTTAACTAACAACACGAACACGAAAAAAATATAGCAAGAGAGAGAGGGAAAGTGAGTGAGTGAGCGATTTACTATTCCGAAAGTTACGCATTAAAATCAATGATTTCGAATAATTGACAGGTCTATTGGGCTATTCCAGAAATTAAAGGCACCCCCCTAAAGAAGACATATATGGGATTCCCAAACTTTTTCAAAATGTTTTGCTCTGGAAATTCCAAAAAAACATTGGTCATTATTTTCACAATCCTAAAGAAGACATGGGAATTCCCATGAAAAAGACACCTTTTTATTTTAGGCTTGGGAATTCCCAAATATTTGGCAAAAATTTGCCTGTTCTCTTAAGAGACACTGGGGATTCCCAAATTTTTAATCATTTTATTGTCAAAATGGGAATTCCCATCTTTAAAAAAAATCGGTCTTGGAATTCCCAAAAATTTATGGTACAAACTTACATGCCTTCTTATGGAGGGGGGGGGGGGGGTGCCATTAATTTCTGGAATAGCCCAATAGCATTTAACAAAAACCGAACACCTTATTAATGATCATAATAATTATGAAATATAATGATATAAATCGAAAGCCCTAACATTAACTAAACGTATATGATTATTATATGAATGTGCTGAAAACAAATTCTAGCTAATGTTATGAATTATGTATTCAATGAACACAACTCAAGATGGCCTCTCGTACTTGAGACATGTGACATTTACGAGACGTAATAGATACATTAAATCTCTTTAATGATTAGGTTATCACAATAAATAAATACAATGAAAGTGAATATCAAACTCTAGAAAGGGACTTGAATCATATCTTGAGTTTTTATTACCATAACCCGGGGGTTGAAAATTATTCTCGATTTTGTGTTTGAGAAAGAAAAAGCATTGAGGGCGTTAGTTGCTTTGCTATAGCAGACATCACTATAAGCAGACATATGGTCACGATGGTACTTGATCACATGTATTTAAAATAATTACCCATTTATTAGAGTCTGATCGCCTATTTATGGTATATTATTGATAAAATTGAAATGAGAGCCCTTGTTCAAGCTACATAAAACTGCAAAACATGAGTTATGATATACGCAACACTTAATCTACCAAAAAACGTTTCAAAACGTAAAAAGCGGCCAAAGTTTAAAAAGTCTTTCCTGTGTGGCTTTTCACCCTTTTTTAAACTTGGTCCCATTTAGTAAAGTAGTATTAACATGAAGAATGAGTCCTAATTTTACATGCAACAATGTACTCTTATAGGTTTAAGACTGTTCGAAAGCGGTGCAATATGACGTAGGCTACCGTATGTATTATCAAAAATATTTCAAGGTTTATGTTTTATTATATTGCGTGATCATAAAGAGTAGTAGAGTATTATATATACTTAGCAAATTGACTGTGTGTCAACCTGCTACATATAGGCCCTACATCTGTACATAAGGCGCAGAATTGCACATGACCATGAAGAATTTAACAAAGTGAGTATTTGCTACAAAATACATTATAACGTCTATACGGAAAAAACTTCAATTACGCACGAACATTAATTCATTTGCTCTACAAAATAAACATTGACAACTAAGAAAATCAACAAGTAGCCTATAGATGACTTCGCATGGGTCTTTAAAACTTTCATAAATGGGACCAAGTTTAAAAAAGGGTGAAAAGCCACACAGGAAAGATTTTTAAACTTTGGCCGCTTTTTACGTTTTGAAACGTTTTTGGTAGATATTAATTCTTTTTTGAGGAAATAACAAAAAGTGGTTCTTTGTAGCCATGCGAGGTGAACTAGTTGGATATCCATATTTCGCGGTTAATGGTGCTTTGTAGCCCTGCGGGGCAAACTAGTTGGATATCCATATTTTGGGGTGAGTGGTTCTTTGAAGCTCTAAGGGGCAAACTAGTTGGATATCCATATTTCGCGGTTAGCGGTTCTTTGTAGACCCTGCGGGCAAACTAGTTGGATATCCATATTTCGCGGTTTGTGGTTCTAGTGGTTTTAACGACCCGTAACCACCCCAGTCAGCTGCATACCGCATCCAGCTATTTTAATTATCAAAATACTAGTTTTTGAATGCTATGGGGTAACAGAATTATTAAAAAAATTAATAGCTGAACCCAATTGTTCAGCCAAGGACTGGAAACGACATATTGATGACTTTATATAGAGTGTATTCAATAAACCCAAGGCGGAATGAGAGTTGCTAAGTAACCGCTATCCGAACCATAAACACACATGCACGAGTATTCAATTTCCTCATAGCATCCCACGTTGTACACACGTCAGTCGAATTTGGCGGTGTTGGTTTGTTAGCCCTCCAAGTTATAACATCGTTCACTTTGTGTTGAACATTGTAGAGGTCAATGGGATAGCTTCTTTATGGGGCACTTCTCCATCGGTTTCAGGGCGCAGTTCATTGAACTCAGCGGGATTCTATTGCAAGTGCTTTTATATTATTACAAAACGGATCGTGGTTATTGCCTTGACAAATCTAATACATAATTCATACCAGGGATTAATAAATCCAGGGGTGCGGACATTTCATTGGTCGCAAACCACCGGGATTCGATACAAGTTTGCGTTGTAAATGAATGCGTGAATAAGAGTGTCATCCCCTTGGCGCGATATTTGATTTCTGAAAATACTCAAGTTGCCGTTCAAAATGCCTAAAAATCATCAAGATATTGCAATACTGTCTAAAGTGATGTAAAATTGTGGCAAATTTGTATGATTTATCGCACATAATTTCTGCGTAGCGTGGAGAATCATTTACATAGGATTTTGGAGAAAAAGGTGATAATTTTAGGGAAATATAGAATGGCGGAAGAAACAAATAAAACATTTTCCTGGAATGTGTAGACCATACTCTTTCTGTTCCTATTGATTTGGATACTGAAATAATTCTTAAAATGAAG